>NC_133004.1:45879604-46230854 GCF_048564905.1 Vicugna pacos
CTTTGGTCAGGGGCTTGGAGTGGAAAGTGCAGTGACCAGCTCCACAGGGGGAAGGAGCGTGTGGGGAGACAGGAGATGGCGTCTGGAAGAGACAAGGTGGAGGGCGTAGGCAGAGCAGCGTGGGATCCTGAACGTCTGGGTTTTCCCCGTTGTCAGGGTGGGATCTGAGAAAAGGTTCATCTGACTCGGGACAGGACGCCGGGGCCGGTCACGCTTAGAACTGTGCGTCCCAAGCCCACTGTGCACACGTCCCCAGGGGCCTCGTTGACAGCGTTGGTTCCGGGTCCTGGCAGGGGAGCTCCCAGGCCTGCTGTGGCCCGCCCTCTGAGCAGCAGGGCCTGGCTCAGAGCCGCGCAGGCCGCCCTGAGTGGCTCGTGTCAGGCAGAGGCGTGTCGGGTGGGCTGCCCGCCGGCCGCCCGGCCTGAGTGTCTCCGCCCCCCGTGTTCCTTTGCGCTCAGCACTTTAGGGTCTGACACGACGCCGCTCCCCTCCTGGGCCGCTCTGAGCAGCAGCACGTGGGGGTCCCTCAAGCAGGCGCTGAGAGGCCTGTCCGTTGAATTTGCACTGCTCGCCGACAAGGCTGCGCAGCAGGTGAGTGGGTCTGTTCTCTGTGGCACCTGCTCCGAGAATGTCCTGTGCCCCTTGGCACGTGGGAGAGGCTCCTTCCGGGGTGGCCGTCGGTATTTAGAGTCTCGAGTGAGTGGACAGCTGCTCTCAGGTCGGAACCGTGTGTCCCCATCTGTTCTGGGTGGCGTCCCGCGAGCTACTTACACTCTTCAGAGGGTCACCGATGACAGAGACCCATTGGGTTCTGGTCTCTTGGGCGTTGACTTTGCTGAGATTAGAAGACGTGATCTGTCCTTGAAAATCCAGTGTTGGATGTCCCAGGATGCTTCTGGGTGGACCAGGAAGTTTCCGTTTTGCTGCTCAAGTCAGCTGGTACTCGGCCACTTGACAACTCATCCGAACGAATGAGCTCCCAGCGCCTGGGAGACTCCCGCCGCCGCTCACCCCGGGTGCCCAGTCAGCCTCGGAGGGGCTTCTGCTGCCCGGCGGGTGCCGCCTGTAGAAACCCGCAGACTCCTGGCTGGGGATTCATCTGCAGACGCAGCGCTCGCCTCAGGTGGAGGGTTGTCTGGTGCTCTGTGCTACCAAACCGCTCCATGATTTTGACGTTTGCTCCCTGTTCTTGGGGAAGTGGACTTTAGGCTGCTGGTAGGTGGTTTTAAATACTTCAAAATGATGTCACTGTGAGGCCTTGATGCCCGTCTCAGACTCGAAGCTCCTTGGTAACCAGCTGCAGGCCCCCAGCCACGGGCGACCTGCGGCGGTGGAACTGGGGGCTTTTCAGGCTCCAGGCAGGGCCCTCAGGCGCTGGGTGGGATGACTCTCGGTGCTGAAAAGGGAATCTGACGCCTTTCTGGTCTGGAAGGCTTTGGGTTTTCTTCCTCTCTGGTCCCTCTGCCTGTGGGTTCCCTTGAGAAGCTGAGCGTAGGGCAGGGTTGGTGTCTCGGCATTGGCGCTGGGTCCGGCCCACCTCCAGGTCTGGGAGGCGCCTGCATCTCCACGGTGGGAGGACCCAGAGCCTGGTGTCAGAGGACTGGCCGGGTGGAGGGGGGTGGCCTGTGTCTGGTGCTGGGTCCTTGCTCAGGCTGCTCTGGTCCCCGTCTTTTTCTCTGTGACTAGAAACGAGGGGGCTGGACTAGATCTTGAAAACCTTTGTGTTTAAGCCTTGACCCCGCACTCAGAGCTCAGTCTGTGAAACACACGAATGCAGCCGCTCTGTTGCAGAGCCCTGCACCCTGGGTTCACGGCTCCCTCTTGGACAGGTAACCCCGGGAGTGCGCCCAGCGGGATGGGAAGCCTGGCGTCGTTTGCAGCGTCTTTTCTGCATCAGGTCGGGTGCTGCTTCTGCCTTGAAGACGGGGGCTGTCAGGCGTCTGACGCGCTGCAGTTTGTGTTCTGAGGTTCCTCCCAGCCCCAAGCCTTAGATTCCTCACGAGTGCTGCCTTGCAGTGTCATGTCTGCAGAAGCGCCATGTCCCGAATATTCCTCCTTGTCCTTGGTGGTCTTTATGCTGATGTGAAATTAGTAGTTTTAACACGAAGCTGATCAGACGAACGAGTGACAGGCCTTCCGTCCGTCCCGGTGAGGGGTCCCTTTCACTCCTGCTGTACAGGTGAAGGCATCCGAGGGCTGGCTCTTAGTTCTGCCCTCGTGTGTCCCGGTTCTGTGCCCCGCAGCCCTGTCAGGAGACCCGGATGACTGCGTCCCAGCCAGATGAGTGAGGCTCACGGTGGGGCTGTGTCTTATGGGGTGGTAGGATGTGTGCTTCCTGTAAAGGCACACGTGCTGTGCTGGTGGTTTAGGCTCTTGAATGGCGTCGGACCAGAAACGGAACCTGGTACAAATGGCAGGAGCAGGGGACCCCGTGCTGCACACCAGGGAGGAGCCTCCGTGCTCCCGTGTCCCCGGCCTGGTCGGGGGGAGCAGGCCCCTGTGGCCGGCCGGCGTTGTCCTTTCTGAGCTTAAAGTTCTGCAGCACGCCTGATACTGTCCTCTTTTCACCTTGTTTTCTAGAACCTTGGCTCTGGGTGTGGGGTTGAGTGGGGCGGGGCGCCTCCGAGCCCAGTGGGTCTGAAGGGCCCAGGGGCCCCCGCGTAGGTAGCAGAGCTTGAGTGGTGGCTCCCAGCTCCCCATCCAGTGCTTGTGTCCTCACTGAACTTGGACCTTCCTTTATGTCTCCTGCCTCCCTCTGCCTGCACTCTCCCCACCAAGTCTGATGGGCGGTTTATGGGATGAGATTTTCACTCTCTGCTGTGGCTGGAGCTCTAGAGTTTACGGAAGGGGCTTGGTTTCCCCAGGGAGCTGGTGCTGCACAGGAGAGAGGCGCTCAGCAAGCACCAGGACAGGTGCTCAGCAAACACCCAGGAGAGGTGCTCAGCAAACACGCCAGAGAGGTGCTTGACGCACGTTGGTGGCTGAGGGATGTGAGGGCGCTAGAGCTTCCCCACTGCCTCAAATGGCCAGGACCACAGAGTTAGCCTAGTCGGGCTCCCGGGAAAGCACCATAGCGCTGACTGTTGCCATTACAACCAAGGGCAGGTGCCTGCCTCTCCGGAGCGCGGACTCTGGGCCCAGGGCTTTGGCACGGGCTCCTTCTGCCCGGGAGCAGCTGTGAACATCGGCATCTGTGTTGGTCAGCTGTGTGCACGCGGCTTGTCCGTGCGTGTGTGCGATCCTGAGCTCCCGCTGCTGGAAGCCCCTGTCACGTTCATGTCCCCAGTGTGTGACGGGTGCCCCCCGGGCAGGGCTTCACCTGTCATTACCAGGAACACCCGTTCCACTAACAGGGCTGCCCCCGTGACGCCCTGGGCTCGCCATGGCCCTTTGACCTGTGTGCAGGGGTGTGTGCAGGGCCCAGGAGGAGCGCCCGCCTGGCCCGTCGCCTGTGTCAGCCGAGCACCAGCAATTTGTGTACATGGCGCAGCTCGGCTTCACATTCAGCCCCACAGCGGCAGGCTCTCCCCACGGCCTCCTCCTGGGCTGGCTTCTCTCCCTCTGACTGAAGCTGAGATGACTCCCCTCGTTCCCCGCACACCCTCCCTCCCCTCCCCCTCTAACGGCTCACAGCTTCAGCAGCTCTGTTGTCTGCGGGGCCGCCAGGCTGCGGACTGTGTCGGGGGCCACCACCAGGTGCTGACCCTCATTCTCAGCCACCTGCTGGGCCTGAGGCTTCGGCCTCATGTTTGGCGGGCTGTCGTGTGGGTGGAGTGTCCCTGCAGAGCCTGCGGCTGTGTCTCTGGCCAGGCCTCGGATCCGGTGTGCTCGGTGTTGGCCAGCCCACCCTGTGTTTTCCAGGGCAAACAGGAAGAGAACGACGTGGTGGAGAAACTGAACCTCTTCCTGGATCTGCTTCAGTCCTATAAAGTGAGTCTTGGCTGCTCCTCCATCAGGAACATAGCTTTCGAGAAGGATCCTGTGACCTTTCAAGGATGTGACTGGAGGGGAATGGAGCCAGGGTGGCAGAGGGCGGCTGGGCCCTCTACAGGCTCCCCT
The DNA here is from genome assembly GCF_048564905.1 of Vicugna pacos. NCBI lineage: Eukaryota > Metazoa > Chordata > Mammalia > Artiodactyla > Camelidae > Vicugna > Vicugna pacos. The sequence goes on from NC_133004.1 coordinate 45,883,664, forward strand.
GAGTGGGCTCTGCAGGGAGCTGCGGCCTGGGGCTCCAGCAGGCGTGTGGATGGCCTCTGGCTTCCCCGCTGGGAGAGCAGAGGGGTGAGCGTGTGTGTAAGTGTGACTCTTACAGCTCTCGGTAAATACCAAGGGGCTGGCCCGAGAAGAGGGAGCCGGCCTCTCCAGTGGGTGGAGGTTCTGGGACGTCAGACCTCAGCTCCGTGTAGGGGTGGGGTGGGTTGCCTGTGGGGCCCAAGTGTCCTTCATGCTGAGCTCAGAGAGCTGGCCAAGCGCTGGTGGGGAAGGTTCTAGAAGGGACTCCTCTCCAGTGAGATGGTAGCCAGGTGGCCTCTAAAGTCACAGCCCTGTGATTCTTTTTTGGGTGGGGGGGAGGGGGTGATTAAGTTTCTTTATGTATTTTTTAAGTAGTTTTTAATTTTACTCTTTAGTGGAGGGACTGGGGATTGAACCCAGGACCTCGTGCGTGCTAAGCACGTGCTTTCCTGCTGAGCATAACCCTCCCCCAGCCCTGCGATTCTGCTGCTGACATTCCCACGGATTTCTGATTAGGGTTATTTCAGGCCTCCAGGAAAACGTCAGTGTGTCTTCCTTTTGGAGACTTTCTGGTGTTTGCTGCTGAGGCCCAGAGCTGCCCCAGCGCTCTGCACTGTCCGTTTTCCCCTTAAGCGAAGCCTGTTTCCTGTGGTTTCCCGTGGGTTTCTGGCTGTGGTGCCGATTCGCACAGCAAACACCTCACGGTTGGGCCCTGGGCGGCTCCATCGTGCAAACACCGAGTGGAGCGAGTGGGTGCCCGTGAGCTGTTTCTAAGGCGGGAAAGCCATCCTACCCCGACGGGGAGGCCGCGGGCGGTGAGTCCGTCCGGGTGCCCTGGCCCCTGGGCTGACCCCCCCCGCCCCCGCCCGCAGGACCTGTGTGAGCGGCACGAGAAGGGCGTGCTGCACAAGCACCAGCGGGCGCTGCACAAGTACAGCCTGATGAAGCGGCAGGTGATGAGCGCCGCCGCGCACAACCGCGAGCCCGAGTCGGTGGAGCAGCTGGAGTCCCGCATCGTGGAGGTGGGCCGGCGCCCGGGGTCCGCATGGGGGGCGGGCAGGGCCCTTCCCACACCTGCAGGCTGGACCCGGGCCATCCCCTGGGCATCCTGTGCTTGTCCCCGTGGGCTTCTAGGACGCGGGTGCCTGAGCACCGAGTGACGAGCTGGTGTAGCCAAATCCGCTGTGACAGACACGGGGGACGGGCCGGGCCCAGCGCTCAGGAGGGAGGTGGCCTGCGGTCCCACTGTCACCGTGCTGGGTGCCAGGGAGGCTCTTTGCTCTGCAGCAGGAGAGCGTGATCCAGACGATGGAGCTTCGGAACTACTTCTCCCTGTACTGCCTGCACCAGGAGACGCAGCTGGTGCACGTCTACCTGCCCCTCACCTCCCACATCCTCGGGGCCTTCGTCAACTCCCAGATCCAAGGGCACAAGGAGGTGGGTCCCCCTTCGCCTGCATTCAGGCCGGTGCCTTTCTTGCTGCAGCGGCCCTGCTGCTCACCTTGAAGGGTCCCTTAGGAGATCCGTGCAGGTGCGGTGAGCTGGGCTTAACACGGTTCCCGTCCGGGTAGACGGTAACTGTGAAGCTGGTGGTGGGGCGCAGAGCAGGACCATGAAGGAGGACTTTCTTGGCTTCTGGAGGAGTTCCGGAAGAGGCAAAGCACAGAGAACCCCAGGAATGGAGAGAAGAGACTGAGCACCAGTCTGCGGAAGTTGGGGTGTCTCCCTGAAGACCACGGTCAGCTTCCTCCAGAGGGTCCGCTGAGCCCCTGAGAGGTGCTGTGACTGCCTGGAGCCCCTGTGGTGACAGCCTGGCCCCGCTCGTCTCCGCCATGCACTCCAGCTTGTGCTTTGGCTCTCTGCTCACTCTGCTCAGTGACATGTGTGTCTGTCTCCAGGCGCCCAGGACGCTGTGTCCGGCCGAGCTGAGGAGACGCTTGGGGAGCGGTCCCTGCCCGTGTCCTCGCCACAGCTCCCACCCCCTCCTGGTCTCTGACGCCCTGTGTCCCGGACTCCTCCTCGGCCCTGCGAGCACAGGCACTCCTTATAAGGGACACGTCTGTGGGGGGCCACGTCTGACTCCTTGACACAGCGTGGGGAGCTCAGGGTCAGGATTCTTAAGCCCCAGGTCCCAGCCGCCTGAGCTCCCAGCTGTGCTGCAGCTGCGAGCTCTTACAGCCCTGCTGGGCCGTTGAACCTCGGGGGCCAGTTTCCCTACCTGAAAAATGGCATAAAGCACAACCCCCAGCCTTCCAAGGCCGGCTTGGGGACTTGAGGGTGAGGGGCTGCTTGGCGGTGTCTCCCTCCCAGGCCCTGGCTGTGCGGGGCACACAGCTGCAGCTCAGTGGCCCCGTTACTGGGGGCCGTGGAGACCAGTGGGGACCCGGCAGGTTGGCCAGCCGGAGGGGACAGGCTTCCCTTGCTCTGATGAAGGCCTGTAGCCTGGGAAGCTGGCAGCTCTGTCTGGAGGGCCAGTGAGCTTTTGGTGAGCAAGCGGCGCATGGAGCGAGCTCAGACCCAAGGTCCAGAAGGGTCCCTGGCAGTGGCTGGGCGTGTGGGCTAAGGGGCGGAAGGTGGGGGTTGTATATCCAGTCGGGAGGCGGTTGTGACTGACCAGGTCAGGGCCCGTCCAGACCCTGGTCTAGAACCAGAGGTGCCGGAACCTCCTGGGGTCTGTTCAACATGCGGATCACGGGGCATGGATCCCACCTCAGATGAAGCCAGAATCTGGGGCTGGGGCTCAGGAATCTGTGCCTTTGTGGGACCCCAGTGGGGGATGGAAGAACCACCAGATGACGGGAGGAACGCTGACGGCCTGAGACAAACTCCTGTACTTTCCTGGTGCTTTCAGTGCCTCAGTCACTTTTCGCGGCACCCCCTAGGCTGAATAACTTTTTAAACACGTCTGTTCGTTAGGTACTTAGCTCTAGACAGCTTCACAGCAGTGGTCTGTGTACTGTGTGACAAACTCTGTCTCCTGCGAACGTTTCTCAGAGTCTGTGGTGCCCCCAGAGTGCGCTGGGGTGGCCAGGGGAACTGCAGGTGCAGCCAGGGCGGGAGGAGGTCAGACTGCGATGGTTGGCCCCCTCAGGGAGGTCCGCTGGCTGGGGATACCAGGGAGGGTTGGGTGACAGCAGAAGGGGTGGAGGTGTGTCCTGACTTGATCCTGGGCTTCCCCACCGTGGGTGTCTTGCTGGGCCCCGACCTCCCAGACTCTGCTGCATCCATGCATTCCCAGGACCACACCGCCTTCTGTTGTCACGTGAGCTGCCCTGCCCTCAGCAGGGGTCCGGGACACCGCCCCCTCCTCCTGGCCACCCAGTGCCTGCTCTCACCTCCCTCCTTTCTGTCACCTGAAGGGCTGTTAGAGGGAGTGACCCAGCCATAACGTTGCTTAAAATTCCGGGGCGAGCAGCCCTGGGCCCCTTCTGTCCATGTCCACGTGTGGGGGCGGGGGGGGACCGGCGCTGTGACCTTTGGGTCAGGCCCACCCATACCTGGCTTGTCTAGGGGAGTGGGCCACCGTGTCCCGCCGGCCCTCACTCCGGCAGCTTGGGAAGGGGATGACATCTAGCCAGTGTGGCTGCCCCACAGTGTCTCCTGCAGGCACTTTAGAAGGAGCTGGTGCTTTAGAAGGAGCTGGTGTGTCTGGGCGTGGGCGGCCGCTGTGTTCTCACCTGTCTGTCCTCTCTCCTCCTCAGATGAGCAAGGTGTGGAATGACCTGCAGCCCAAGCTGCGCTGCCTCTTCGCTGGCCCGCACGGCTCCCCGCCCCCTCAGGACGGCCTGCCTCCGCACTAGCGCCGGGGGACTCGGCGGCAGCTCCGGCGCCCTTACTAAAACTTCTTTCCAAACGGTGTGTCCCTGTCTAATTCCCTTTGGCTGCCCCACCACCAGCGGGCCCGTGGTCGGCCGAAGCCCCCTTAGAAGAGCTGCTGCCCCTCGTGGGGAGCAGGGCCGAGGACACGCCCACGGAAGCCAGGGCCCTCGATGTCTGCCTGGTCGCCCTGACCACGCCCGTCCCTCCCGACACCCTGCCGTGGTCTGTTAGTCTGGGGTGCCAGCCCTGTAGAGCCTCTGGAGTGGTTTTGTCCTGATTCCAAGAGGACAAGGTGGCCGGTGGGGTTCACGCGGCAGACGGTGCCTGGGGGTATGGGCAGCGGAACTCCCTGGGCCAGAATAGTCCTCGGACATCTGGAATAGCTGAGCGGGGAGAGGGAGGCTGAAACTCCACGGCGGGGCAGGACTGTCCTTGAGGCCGGCCTGCTGTGTGGGACAAGGAGGTGGCCACATCTCTGACACGCAGTTGGTCAGCGAGACCTTTGACTCCGGCCCACGGACAGCCTTGGGGGGCTGAGGTGGGAATGAGCCCTCAGGGGAGTGGGTGGGGGAGGTGGGGGCCCGAGGGTCGTTCCAGGGACCAGCCCCGCTAAGTGCCCTGGTGCCCTGGTCTGGGACTAACCTCCAGGCAGTGTCTGTGCACCACCCCCCGACCTGTGCACGCTCACGCTCTGTGCCCCCGCGCTGTGCGGGCTGGTCCGAGGTGTGGAAGACGAAGGCGGGACCCAGGGATCTGGAGGTTTGTGAGCTGCTGCTTCTGAGCTGGCTCTGTCTGTCTGTGCAGCCCCCTCCTTTGGAGCTTTGAGGCTGGTGGGGCACTGGGGGGTGTCGTCCAGCTGGCGCCCTGGAGGACGGATCGGTGTTACTTTTAACCCTTTCTCAAACTGGCTTCACTCCTTTTTGGCAACTCAGACCCTTCTCCCAGGCCCCCCTCCCATCCTCCCAGAGGGTGCCGTGGGGCTGGCCATCCGGAGCTGTGGGGTTAGTGCCTGCCTGGGGCCTGCGTGTTTTCTGCTCTGAATCCGAGTCGTATAAGCGGGGCCCGGGACCAGGTGGCCCCTCTGCCCTTCGCTGTTCTCTTTGGCTCGGGACAGAGGTTGGAGGAGCTTGACTGCACATAGATTTCTGAGATCCCTGCTCTCCAGGAATACGTGCCTGATTCTGGGGCTTTGCTGTTGGTCACGCAGGACCCAGGGGCTCTGGTGACAGGGAGGCTTCTCTGATGAGCTAACACATGTTACAGGGAAAGCGGGTGTCTTTTGGGCCCAGCCGGACAGCTGTGTCCAGCTAGGGCATGGCCCACCCCTCACGTGGGGTCTGTCTGTGCCAGCTTCGCAGCCACACGGATGCAGGGAGGCCAGCTGCACCCCTGCGACGCCTGGGCCCCTGACGGCCAACACGTGCCTTCCTGTGCCGGGCTGGCTAGGCTCCTGGCTGCGTCCCCCAGAGCCTGAGGCGCGGGGATCCTTGTCCCTTTGTGGGCATCTTCTGCCACTTCTTTCTCCATAGAAATGGGCTCTCACCCACTTGGAGTGGCTCTGTGCTGCCCCGCGGGGCTGGTCCCCTCGCCTGGACTGTAAAGAGTGACCCCAGGGGCTCTGCTGTCCCTGCCCTGCGGCCGGTGCGGTTCACCTGGGGGCCGGGCCGTGGCGGTGAGGGACACAAGCTGTCCCTGCCCTGCGGCCGGTGCGGTTCACCTGGGGGCCCGGCCGGGGCGGTGAGGGACGCAAGCTGTCCCTGCCCTGCGGCCGGTGTGGTTCACCTGGGGGCCTGGCCGGGGGCGGTGAGGAACACAAGGCCACAGGACAGCAGAGTCGAGGGAGCCACATGGTGGACAGGGGGCAGGAGCATGGAAGGTGGGGGAGCATCTCCCAGGGCAGGTTAAGCCGTGTCCTCCGTCCCCACGTGGGTTGCCGGGGAGCGCTCTGGCCCAGAGACTTCAGAGGCGCTTTTCTGGAGAGAACGGCACCCTGGGGCTGGCTCCTGGCAGCATCTGCCTGTGGTGGAAACTAGGAGCAAGTTCTTGGCTGGAGCCCCAGTGACCTTTTCCGCCAGAGGCTTATCTGGGGGCGCTTTCTAGTCCCCTCCACCTCCCTGGGCTCTGGAGAAAGGGCATCGGGAAGATGTCGGAGTGACGTAGGCAAGGCCGTGTCCCCCCCATTCGGCACTTCTGCACAGCTCCCCTCTGCCTGAACCTGGGCTGCCATAGATTGCCAGGCTCGGGGGCTGGTGTTTTCTGCTCAGTGTCTGCTGGGGGAGGAGAAGAGGCTGCTCCCAGCTCCGAGGTGGAGGCCCTGGGATGACAGGGGCCGGAGGTCACGCACTCCTGTGTCCTTCCCGCTGGCTGGGGAGGGCCGACGTGCTGCAGCCCCATGAAGGGACATCCAATCGCGTTACCCTGTTGGGAGCCCTTCATGCTGCTCTGAGGATCCCGCTCCCCTGTCCGAGGAGGCTGAGAGACTCCCTGCTGCCTCAGCCTGGCCCGCGGCCTGGCCCGCGGGAGTGTGCCTTCGGGTCCGGGGTCCGACTCGGTCGACCTCGCTGCAAGAAGGGCGGGAGTGGTGGAGGGAGGCGGAGGTGGGGACAGGAGCCGGGCTGTCGGGAGGTTCCCCTTGCTTGGCTGAGTCGTGTATGTACGAAGCACTTTACGAGGCTGCAGGAACTAGTCACCGCCACACCCAGGAAACATTGTTTACAAACCATCCACGTTCCGAGATTTTTATCAATGAACTTACGTGAGCGACTATTATTAAACATATTTATAAAAGTTGGGTCAAGTCGTGGCTTCTTTGTGTGAGAGGTTGGTGACCGTCCATCCTCTGGGAGGGAGGGTAACAGATGGGGTTTTAGCCCTGGACCCCAGCTGGGCCCCCGTGTCCCCTGTGGGGGTTGGTGGGAGGGGGCACACTCTCTAGGCCACCCCCGTGATCCCGTGGCCCGCCCACACCAACGTCGGGCCTCCCACACCAGCTGTCCACCCTGGGGTGGGCAGAGAAGCTGTCCCCTCACCCTTCGGGCCTGGGTCTCCTCCCTCTCTGTGTCTGGTGTCTCAGGTCACAGCTGGGCAGGTGTGCCAGCTCCCGGTGATGGGACCTGGCTGCCCATGGGGGGCCCGGGGAAGGACGCTAAAAAGGTCAGACGTCCATTTCCTTCCATCGGTCATGCTCCAGCCTGACTGGAAGCCCTGGCTCTGCAAGGAGCCAGGCTCGGCCCTAGACTCTGTCCACCTCGTGGAGCGTATAGTCCAGGATGGTGTCGTGACCCTGGAACTTGAAGTAGCCCTGGAATTTCTTCTTTTGAAGCAGGAGGGGAAACCAGTAGCTGTCATCAGGCCACATGTCACCGAAGGGGATCTGGTCCAGGTGGAACCACTGGGGGCGCATTTCTGTGGCGGGTGAGAAGGCAGTCACTGACGTTCAGTCTGGGCTGTAACTGGCTTCCTGTGAAGCATTAACTGAGTGGCCCTGTGTAAGGAGCCTGACACGCTTCCCTATTTAATACTTGCGACTGTTTCACGGAGGAGGAGGGAGGCTGCGGTGCTGCTGTGCTCCAGCACCTGTCCCTCAGGGACGGGAGGGGAGGGCAGGGGTTGCCCAGTGCCTGCTCTGCACCCAGGTCCCCCTCGTGCCCTGGTGAAGGGACAGCCCCTGAGACTCACCGTCGCTTTCCACGGGTGTCCCCTGGATGCTGTCCGTGCAGAAGATGTGCATGTCCATCAGCTCAGGGTCACCCACGAACTCAAACACGATCCGGCCCACCTTGTGCAGCGCGTCCACGGTCAGACCACTCTCTTCCTGCAGCTCCCTGGGGCGGGGGTGGGGTGGTGGAAGGAAGGCAGCCATTAGCACGCTCGTGCGCCCAGGGCCAAGGGGTCGTTCTCCTTTGTGCGTCCCTTTTAAACACTGCAGACACATCACACATACGTACACCCATGCTTCCCACACAGCACTGCAGGAACACAGCCAGCTCCGCGACTGCTGTGCATCAAAGTGAAACCCCACGCAGCCCATCCCCAGCCTGCTGTGGCGAGCACACCGCACACACCCTGTGCCCCCAGCCCTCACCGCCCAGCTGCACGCGCCTTGCTCTGGAAGGCCTGCTCGCTCAGGACCCTGGGGACCCACGAGCCCTGCACGTGTGAGGCTCAGCGTCTGTGTCTCCCGTTACAGTCTCACTTCCCCACTGCCCTATATTTATTTTTGTTGCTGTAAAAGTGTTCTAATTATGTCTGTCCATTTAGAGTACGTGAAAAAAAAAAACACGTTATTTTCAGCTTTGATCTCCAAGTTGCGTTAGGAACACAATGCATGACTTCCTGTGCCTGTGAGGAGGAGCTGGGAAATGCTCTGTTCATTAAATAAGCGGGCTGGGTTAAATGGTCTTATTTAAGTGGATGCCTCCCTGAACCTGGAATCTGCCCTGACCTTCCTGTGAGGCCCAAGAGGGAGAGGAATGTGTCCATCCACTGCCAAGTGATGTTTTGAAACCCAGAATTTATTCACTGAGATGGTTAATTTACATTAGACATGACCAAAATAAAAAAAAAGAATGTGTGTTTTTACTTGGGGGGTGCAAATGGCTCCCTAATTAAATGTAATGCAAGCCCTCAGCAGGGCCTCCCCCACATCTCAGGCAGCAGGCTGGCGGATCTTGGTTTTTTAAAAACTTCACTGATCTCATGTTTTGACTAATTTCGGTTAATCGTCCCCGAGTCCGTGGCGGTGTATGAAATATCAATAACCTGCTTGGTGGCAGAGCCGGGGCTCCGTTTCATGGGTCGGGATAATTAGGCAGCTGAGGTGACGCTGCTCCAGTCTTGCTAATGTGTCGGACTGCACCTCTGTGATGGTCCTCAGATGGCAGACGCAAAACAGGGCGAGGAGTCCATAAACAAACCACGACAACCCAGTCCAAAAATGGGCAAAGACCTAAACAAGCGTTCTCCAATGAAGACATACACATGTCCAACAGGCACACGAAAAAATGCTCAGTATCGCTAATTATCAGAGAAATGCAAATCAGAACTACGAGGCATCACCTCCCACCAGGCAGAATGGCCACCATCCAAAAGTTCACAAATGAGAAACGCTGGAGAGGCTGTGCAGACAAGGGAGCGCTCCTGCACTGCAGGTGGGAGTGCAGTTTGGTGCAGCCACTGTGGGGAACAGTGTGGAGAGTCCTCAGAAAACTAAAATTAGACTTACTCTAGGGCAACCACTAAAAAAGGTTAAAAAAAAAAAAGGAGTACAACTGATATGCTAAAGGAGAGAAAATGGAATCGTGTGAAATGTTCAATTAAAACGCCAAAAGGAGGAAAAAGAGGAAGACAAAAGCAGGAAAAAAGAACCAGGACAACAAACAGAAAACAGTGGTGATTATGGTAGATACCAACCCAGCTACATTAATAATCACTTTGTTAGTGGTCTAAACGCTCCAATTCAAAGACAGAGATTGTCAGACTGGATCAAAAACAAGACCCAACTCTAAGCAGTCTATAAGAAATTCACTTTGAATATAAAGGTTGAAAGTACAAAGATCAAAAGGTATAGATTAAACATAAATTGGTGGGGAGGGTAGAGCTCAGTGGTAGAGTGCGTGCTTAGCATGCACAAGGTCCTGGGTTTGGTCCCTAGTACCTCCATTCAAACAAGCAAGCAAGCTAATTACCTCCCCCTACCAAGGAACCAAGAAAGAGAAACTATTAAAAAAAAAAAAGTGTATCAGTGGAGGAAAATACACCAGGCTAACACTAATCAAAAGAAAGGAGCAGAAGCTGTAGTAACTTCAGACCAAGCAGATTTCAAAGCAAGGAAAGTTATCTTTATCCCTAAGAGGGACATCCCAAAGCGATAAAGGAGTTCTCCCGGACGTAACCCTTAACATGTATGCAACTAAAAGCAGCATCAAAATAGTGAGGCAAAATTTAGTGTAACTGCCAGGAAAACAGATGAATCTGCTGTCATAGCTGGAGACTTCAAGCAGGAATTCAGTAAGGACACAGTGAAATATGCGAAGAACTACAAAGCAGTAAGAAAAAGGCACCCGGATTAACAGACCGGGCAAAAGACTTGAGCGGGCCTTGGCAGAAACAGACGCCCAAGCGCCGCACAGACCCTGAGCGGGTGGCTGGCTGGCTCATCAGTCACTGGGGCAAACACATGAAGCCTCAGCGAGGCATCGTCACACCTACCGGCACGGCTAGCGTGAAAGAGACAGGAGATGCCAAGTGCTGCTGCGGATCTGGAGGGAGCGGAACTCACACTCCGTTCTGGAAACCTGTTGGCAACATCTGCTGAGGCTGAACGTCTCTGATTCTCCTCCAAGGGGAGCGCCCGCCAGAAAAGGCTGTGCAGGACCGTCCACAGTGGCCCCACTCGAGACTCCAGACCGGAAGCAGCCCCAGTGCCCTGGGGCGGGGTGTGCGAGCTGCAGGGTGCTCACGGGCGGGGCTGGACCACTGCCGCAGGCAGATGTGATGCTGGGAAGAAGCCGGCAGCAAAGGGCATGGTCTGCGTGGTATTTCAGAACAGGCCAAACCGCCAACTGTGACGGAAGTCGGGCGGCAGGCTGCCCTCCAGGGGGTTAGGATCCACCTTCCAGCCCCACGTGTTGATGTAAGGGCTGGTTAAGTGATGGGCCCATTTCTTAAAACTTTCCTGATGAAGACTGGCATTTTCCTGTATGCACTTTATGCTTCAATACAGGCTTGACTTAGAAAATAAAATGTCTTCAGTTCCGGCCTCACGAGCACCCCTGGGGGAATGTCGGATGGAGGGAATAACCAGGTGTGACCAGAAAGGTGGGAGTTCTGTGAAGGAAACCCAGGGAGGGGGTTTATCGGGAAGAGCTGGCGGAGGTGAGCCTGCTCGGCTGTGAAGGCTGACAAGGTCAGCCAGAGGAAGAGTGGGTGGGCAGCAACAGCCTGGGGTGTCTGAGGGGCAGGGATGGGAGGGGGGGCGAGGCCACACCCTGTGGAGCTCAGTGGATGACACAGAAGGTTGGATTTACCCATACAAGCTCGTGAGGGGAAAGGCAAAGCAGCTGAAGTCGGGAGGGCTGTGTGACCTCAGGCATGCTGCTCAACCTCTCTGGGCCTCAGTTCCTTCCCATGGGAAAGTGGTTGTGTCAAGGATGAACCGAGACTGTGTGTGAGAGGTTCCAGATCTGCTCATCATCAGTTTCCCCGACAAACGAAGAAGCTGAGGAATCGGCCAGCCCCTTGGCTAGAAAAAGGAAGGCCAGACTTTTCAACCTGAGCCACCTCACAGCAGCTTCCCAAATACGTCCTAAAACCCACCACCATGCAGCAGCAGGTAACTCAGCACAGGCCATGTGCCAGGCCCCGTTCCAGTCCTTTATGTGCATATTCTCATTTAACCTTCACCACGATCCTAAGAGGTGGGTACTATTATTATTCCCACTTTGCAGATGAAGAAACTGAGGCTTGAGGGTTTAGTACGAGCTCCAGGTCATGTGGCTCTCAGTGGTAGAATCAGGGGCCTGGCTCTGCACCTGAATCCCCATCCCCTGCAGAGGCTGGTTCTGCGGGCAGGCCTGCCCCTCCTCTTACCTCTTGGCTCCATCCTCGATGGTCTCTCCTTCTTGAACCTTGCCCCCAAAGCCGTTCCACCGGCCGGCCCCAAAGCCTCGTTTCTTCATGCCCAGGAGAATTCGCTGAGGCTGCAGCACCAGGACCAAGGTGTAGAGCCTGGAGGCGCCCATGGTGCCCTTGGGTTCTGAGGAAGGCAAGGGCTGGGTCAGCTTGATTTGGGCGCGGGTGGGGTGTGGATGGAAGCCTGTGAACTGTGGTGGCCAGAGGCCAGGTGGACTGGAAATGTACTCTGGAAGGCAGGGAGGGGTAACATCCCAGCTCTGCCCCGTATGGCAGATTTTCTGGGGTAGGAGAGCCAGGCCACCTGCCGGGCTGAAGCAGCAGGTAGGGTGATGTTCACATCTTCCCTTTCCCACTCCTTAGCCTGGGGTCGTTCGTGTTCCTGTGTCTACTCCCCCGTGCCCAACTGTGCAGTTTACCCAACGGTTCTTGGGTCAGGTTTTTGGCTTTGGCCTTTTTATTACAGGGCCTTCTGGCCTGTTGGGATCTGGTTTCTGCCTCTCTGCGATAGCAGATCCCCAGATTCCCAAGCAATGCATAGCTCCTGACAGCGGACAGTCCACCCAGTGAGGCCTGGCTAAATCCCCCTCCTGTGACAGCTGTTCACACTCTGCTCACGACTGTTGCTGCTCTGCGACCTGGCACTCAGGGTGGGCCTTGGAGCCACAAAGGCCCCTCCTGCTCGAATGGGTGTGCGTGGTCCAGAGAGAGACTGTGTGGGTGATGTCTGCTCGATGCTGGAGGACCAGGACCAAGTTCCCTGCAGAACCCCTTCCCAGTCTGGGGCCCCCTGAACACAAGTCTCCTCCTCTGGGGCCCACACTGGGTGAGAGGCAGGACCCAGAGCCCGGGAGGCTGCAGTGTCTGAGAAGGGGGCCCTATGGCTGGGTCCTGGTGGTGGGGGTGGGTCAGGCAGGAGAAGCAGGTCTCGGAGGCTGAACCTCCCTTCAGGGACTCTGTCCTGTCGCCGACACGTTCACGCCCAAAGCCCTGGCTTCCTAAGTCAGCTGTCACGGAGATGAGGCTGCGGGGAACACCAGCTGTCACTTGTTAAGCACGGATCGGATACATCTTTCCCAAAATCACCCCATTTAATAGACCCAACAACGCTGTGCGCTGAGACCTGCCGAGGAATCTGAAGCTCAGAGACTCAAGGCCCAAGAGCGGAGCCGGCGCCCAGGCGTGGGTCTGCCGGACGTTGGAGTCTAGCTGGCACCGCAATCAGGCTGGTCCTCAGGGAGCCCACCGAACGCCAGGGGCTGGGAGGCTGGCAGCAGGGCTGGGCAGCCCCCTGGTCAGCCGAGCGGCCCCTGACGGAGCCACCTGTCACCTGAAGCGCGTCACAGGGCTGAAAGGGACAACACACAGTGCAGCGCCGGGCTGGGCTCCGCTCTCGGGGCCCTGGTGGATGCAGGTTCTCCGGCAGCCCCTCCCAGTGCGCCCCCTCCCGGCCCCAGGCCCACCTCCGGTGGCCTGGCTCCTCGCGCACCCGGTCTCTCGCTCCCGCACTCACCTGGTCCCGGGTTCCGCGCGCGCTTTCCGAATCCGCGAGCCGCTTCCGGGGGCGTGGCCTCGGACCGGAAGTAAGGCCGGCACTTCCGGTGTGTGGAGCGGGCTGGCGTCCATGGCGGGGTGAGTGGGGCGGCGAGAGGGGCGGTCGGTGGGCGCGGTGGCGGGCACTTACGGAGCACCTACTGCATGCGTGCGGGAGGCGGAGTGGCCAGGGGCCGGCCCACGTCTCCGGTCCCAAAGGGGGTGCAGCGCCCACTTCGTCCAGGCCCTGACACGGTCAGCCCCGGCCGGGTGACTAGGGGAGACCTGCCAACCCGGTGTGGACTGTCGGCTAAGGCTCCCGAGAAGCGACGGGGGGCAGAGAGCTGGAGGGGGCCTTGGAGACAGGGGCCGGGGAGGTGGGTCTGCAGGCAGAGGGCCTTGGAGAAAAGGTCCGGGGGGGTGGGCGATGCAGGCGGGGGGCCTTGGAGAGAGGGGCCGGGGAGGTGGGCGATGCAGGCGGAGGGCCTTGGAGAGAGGGGCCGGGGAGGTGGGCGATGCAGGCGGAGGGCCTTCGAGAGAGGGGCTGGGGAGGTGGGCGATGCAGGCCGGGGGCCTTGGAGAGAGGGGCCGGGGAGGTGGGCGATGCAGGCGGGGGGCCTTGGAGAGAGGGGCCGGGGAGGTGGGCGATGCAGGCGGAGGGCCTTGGAGAGAGGGGCCGGGGAGGTGGGCGATGCAGGCGGAGGACCTTGGAGAGAGGGGCTGGGAGGTGGGCGATGCAGGCGGAGGGCCTTGGAGAGAGGGGCCGGGGAGGTGGGCGATGCAGGCGGAGGACCTTGGAGAGAGGGGCCGGGGAGGTGGGCGATGCAGGCGGAGGGCCTTGGAGAGAGGGGCCGGGGAGGTGGGCGATGCAGGCGGAGGGCCTTGGAGAGAGGGGCCGGGGAGGTGGGCGATGCAGGCGGAGGGCCTTGGAGAGAGGGGCCCGGGAGGTGGGCGATGCAGGCGGAGGGCCTTGGAGAGAGGGGCCGGGGAGGTGGGCGATGCAGGCGGAGGACCTTGGAGAGAGGGGCCGGGGAGGTGGGCGATGCAGGCGGAGGGCCTTGGAGAGAGGGGCCGGGGAGGTGGGCGATGCAGGCCGGGGGCCTTGGAGAGAGGGGCCTGGGAGGTGGGTCTGCAGGCAGAGGGCCTTGGAGAAAGGGTCCGGGGAGGTGGGCACTGCAGGTGGAGGTGAAGCAAACCCCACTTTCCAAAGATACTTGGAAATTTCCCTTCAATGACACACAGATTGAGGTCAGTTTTGTTAAGAACTGTGACAGGTAGATCAGACTCTGCTAGCCTTGGGACTGAGTAAGGCAAGGACCTGTCCTCCTGGGGGTTTGTCCAAGTCTCTCAGAGCCTGGTGAAACTTTGTTTTACTTTCATGAGTTTTGTCAGTTAACAAGTACTGGGAAATTTTTGGTTGATAGAAGCAAGGTGACTGTCATTAATGCTTGAGTTTTCCTTCTGAAAAAAACTTCAGGAGCGAAAAGATACCTCTTGACTGAAGGGGTACTGCCTGCTGGTTAGTGCGCTCGGGCTGCTATAACCAGGCACCCCAGGCCGGGAGGCTTAATAAGCAGAAGTTCGCTGGCTCACAGTCTGAGGGTGGGAATCGGAAACCCAGCTGTCAGCAGGGTTGGTCTCTCTGCGGCCTCTCTCCTTGACTTACGGATGGCCGTTTTCTCTCTGTGTCGTCGTGTGTTCTTCCTGTGTGTGTGTCTGTCCTGACGCCTTCTTATAAGGACACCAGCCATAATGGATTCGGTCCCGCCTATATGACCTCACTTTTACCTTAATTACCTCATTAAAGAGCAGTTACATCTTGAGGTATTGGGTGTTCGGACCTTAACGTATAGACTGCGGGAGGATACAGTTCAGCGCAGAACACCTGCTTCCTGGCTGTGTAGCCTTGTCAGGCTGCCTCCCCTTCTTGGGCCATAGTGTCCTGTCTCTAAAAATGCGTAGGTTGAAACCGGGGCTCGACTGAGCTCGTGACCTGCTGGTCTGTGTGATGCCAGCCTGCTTGTTTTCTTTTCCTCACCAGGCCCTGGAGGCTGGTGTGGGCCTCCCTTCAGCACCAAGGGTTCCACACTGCTGGGTGTTGCTACAGGGGTCGCACTGGCGCTGAGCACCTGTGGCTGACCCGGCATCTGAGGGACCCGTTTGTGAAGGCTGCGAAGGTGGAGAGTTACCGGTGTCGGAGCGCCTTCAAACTCCTGGAGATGAACCAGAGGCACCAGATCCTGCGGCCGGGTCACCGAGTGCTGGACTGTGGGGCAGCCCCTGGCGCGTGGAGCCAGGTGGCCGTGCAGAGGGTCAACGCTGCAGGCACAGGTGTGGCCCCCACGCGTGTAGATGCCAGGCGGCTGCCCTCTGCCGCGGGGCACGGAGCAGTGGGGCCAGCTGTGGGGGTGCATATCTCGGAGCGGTCTTTTAGCAGGAATGATACAAATAGGACACTGACAGTTCCAAGATGAAAGACAAGGTAGAAGGGCGTGATGACTGTGAAAGCCACCCCGAGTCACACCCCAGTCCCGTGCACACTGCTGCGAGGGTGTGCGCCCTTCCCGAACCTGGTTTTGCGAACGTGGCTACGTGTACTTACATACCTTCTTAGTCTTTTGTGAAGGTGATGCTACGCCATGCCCTTGCTGCTGATGGGGAGCTTTTGTTTTTGTTTTTGTTTTTGTTTTTGCTTACTGATGAATCACATCTTTCCATGACAGAACAACCGAGTCAGCCCCAGCCGTTTCCAGGCCCTGGTCCTTGAAGCCCTGGGTTTTCTGGGAGTGCCACTGGGGCTGCGCAAGAGCCCTTGTCGCTGGGGCTCTGGACTCTCCACCTTGGCTCGACCCCAGGGACCTGGCTTTATCTGTTGTCTATTTTGGGGTTTAGCCTAAGATCTTCTATATAAGTTTCCACTGATGAATAGATCAACCAGCCACCACCACTCCAATCCTTTAAACAGCTGTATAGGATAACAGATGACGGTGGTTCTGTTGGAGTTTAGCTGGTGTCTTCATCTTGGGCATCAGGGTTGCTTTTGGGTATTTTGCCTTTGGGTAGCATGTGCAGTGCTGTGGGAACTGTCCTTACCACTCGTATTTCCTGCCGTAAAGTCTGGGGGCACCACATGCACTGACTGGCATTATGACATGTGATGGTGCACGAAGATCCCTCCCAAACACTATAGAGTGGGGATGTTTGTGCCCATTTTTCTGATGAGGAAATTGAGGTTTAGAGGTGTTTAGTGACCTGCTGAAAGTACAGACCTGGGCATGCTGCTCCTGG
This sequence comes from Vicugna pacos, assembly GCF_048564905.1. Lineage (NCBI taxonomy): Eukaryota > Metazoa > Chordata > Mammalia > Artiodactyla > Camelidae > Vicugna > Vicugna pacos. The sequence goes on from NC_133004.1 coordinate 45,899,972, forward strand.
GTACATTCATCAACCTCATTACTGTGGGTGGGATAACGCAGGGGGCTCTAGAACAGTTAAAATACTTTTAAGCTCACTAAATATTTATTGACTAAGTGAATCCGTGTCAGAAACTTCAGTTCCTTAGCGGGGAGGGTATAGCTCAGTGGTAGAGCGCCTGCTTAGCATGCGTGATGTCCTGGGTTCAATCCCTGGTACCTCCATTGAGAAATAAATAAATACACCTAATTACCTCCCTCCAGAAATAAAAATTAAAAAATTTTTTAAATTAAAAAAACTCCCCGACAACTTGGTTCCTTTTCCCACCACTGAGCCTGTCTGCAGACCTGCTCACAGCTGATTTTAGTGGCTCTTCTCCCCTAACTGCTCTTCAGGAGAAGCCGGGAAGTGGCCAAGTGCCACTTGCAGGAAGAGGCGGCAGGAGCAGAGTGGGTGGGTGAGGGGACTTGGATTCTTTTACTCCTACAAGTTGACAAAATGCAGCCAAAGCCATTTGCCTTGAGTGGGCACTTCCTGGGGTTGTGGTACATGAGCGTTAAAGGCAGGGAGCGCAAGTGCAGAGGATGGGACGTGAGACGTACCACTTTCCAGGGATGAAGACTGAGAGTTTTTAACCTTTAGGAAATGAGGTGCTCTGCAAAATACCTGGACCTCCAGCCTTTACATAGAGATGGGACACCCGACCCTCGCCTGTGGAACAGCCTTTTTACTAAGCAGATGGAGCTACAAGTCTGTGACTGTGCCCTTCACGTATCTGTACTGCAGAGCAGAGGCCCTCCTCCGTGTGGGCAGTGGTGCGGGGAGGGGACTCCAGGGCTTGTGGAGAGGGGAGCTTTGAACAGGAGTGCTGCGTGAAGGGCGGGGAGGTGTGGACTGGGGTCAGCAGCGTGCAGACAGGAAGTCCGGTTTCAGAGAGGGTGGAACAGTGACACCTTTTTATTTCACAACTGGCCCCACTCAAATATGCAGGGTATCAGTTTTTCACCTTATTTTGCATCTGTCCATTTTCCCCATCTCGGCTTGTTTCTAATGGTTTTCTACATTGAAAGAAATTGGATTAAGCTGCAGAGTGGGGGTGGATTTAATCCAGAGGCACTTTATATACTAGAGTGTCATTTTCTGTTTTAGTTTATGGAAAAGACCATTCAGAAATAACCCTTTCACGGAGAGCAAGCGTTGCGGAGTGAAAGGAAGCCAGAGACAGGTGCAGCCCCGGGTCTGCCTGAGGCTCTGGGACAATCACTTCTCTCTGGGCCTCACTCGGTTTGCTCAGATGTAGAGGGAAGGACCACCACTCCCCGCCATGTGTTTTTATAGGATGTACAGAAAGTGGGGAAAGGCCTGTGTCCATAATGAGATCTTTCCCTCCGTCCTGACTTTTTATATCTATTTTATTCGTTTGTTGCATGTATTTTTTTGTGGGATGATTCCGGGTGTAAATAAGTGAACGCATTCACCATTTCTGCCTTAGATCCCAGAGCTCCTGTTGGCTTCGTGCTCGGGGTGGATCTTCTCCACATATTCCCTCTGGAAGGAGCAAACTTCTTGTGCCCTGCTGATGTGACTGACCCGAGAACTGTCCAGAGAATCCGAGAACTGCTTCCCGGTGGGAGAGCAGATGTGATTCTGAGTGACATGGCACCCAATGCCACAGGGATCCGGGCCCTTGACCATGACAAGCTCATCAGCCTGTGCCTGTCCCTTCTGGACATGGCTCCGGACATCCTGCTTCCCGGGGGCACTTTCCTTTGTAAAACCTGGGCTGGAAGCCAGAGCCGTCGTTTACAGAAGAGACTGACGGAGGAGTTCCAGAACACAAGGACGGTAAAGCCTGAAGCCAGCAGGAAAGAATCATCAGAGGTGTACCTCTTGGCTACGCAGTACCGAAGAGGGAAGGGGGCCGGTCTGTGAAGGACTCAGTGTCTTCTGCCATTCTGATGCTTTTTCACTGCAAATGTAGCAAGAGCTCTGTCCTGAAGTGCAGCTGGGGACCCTCACGTGATGTGGGGTGCAGCAGGCAGGACAAGTAGGGGTCCTTTTTTAAAACCAAAAAGATATGACAAAACTATTCAGTGGCCACAATATGTGATTTAAAAACATTCTCCATAACATGATTTGTGAAGAAATTATGGAGAGAAAGAGACAGGCAAAGATAAAAGGATGAAAAGACAGACTGAGGGAAGGCTAAAAACATACTCCGAGGTAGAGGCACACACAGACACCTTGTGTGACTTTCCCCTCTTACCCACTCTTGATTTGTTGCAGAGAAACGGGCTTCCACCATTGCTCCAGAAACAGCCCACAGGTTGCCAGGTATTTTGACTGTAGTATAATGCAGAAAAATCTGAAATTTCCACCAGGGGATTTATTGCCATCCCTTTGGCGAATGATCTGGAAGTACATCCGTTCTTCAAGCGGTGAGAGTTCCCAGAGCAATTAGGGGAGACTTTTGGTATGAATTATGCATGGGATAATTGTTTTTCCTGCTGGAAATACTGCTGAAATACTCCAGGCTCCCAAGACTTGACTTAAAGGTAATTGCCAGTGTGAGCAGCGATGTGTTGTGTTCTTTTATTTCCTTTTACTCTTCCAGGAACTCGCAGCAGCTTTATAAAACAATATAGATTATATTACTTTAAGGAATATTCGTGCCTTTTAACTTTCTTGAAAAAAAAAAAAGTTAACTGGTTTCACAACCGTTGTCTTGGAGGTGTGCTCATCCCTCAAGCGCAGTTTATTAGAGACTGTAGCGGTGATGAAATCCCAAGGACCCCGGGGGAAGGAAGAGATACTCAGGAACCTCCATCAGGGTCCTAGGACCTAGCCCAGATCCCTGAAGTAGGTCAGACTTTAAAATTTTTCGTTTTATTTTCGCCTGCAGTCAGCTAGTCCAGAGAGACGCGTCCTGCTTCCGCCGCCGCAGCCTCCCCCTCCTCTGCCGTCTGTTCCGGGCAGACGGACTGGTGTCCTCTCTGGAAGAGGGGACTTCGGTGCAGTCCCTGGAGCGCTTAGCCCGAGGCGGCGGTGCGGGGAGGAGCGGGGACCAGCGGGGACCAGCGGGACCCGGCACTGCAAGGGGGCGCTGCGGGCGGACTTGGCGGCTGGCCGTCGCGCCACGGAGAACGGGGACCCAGACGGAGGCCCCGACAGCTCACAGGGCACTGGGAGGATAGGTTAGCAGCACAGTACTTTGCTGTTTTAAAAGAGGGCCCGGAGAAAAGCATTCATTCAAGCAAATACTGGTAGTGGCAAGGGCGGGAATAGGCGTGCAAGAGAAGTTTGGCCCTATGAGGCCACAGTTGGGCGGTGCTACTCCACACAATACGGTGCGAGGCAGGCGCCCTGGGGGAAACCCGACCCGGGGGCCGCGGGCACCCGATAGCCCCGCGGGCCGGCCTTTGGTTACGGTGGTTACGGTCCTCTCCGAACGGGTGGCTCGAGGGTGGCTGGCTCCAGGACAGACGCGGAGCCCCCAGGACGGCTGGCGCGCAGACTCGGAGGCTTACGATCGGCACCGCCCAAATCTCGCGAGAGCGCAACCTGACGTCTCGCGATACGCGGGCGCCGGCGGAGAAGAGGGAGATCTGAGCGGCTGCGGCGCATGCAACCCGGCTGAGGCGGCGAGGTGAGCGGACGGGGTCCCGGGCAGGGGCCGGGCCGGGCCGGCTGAGCCGGGGGCGCGTGCCGAGCCGAGCCGAGCCGAGCCGGCTCGGGTGGGACGGGGACGAGGCTGGGGCTCCGTGCGGGCGCCGCCCCCTCGGGCCGCCCCGGCCCTGGGGCACCGGGGCCGAGGTCTCTGCCAGCGCGCCCTTTCGCTCCGTGCTCCGTCCTTCCGATCCAGGGCGCGTCCCGTGCTCTCCGAGCAGGAGCTGGGAAGGGCCAGGGTCTCGAGGGGCGAGAGCGGGTCGGGGCGGACCCGCCGGGTCTCCGGGAAGCCGGCGGCTCCCGAGACGCCCCCCACCGGTCCCGCCCTTCCGAGTTGACAGCGCTGTCACCTGCACCTCTTGACTTGAACAGTGTGGTAGTTGGGAAACCGGTGGGAAGATGGGCAGTGACTCTCGCAGAGCCGCACTGCTGGCGGCTGATAGGATGGGCACTTGCATTTCACATCTAGTGTAAGTTTGGAGAAAGCAGACACAGGGGTGGTGAACGACCAGGCTGGCATAAGAGCCCGTGGCGCTGGGAAGTGGTGTTGCGAGGTGGTGGGCATCTTTGTCATTTCTGTAGGTTCCCGCAGCCGTCCTTTTGCCAGGAACGGGAAGGGCGGTTGAGGGGACTGGACTCCCAGCTCTGGGGTTCCGTTGAGAGCAGTTCAGATTCCATGGTTAGACAGCTGGAAGACTTGAGTCTCTTGGATAAAGGAGGATGGAGTTTGAGCTGCCGCCTTATTGCTTACAGCGGCTTTGTTCCAGGCAGGTGCAAATCTGTTCTTTTCATTCTGGTGTATAGCATGCATCAGTTCTCACCGGGGATGGCATATACCCTTGAGAAGAGGGTGTACAGGCTAAATTTCCCGTGGGATGGAGAGCATGGCCCTGGTCTCATCTCGACAGATGGAAGGACTTGCCTTCCAGAGCAGAGCTGCTGCCTCACCCCGGGTGGGCCTTTATCTGTCTGCCAGGCTCACAGCTCTGAGTGCCTGCGCCTCCCTGTTCTCCCTTGCAGTCTGCTTTCCATGTGCAGGATGATGGGGAGGTGGAGAGGGCAGCTGTGTTGTGCAGGGGTGGAAATGGTGGCCTGCAGAAGGCGAGGGCTCTGCATGCACAAGGCCAGGGTTCTTGTTAAACGGAAAATGCAGACTCAAACCAAGATTCTTCATCGTTTTTTTGGGGTGGGGAGCAGTGTTTCCAGTCTAATACTTAAGGGAAATCGGTGAGAGCTGGCTGCTTTTCTCAGGAGAAAAACACCTGTAGGACTTCACACCTTTGGTTGCTAACTGTGACTGGGAAACTTGCGCACGTCCCGCCTGGGAGACAGCCTGGTGTGAGGCCAAGACAAGCCTAGATGGGGGCGCAGGCTCTTTGCTGCTGCTTGTCCTTGGCCCTTCGTCCCCAGGTCTGTGGAGCACACTCGACCTTCAGAGCCAGACAGACCAGGTTCCGATCTCAGGTCTGTAACTTTTGAGGCCTTGTTTTATATTGTCTCTAAAATGTGTAAAAAGACCCAATTCTCCTGTCTGTTCTGAAGGTTGCAGCGTCATACGTAAAGTTACAAGCAGAGTGGGAGTCGGACTGGCAGCATTGGTCCGTCTGCCGTGGGGAGACTTCTTTTGGACCCTGTTGCCCTCTCAACTTTGCAAAGTGAGTTTTGTGATCCTCAGTTTACAGACGAGGGAACTGAGGCTCAGGAAGTCTTGGTGCTCAGCAGATGTCAGATACCTCTCTTTTTGGTACGTGGCTGAACACAGCAGTGACAGTTACTCATGTCGCTGTTAACCTGTGGTTAGCACTGCTCTGGTCGTCATGCTTGCTGCCCCTGTCATGTGCTTCGTTTCTGACTCCCAGAAGCTAGGCTTTTTGTGAGTGCTTCTGAGGGAGACGTCCCACCTGACTGCTGGACGCCTCGTCTTGGGAGCCGTCTGTCTGTCCTGCTGGTGTCTGATAGTCAGCAGCTTGGTGGTATATTGTCCTTTTATGCCTCCATTTCTTCTCTGAGAAATTGGCAACATGGGCTCCCAGTTAACCCTGAAGAAAGTGGCCACTCTGGATGCTGGAATATTTTATGGGCTCTGAGAGAGCATTGGGGGAAGGGGCTACCCGAAGGCACCCCCTGACCGGGCGGCTGGCAGAGCTGATAGTGCCTGGAAAGGCTCCCCGTGACCCTTCCCTTGTTTGCCTCTAGAAAGGAAGTGGCCATGGAAGACCTGGGGGAAAACACCACCGTCCTGTCCACCCTGAGGTCTTTGAACAACTTCATTTCTCAGCGAGTGGAGGGAGGATCGGGACTGGACGTCTCCACTTCTGCCCAGGGCTCTCTGCAGACGCAGTACCAGCAGAGCATGCAGGTGAGTGGTGTGCATCGGGACGCCTGCCCCTAGGCAGGGCGGGTTCACATTCCATATAGCTGAGGCAGGTCGGTGTTTTCTCCGCCTGAAGGCCAGCTGGCCACCTCCCGCATGTCCAGCATGGGTAGTCATAGTTTTGGTGGCTAGCTGGAGGTCATGGTCCGGCCCTGAACCGTCCTGGCTCAGAAGCCTGAAGTGACAGCAGTGCCTCCAGAGTGGGTCTGGAGTTCAGCACTGCGCTCACACTAATGAGCTCACAGGCACTGAAGACGGGGTGGGAAAGTCAGCTTCTTCATTTAACTGAGGAAGAAATCCCACACCGCCGGGCGTGTGACCACTGAACTGTCCAGCCAGCCGCTGGCCCCCTTGCTGGTGTAACTCTGGGGAAGGCTGTGCTTTAAACATAGGTTCTTGGTCAGCCTGGCAGGAAAGGCAGGGCAGTGAGTGAAGGACTGGGTAGTAATGGTCTCAGACCACAGGGGCCATTTGTGGATCTTGGCTGCACTCTGCCATGGGGTGTTTTTACAGTTTTACTCTGATTATGGTCTCATTTCACTAAATTTATTCCAAGTTCTCAGCAACGCTTACGTAAGACACAGTTGTAAAGGCTCAGGTCTCCTGAAGGTCTCCAGGTTCCGAAGAGTCCTGGGGTCTGTGCTGGTCGTGGCAGGGATCGTGGGTCCTCACGGGGAGGGAGGTGGTGTCTGAGCCTTGCCCTGGCCCTCCCTGCGTCAGGTGATTCCTGGCTTCTCTGCCTGCGTCCCTCCTGTCCTGTCAGCCTTCCTGCTGTGATGCTCTGTGTCAAATGAGCTGGTGCTTTCCTGTCGCTCTGAGAGCTCCTACGAGCCCAGGCCACGTTCCGTAAAACAAAGGCTGGGGTGTCTGTATGTGTGTGCATGCTGAATAATTGAATTTCTGTAGTTTGTTAGTGGGTTAAGTTGCTCACTACGCTTCTTGGGCAAGGACTGTTCTTTTTTCTGAAATTAGGTCTTTTATGTTTGGTTTTGGTTTTGGTGTTAAAACACGGTATTGGGGTGGGAATAGATTGTAGTTTTTTCTTTTGAATCCTTGCTCACTGACAAAATATGAAGTTGGCAACTTTGGTTTAAAAAAGTGTTACAGGGTAGGTACAGCCCAGTGCTTAGAGAGTGCACCTAATATGTTTAAAATGAAGATTCTGGTTAGGTATCCGGGTGGTGCAGCCTGAGATTTTGCATTTCTGTTACATGCCCAGGAGGTGCTGGGCTGGGCAGGCGTGGTGGGGCTCTAGCCCACCTGAGGGAGAGGCCACTGCAGTCAGTGATTCCGTGAAACTGATCCCTGTGTCTTCTGAGGCCCTTCAAGACTTGAATTCCCCCTATTTACCTGCCTTCTGAGAGAGGCAGACTTCTGAGATGGGCCCCAAATTGCCAGCCCCCGGTAGACTGCACTTTCTCCCATTTATTCAAACACTAGCTAGGTGTTGTGGTGGTGGAGTTCTGCAGACAGAATTAATATCTCCGATCAGTTGACTTTCAGGTAGTGAGGACACCTGTGTGGGCCTGAGCCAGTCGGGTGGGTGCAGAGATCAGACAGAGAAGTCAGAGGTGCCCAGCGGGAGAGGGACTCCGCTCGCGCAGAGTCTCCCCTGTTGGCTTTGGAGGTGGAGAGACCCCATGGCAGGGAATGTGGGTGGCCCCTGGGAGCTGACGGTGGTGCAGCCGGACAGCCAGCAGGGAAGCGTGAGTGTGGAAGAGGCTCCTGAGAACACGGCCTGCCGACTGCAGGGGTGCCGGCCTGTTGAGACCCTGATCAGAGGAGCTGGCTGTGCATGCCCGGCCTCTGACCCATGGGACCGACAGCCGGTACACGGGCGTTTAAGCTGCTGAATTTGTGGTAGTTTGGTACACAGCGTAGGAAACGAACCTCCTCTTTTCTGAGAGAAGCCCACATGCTGTCATCTGAAAGCACACCCTTCTCTTCCTTCTTTGTCACCTTCTCTTGGCTTGCTGCCTCCGCACCCACGTCCTCCCCGAGGCCCGGTGTTCTGCCTTCTCCCCCGGGGCTGAGAGAGGGCCTTGCTGGGGGCAGGTGCTCAGTGAGAGAGTGCAAAGGGGCCCTCGCCTGTGTGACGCAGCCACCGAGGATCTGTCTTTCCTCTGTGTGTTCCTGGCCAGTTGGAGGAGCGAGCGGAGCAGATCCGGTCCAAGTCTCACCTCATCCAGGTGGAGCGGGAGAAGATGCAGATGGAGCTGAGTCACAAGCGGGCTCGAGTGGAGTTGGAGCGGGCTGCCAGCACGAGTGCCAGGAGCTATGAGGTGGGTCAGGGCAGCCCCGGAGCCCAGAGGTGGTGGTGGCGCCGGCCGGGCTGCGGGGAATCAGAGCCCTGCCAGCCAGGAGCCCGCGTGCTCTTCCGCCAGGTTTCTGGGGCTTGCCTCTCAGGCCGCCTGATGAGGTGGGTCAGGCCGCAGGTGTGCCCTGTGTCCCCGAAGAGGGCAGCACCAAGGGCTGGCTGCCCTTCCTGCCCAGTGTGGTGCTCATGGGCATCCTCCTCCACTGACTGCCTGGTTTCTCTGTCTTTCTGCAAGCACTGGGGTGCAGATCCTGCAGAAAGGCTGGGTGGCCTGAGGGTAGCAGGTTGGAGAGTCACCGGGTTGCATAAGGGGCTCAGGTCCAGGCTGGGTCTTGCTCAGATGATAACAGGGCCTCAGAACAAAGAGTGCTGGTCTTGGGGCTGCTTCCTGTTGCCCTTGGCTTGCGCAGGGCAGGCTGAGAAAGCACCGCCCCCTGTAGCTCAGGGGAGATGCTTGGTTTTTACCTAGTTCATAAATTCCGTGCTTCCTTTGCTTTGATTAATCTCACTTTGCCAGGGTTCTCCAATAAGTGCTGATGAGTTGTGGAAACGCTGCCAAGGTTCAAGCAGAGCATTGGGCCAGAAGGCCTCTGGCCTCTGTGCTTTCCCTGGGGATGGCTGTCTGGCCCCACTCTTGCCTTGCGTGGCGTATCCATGCAGTTTCCTAGTCCCTGTAAAAACAGCTGATGTCTTCCAGGGTGCAATGCTAATTAGGTGTGTTTAAGCCCGGCGTGCAGGTTCCTGGCTGTGGTGTGTTGTGTGGACCCAGCAGCCCAGAGACCCAGCCTGCAGGTGGGGTACCGCTGCCCCCGCCTCGGCCCTGGTGCTGCTCCCGGTGGTGTTTCTCTGTGAGGTGGGGCTTTTGCTGATGCACTGGGTTGTTCCAGGAAGGACCGTCCTTGGAACCGGGGGGAGGGGGAGGGGAGAGGCCAGGGGGATCTTGCAAGTACTGAAGTGCCCTCGTTAGGGGTGGGGAGGAGGCACCAGGGCCATCGGCCTGTAGGAGCTGTGGTGTTGGCCCTGCCCTAGCTCTCGGGGAGAAGGCTGGAGTGTGGAGCTGTTGGCGTTTCTGTGGGCCATGAGTCCCTTGGGGATGGGTGTCCTGACTGCTCTGGACGCCGGTGTCCAGCACAGGCTGTGGACCTTACCAGTGCTCAGAAGACGCTGGAGTGAGGATCACTGGCAGTCTTTCCTGGGGGCCCTGGGGCACAGGGCTGCCCGGGCTTAGTCCTGGGCCCTCGCTGGGTGCACGTGGGCCTCCCGCCCACCCACCCGGCTGGGGGTGGCTCCCGAGTCACCTGAGCCAGGGTTTGCGAAGTGCCTTTTTGAGTGTCAGGAATCTGCAGTGGTTTTTCGGGGACCGCCAGTTTGGTTGTGCTTGGAGAGGACAGGCGGGTGGGAAATTCGGTTCTCCTGCCTGGGGGTACCTGGTAGGTGGTGAGACTTTGGTGTCCAAGGCCTGGGGACCTGCCTGGACCACCCCATGTGCACTAGGGACCGGCAGCCCAAGTAGAGACGCCCCCGCCCCCGCCTGTGGTGTGCTGGGCGGCCCTGCACTGGGGCGGGCCCCTGCCTGCGAGGCCTGCTGGTCGTCGGGAGCTGTACTTGCAGCTCGTCGCCCCTCGGATCCCTTTCGGTCCTAGACCGGCTTCCTTGAGGAGGCCTGGGCCCTGTCTGCGCTCTTGCTAAGCCCCTCCTTGGTGCTGGGCTCAGAGGGTTCAGATGTAAGCCCTGGCTCTGAATGTGGGAGTGCCTGGCAGTCCTTGGTGGGAGCTTGTGTGGGAGGTCAGCAGAGTGTCAGGCTCTGTGTAACCAGGACTTGCTGCCTGTGCCCTGGGGGCTCTGGCTCCCACATTGTGGTCCCTTTGCGTCTTGGGCGGAGGGTAATCTTCTCAGTGGCCAGCAGTTGGCCCTTGGGGCCCCAGGGATCACCGGAGCGAGGAGTCTGAATCTGTGCCTTCTTCACTAGCACGAGCCACGAGCCCCCGAGGGTACCAGTGCAGGGTCTGGCCCTGAGGGTCTGTGGGAGATGCAGGCCCGGGGTCAAGTGTTCCCGGGTGCAGGCTCACGTCCATGCCCCCCGTCCCTACCCTGTTGTCTGCTCACTGTGACGTAGCTGTGTGCAGTCAGAGAGCTGCCGGTGCTGCCAGCACTAGAGGTTTCTTTCCAAAGTGGAGTCTGAGTGAGGTTTCTGTGCTCTGTCTCCTCCCTGCAGATGGTCACTGTGAGCCTGGTCAGTGACAGTGGGGGTGAAGCATGCCAAGTGCCCTCCAGGCGGGGGGCAGGGTGACACCCAGCTGTGTGCTGCTGCGGCTGAGCGCTCCCCTCGGAGCGGGTCCCAGCCCCGGGTCAGCGTGGACTTGGCTGCTGCTTCCTCGGTGGCTCTTCTCCGGGTCTCAGCCCCGTCCTGAGATAGGAGTGGGGTGGGGTCTCCCTGCTCCAACGCCCTCTCACTAGGCCCATGCTTCTCTGCAGCGCGAGGTGGACCGCAACCAGGAGCTCCTGACGCGCATCCGGCAGCTGCAGGAGCGGGAGGCCGAGGCGGAGGAGAAGATGAAGGAGCAGCTGGAGCGCCACAGGCTGTGCCAGCAGAGCCTGGACGCGGCCGGCAGGAGACTGCGGGAGAAGGAGGACGGCCTGGCCGAGGCCAGCGAGGTGAGGGCTGTGGCTCGGCCCATTGTGCCGCCCTCTCCCCACCGGCTGTTTTTCCAGGGAGGAGGGCGAGTGCGCCCCGCGGCTGCCGCTGCAGCTCCGGGAGCGTCCCGCTGTCTGACTCCGCTCCCTTTCTGCATGGTTGTGGTCGTCGTGAAAGTATTAACTTTTCCTCCTGTGGTTTTCGGTTAGTAAGGCGAACATTTTCTTAGTCTTTGTAATTAGGAGTGTTAGGAGTTGACTAACCTGGTTAGTGGCTGACTAATCGTTCTTTGTCATCTTCAGACGCCTGGTTGGTCCGTGTGCCCGCACCCTGATGCAGATGCGCATTGGGGGAGGGCGTCGCGCTTACAGCCTTCTTGCTTGTTGCCGTGCTCACTGGGACAGGCGGCTGGGAGTGGGGCTGTGAGGCCGCTGGCAGCCCCCTGGCCTAGGCTGCCCACTGCTGCTGTGTGCCGGCCGCCGCCGTGGAGGCGCTAGTGTCACTGCGACCCGACCCGTGGGCAGTGCTGTTTTCTGAAAGTAGTTTTTGTCCCCAGAAGGCATGAGTGGGTGCCTCTGGGCTTGCATGTCTTTGGCTGTTAGCGAGGCCTGTTAGCGTCTGAGAGCAGCTCTGGCACAGCATAGTTGCACCGTAGTCCCTGCTGCGTCCCCCGACTGAAGGCTGCGTACATTTTAGAAACAGCCCAGAGATTGATGCTGGTGGAAATGGGGCCCCTCTGACCTTCCCTGTCCCTTTGCTGCGCTGCTCAGGACCACAGGTGCTGCGAGGAAGAGGGTGAAACGCTGCCAGGCAGGGGCGGGGCCGGGTCCCTGGCATCCCGCCTCTGCCCGGCTTCCTCTCCTTGGTAGGCCTTCGGGCAGGCTGCAGGTCATTTTTCCCCCGGGAACGCTGGAGCGCGTGTTAAGGTCATTCCTACACCTGCCTTCTGATGTGGACGTTGGCAGGAGGGGAGCTGTGGCTGGCCTACGACAAGCCCTCCTCCCACCTGTGGCGTGCGCCTGCCTGGGCTCCGTTCCGGGCTGTGTTCTGGAGGCAGGCAGGGCCCCCGGGGAGGGCGGGTCCCGCACAGGTTCACTGAAGAGCAAGGGGGACCCTTATCAGGGAGCAGCTGCCGAGAGGGCCAGCGTGGCAGAGGCTGTGGCCAGCTGGAAGGAGACCCAGATGCTGCTACTCTTGCTTTTCACCCCTCGGAGAAGCTGCCCTGGTCACTGAGTCTAGGGTTGCGGCCCCCGCCCTGCAGCTGCGCTCTTTTCTCACGGTGCCTGGTTCAGGTGCTCGTGGTCTCTGAGGTCATCCTGCTGGTGGCCTGGCTTCCCCCCAGCCTTGCCGTCCGTGGGGCGGGCCGCCTGACCCCCGCGTTCAGCACAGCGTTGTGCATTACTTCATTCAGGAAGAGTTCTCAAAGGCCACGTTCACTGTTAAATGTCGCTTTAGTACCTTCATTCTTTTTTGGTTCCCAGACTGATAGTCACAGTTGTTGCAAAGGGGCACGTGGCTTGGTAAGAGGGTGGGACACAGACCCCCCGTCTGCCCTGGGTTGGACTGGGGAGGGCGTGTGGTGGCCCCCTGTTTGCAGAGGGCTCCCCGCAGGTGTCACTCATGGTGGCAAGCGTGGCGGTCTGTTCCCTTGCTCTCGGCTCGTGGGTTGATGTCTGGCTCACTCACTATCTTGAGGGGACCCTCCTGAGCGGCTGGCTTTTTCTGTCGGCTTGGCTGGTGCGCTGCCTTGCCCGAGGAAAGCCACACGTGGAGTCTGATCACCAGAAGATTGTCTGGTGAGGGTGTGGTCCAAGCTAAGGACAGGGTTCTGCCCCGTGTGTTCCGCAGGCACCGTCCTGGAGGCCTGCCCTTGGGCAGCCTCCGCAGTCCTCCCACTGCTTTCCTTCAGGATCACTCCGGCCTGGGGGCGTCTCAGCCTCTGCGGCACTCCTTCAGCACTGTTTGCCCAGTGTAGCTCTCCAGGTGTTGTCCTGAGCACAGCCTCAGTGACCCGCTGCTGACTTGGTGCCTGGCTTGGTTCATAGATGGCATCTCTGTGTAGCTGGAGTGGTGGCACGGGCTTGGGGTGGTTGTAGAAGGGATCCCAGGCCGAAGGACGAGAGCAGTGTGGAGGGAGAACTGGGCAGAGCATGCCCCAGGCTGCGCGGGTCTAGGGTGATGGGGCATTGAGGGCCCAGGTCAGGGGCCGCCAGGTGTGTGGTCCATGCCCGTCTTGGCTGGCAGCGTTCCTGCCCCTGAGGCTGTCTGTCACCACGACCCCGTCTCTTCCCGTCTGCTGGTGGGAAGCACCAGGCAGGGCTTGGGTGGGTTGAGGGGTGGCGTATGGTCTGCCCTGTTCGTGTGCTCCAAAGGAGCCCTCCGGAGCGGGACAGCTGGTCCCATCCATCTCTGTGTGAGGGGCTCACCTCCGTTCATGTGCCAGAGGCCTTGGTGAGCAGGTCTTGTCTGGCTTCGCCTGCAGACCATCAGCGCGTTAAAGGGGAGGATCTCGGAGCTGCAATGGAGCGTCATGAACCAGGAGATGCAGGTGAAGCGCCTGGAGTCGGAGAAGCAGGAGCTGAAGGAGCAGCTGGACCTGCAGCACAGGTGAGTGTGGGTCAGGCGGGGCCCCCACCTCACAAGCACTCTCTGCGCCTTTGCCAGCAGAGCCTGGCCCCGTCCACCTGACGCCTGCTGGGCCGTGTGCCGAGCCGGATGTCCAGTTGTTACCCACGTGGGAGACCCAGACTTGCTTTCCTGGGCCCTTTGTGGCCGGAGCGCCCAGCGCCCACGTGTGTTGTATGCACTGGAGCGCCGAGGGTCTACGAGACCCCTTTGCCTGCTGCCCTCCGCATCCACAGGCTGCTGGCAGACACGCCAAGGCCTCTGAAGCCGGGACGATAAGTGCCAGGACGGAGTGGTGTCTTCTGTGCTCCAGGAGCAGGAAGAGGGAATAGTCACTTCTTCCCTCCTCTGGGGGTGGGTGTCTGCGTGGGTGGAGCTTCTGGAGAAGATGTTCTGTTTGAGCAGGGTTTTAGAGACTGTGTAGGACATGCCTGGGGGCGGTGCTGGGACGTGAGTGGGAAAGGACGTTCCAGGCAGAGGCGCGGAGGTGTGGGAGAAGCCGCCTGAGATGTCGGGGGAGCACAGCACTCCCGAGGACGTGGCCTCTTGCTCGGCAGGTGTCGTCTTAGGAGGGTTCTGGTCACTCAGTGGAGTGAGGGCGTGAGTTGTGAGAGCGTCGTTGGCTTTGGCTGTCCCAGGGCCAGCAGAAGCTGCCGTTGTGAGCAGGTGTGGGAGGGATGAGACCTGTGGGGTGTGCGGCTCGAGAGGACCTAGCAGGTGGTCTCTATCTGCCCACTTGCCCTGAGACTCAGGCCCCAGGGCACCAGCAGGGCTGGAGTCCTGGCCGTGGGGCGTCCCTGCGGGGTGTGTGCGTGCACGTGTGAGTGTGTGTGTGTCTGTGCTACTGGGCCTGCACGGCAAGGGCACGTGATGGCTTCACCACATGCCTGTTTCTGCATGTGATGTACTTTTGTCTTAATAGAAAGTGGCAGGAAGCTAATCAGAAGCTTCAGGAACTCCAGGCCTGCCAAGACGCGAGGGTGGACCAAGAGCAGAGGATTAGGGTGAGTTGCTCTGTTTCAGTCCCCAGCCCATGTCTGGTGGAAGTGGCAGTGGTGGTGTCAGCCCTCCTGCCACCTGCAGGTGTTTCTGAGCTGGGGGTGTGCTCGGCGGCCTCTGGGGCCCACGGCTGGTTGTCTCCTTGTGCCCGGCCCCATGCTGGGTGCTGGGGATGCCACAGTAAGAGGCGTGTTTCTGCTCCAGAAGGCTCGTGGTCTGTTGAATGAAGACCAAAATCAAATACACAGAGCGGAAAGTACACATACAACTTCAAGTCCCAGTGGCCGCTGTGAGATAGGGTTGGAGAGGCTGGGGAGCCTGCCTGATGTCGCACAGCCAGTGCATGGCCGGGCTGGGCCTTGCAGCCAGGGCGTCCCGACTCTGCAGTTGAGGCCATGCCGCTTCACCAGGAGGGCAGAGCTAGGGGGACGGGGACTCCGGGTCCCTGGGGTGGCTACCTGCTGCCTCAGAGCTAGCGCCACAGCGCGTGTCCCTGCCCGTGTGCTCCAGCTCCTTGTTGACTCCCCGGGTCCATCTTGTCTTCCTCCGTCTCCAGCTGTGCTCCTTGTCAGCTCCCAGACCCCCTGCGCTCTCTTTCGCCTCAGGTCTTTTACATGCTGTTCTGTCCCTCTCTCCTCCCCTGGCCTTCACCACTTCACACGACCCCGCTGCGTCTTCCCTGCTCCGTCCTCCTGTCTGCAGCCCTCCGCCCACTTCTCAGCATTGACTTGCCTGCGTGGCCTGAGGTCTGTCTTTCCTGCCAGACTGTGCACTTCCCTGTGGAGGCCTCGTCTGTTTTCTGTGTTGCACTGACCCCACTACTCGACCCAGAAGCTGGCACAGAGCTGGGCTCCTTAGTGTTTGTTGAATGACTGCCTGATTTGGTCCTGGTCACACACCTGTTCTGTGGGTGGTCACAGTGGAGCCCCAGGGGACTACATGTTGTAAAGGAAAGGCTGTGCTCGCTGTGGAGTGACTCAGCATCACCTGCGCGTGGGAGCAGCAAGCCAAGCCAGTGCGAGAGGGGAGGGTGTTTATTCGGGGCACCTCTGCTGTGTGTCCCCGTGCCAGGTGTGTGCTGGGCTCCTGCCCCACGGGCACGGTGCACTGTGGGGCCGGAAGCCTGCGCAGAGAAACACCCTGTGCAGCCAGGGCAGGCTGCCCAGAGGCGGGGGCCGGGGCTGCAGAGGTTGGTGTGGACCTGGGGTGCTTTGTTGCCTGTGACTCTCCCTTCTCCGCCCCTGGCCTCAATCAGGACTTGGAGCAGAAGCTGTCCCTGCAGGAGCAGGACGCCGCGATTGTGAAGAACATGCGGTCGGAGCTGGTGCGGCTGCCCACGATGGAGAGGGAGCTGCGGCAGCTGCGGGAGGAGACGGCCTGCCTGCGGTGAGAGCCTGGGAGGGGAGGGGGCGCGGGTGTGCTGCCCCTGTTCCTGGGGCTCCCGGATGCCCCCCAGTGTGCGTGGCTGTTGGAAGTGACTTTGTTCCTGGCCCTGCCAGGGAGCTGCGAGAGACCAACGGGCTGCTCCGGGAGGAGCTGGAGGGGCTGCAGCGGAAGCTGGGGCGGCAGGAGAAGATACAGGAGACGCTGGTCGACCTGGAGCTGGAGAAGGAGGTGAGCTGGTCCCCGCGGGTGTCCTCTGTCTGAGGGGGACCCTGGGTGTTCCAGTCCTGCGTTCCAGCTGGTCTGCTAAATAAGGAGGCTGCTGGGCTGCACACAAGTTTGGGCCAGCACCAAGGCCCCCTGGCTCCAGGCCCAGGGTCCTCCCGTCCCTCCTTGGCCTCCCCAGGGTCACACTCTGGTGCCTCATTTCTGGCCTGCCTGGCTTAAACCATGTCACCACTCCCTGTCACTTCCAGTCTGGTCGGAGTGCCTGCCGGCTGCCCCACCCCAGAGTTCACTGCCAGCCTGAGGCATTCATGGGGCCAGAGCAGAAATCTCTCTCCTGCACTGGCTTATGTAGGAATTTAGCCTGAAGAGACAGTTCCCGAGCTGAGCAGCTTTCCTCTGACAGTTTATTTTGAAATTGGTTAAGATTAAGATTTTGCGTCTAGAATCACACTGCCTGGTTTCAAATCCTGCCCTGCGTATTTGCTGGCTGTGTGACCCTGGAAGGTTACTTAACTTCTCTGTCCACCTACGCAGTGAGGAATGACCACGTCTTTGTCCTGTTGTGAGGATTAAATGGATTTACGTGAAGTGCTTCCGCAGTGGTAGCTGCTCACTTAGCATCGTCGCAGTAACGGGACTGTCAGCCAGGCCCGAGCCGGCGCGTGGTGGGCCCCGGGAGGGCTTGAGCGGCTGAGTGATGGCAGCGCTGTGCTTGGCCCAGGAAGGAGGCTGGAGGGCAGATGAAGGCACGCGGTCCTTGCGCTCGCATTGCTTGTGTTCTGGAAAGGGAGTGGGACTCGAACGTGCACTGTGGGTCAGTGTGGAGCAGTGGTGTGGACACGGGGCAGGACACCCTGCATACGGGCTGAGTGGGGACGCCACCGCCGCCACCTGTTCCTCTGGGCGGCCACGTGCCCTGGTCCGCTGGCTGGGGGTGGGGTGGGGAGGGGAGTTTGGCTCTAGGGTGAGTCCACCTGCCTGGTTGGCGTCCTGAGGAGCACCTGGAAGGTGGCAGGCTGGTCCCGGGGGGCCTTGTGGCGAGTCCCAGTGCCTGCTCCCTGGGGCCCAGAATATCACCTCAGGCCCATCCGTGAGGCTGTCCCCTGCCCCAGCCCCTCCCCCGCCTGCAGTCCTGTTGCCTGCCGGGAACCTTCAAGCTAGGGACCTGGAGTGGGGGTGTCAAGCGCCCAGTGCAGCTTCAGCTGCTGGAAAGCAGCCTGCCTGCCTCGGAGCAGGCTTGGAGCGTTTCTGCATTTGACCCAGAGGCAAGGGCAGGCTCTTCTGAAGGATCAGGGAGACTCAGTGTCGCTGCCGTCCCTGCCGGTTTTACTCGGCGCTCGTCTGCCCGGGGGTCAAGGTGCACTGGGCGTGGAGGAGGACGGCAGGAGGGCCGTGGGGCCCCTGGACGGAGATGTGGGGGCCTGGTGCCCTGAGTGCTCACCTCCACGTCTTTTCAGAGGCTGCTGTCGAAGCTGCAGAGCTGGGAGAGCCTGGACCAGACCACGGGCTTGAGCGTCAGGTAAGCGGAGGGCGCGGCGCCTTCAGTCCCCACCTCCTCTCTGCACGGTTGGCACCTTCGGCAGAATGGGCCCTGCCACCCCGGCTCCCTCCCTCGGAGGCCCTGCTGGTGGCACTGAGGCTCAGTGAGATGTGCGCAGAGCGAAGGAGCTGGGGGACTACCTGCCGGACGTCGGGGTGCCCTCAGTGGCGGGCTGGCAGGGACTGGCCCTGCGCCGTTGGGCTTTCCTGAAAGACTCTTTCCTGTATAGACTGCTTTTGGGGGAAGTCCTTCCTCTTAGGTGGTTGTAATGAGTAGAGACAGCGTTTTTAGGGGCATAAGCGGAAAACTAATCGAAGACCACTTCCCGTCAGGCCCCTGCAGTGGCCCCCGCTCGTCTGTCGAGTGGCGGCCGGGTGGCCGGACGGCCGGGCAGGGAGGGCACTGCCCCGCCGCCCCTGCCGCCGACCGTCTGTTCTGCCCCCCGTCCTTCTGGGGCCGCTTCTCGGCGTTGCTGCACCGCTGCCCCCAGGCCCCCAGGCGCCCAGGCCCCCTGCAGACTGACTCTGCCTGGCTGCTGCCATCTTGGGTGGTGGGTGCTGGCAGTGGGGGAAGGTTGATCATTCTGGATCACCAAAGGTGCCCGCGTACGGGGCCTGCAGGGTTTAAAGAGCTTTTTATTTTATCTGCTTGTGCGACTTCAAGACTGGCTTCTCGGGTTTCTTTCCTGCTGTTCTGGGGAACGGGGCCAAGGCCGAGAACCGTCTTTAAGGAGCTGTCCCGTGACTGCGCCGTCTGACTGCTGTGCTGGAACCCGCACCCCTTCCCCGGCCCTGTGGACTCCAGGTGTTCGTCCCTGGACAGTGCCCCTTCGCTCTCTTTTTGCCTTGCTGAGCCCCCGAGGGCAGGCTCGGCTGCTGTTTCCTCGTGAACTCCACCTGCAGAACCCAGGCTTCTGTAGGGCTGGCGCCAGCAGGACGTGAACGTTTTGTGCTTCCTCCTGTTCTCTGGGCTTATTAACTCACGGGAAGGCTTCCCTCCTGCCCCCAGGGGACCCTCGTCAGAGCAGGAGCCTCCGTGACTTCTTTCTTGTGCGGGAGATCAGAGGTCCCCATGCCTGATCAGACCAGCTGCTGGAGCGTTTGAACGCCCAGCTTGGGCCTCGGAGCACTCAAGCTCGGTCAGGCCAGGAGGGCGGCACGCAGCCGGCTGTTGTCGCAGCCAGGACGGTGCCAGTGTCAGCTCTGTGGGCAGGATGGGAGGTGCAGCTGCTCTTGAGCCCTCGTGGTCCCACTTCCCAGCCTGACCCCCCGCACCCGGCTGGGCTGTCCTGTGGGCCAGTGGAGTTTTGCAGCTCGAGTGGGCATCTGCCTGGTCGGCTTTGGGGTGGTCACTCAGCCTGGCCTTCGTGGCCAGGCCCTGGATGAGAGAGGGAAGGGGCAGCCTGGGGTGCTGGCCGAGGTGGGGCTGCTGGTGCCTGCACCAGCTTGGTGTCAGCCTGGAGAGGAGGGGCGTGCGCGGCCGTGGTAGGAGAATGAAGTGTTGTCCTGCCCTCCTGCTAGTGGGGGCCCCTCTCGGAGGCAGCGCTCTGCTCCGGGCCAGTTTTCTTGCCCTTGGGAGGGGCCCCCGGGCTCTCCTCATGGTCCTCGTCCTCCTGGGGCTTAAACAGGACTGCGCGCTTGGGGTGGTGTGTGCAGGGGGCCCCAAGCAGGGGCCCTGTGGGGAGAGGGTTTTCTTCCACGTGCTTTGTGGTGGTGGTGCCTGGGCTGCTTCTGGGGGCCCCTTGGACACCTTAGCTTCCCCGTCTCTCCTTTCCTGTCCCCGTGGTGACTGGCGCCCCACTTAAGTGGCACGTGTGTTGTGTGGCAGTTGATGGTCAGGCTTGTGGTGTAAGTATGTCCCGTCAGCAGACTAGCCAGGGGGTTTGGTACAAGTGCAGGCTCCTGGGCTGGACCCAGGCCCATCAGGTCAGCCTCTCCAGCGCCGGCCTCGAGTCTTGGCCTGACCACGAATACCGTGAGAATTGTGGCTGTGTGTTTTGCCAGGATTTGGGCTTCATTCGAGATTTCTGAGCAGGGGGGTGGCCTGGCCAAGCCCACTTCTAAACAAAGTTGAGTGTCGGGGTGGGAGCAGGCAGAGGGGCAGGGTACTCAGGGACATGGGGGGCCGGGTGTGCTGAGGTGAGGCTGCCTGGGGGTGGAGGGGGACCCACCAGGGGCAGGTCTGGGAGGGACGCCTTCATCACCTGCGCGGCATGCAGAGCAGTGGGAGTGACTGTGGGGCTGTCAGACCCTGTTGACTGTGGCTAGACGTCGGTCTGGCCCCAGCTTAGCCCTCCTGTGTTGTGGGTTCGCCTTTATGCTTTAGTTTCCACATCTGTAAGTGGAAGGGCTTTCTAGCACATGTGCGGATGTGTGGTGTAGACGTGTGGTTTCGTGTGCTGGTTCAGAGGCCCACTCCCCCAAAGCGTGATCAGCCGGCTCCGGCCGATGGCAGAGGCCCAACGGTTGCCCTAGGAGCAGAGGTTTTGGCCTGGCTGGGTGGGCGTGCATCTGTTTGGTCCTAGAGTCAAGGCACTGCCGTAACTGTGCTCACTTGGGGCCTGTCAGGACTCCAGCTGCTGGCTGTTGTCCAGTGTCACCATGGGTTTCAGAGAGCTGCTACCACTAGGTGGCACTCCCCCCAGTGATCCTGGCTCCCTGCAACCTTGGAGCTGCTGGGTGGAGCTGCTGGTGGGTCCCTCTGGACTCGTGGTTCAGGCCTGCTGCCTGTGGCCCTCCTTGGCCCACTGCCGTTCCACCCTGGGGCTTGCCGCCGCAGCCAGGGTTTCGGTGAGCAGGGGTGTGAGGGCCTGTGGCCTGACAGTTCTCGCTGGCCCTTGACTGGCCCACATCTGCTCTGCTGCTGGCCAGCCTCTTTAAGGTCGTTAAGTCCCTGGGGTCTGAGCTTCTGGCGTTTAGACCGAGTATGTCTGCACTGCTCTCCTCTGTGGGCGGCGGTAGGCCCTCTCAGGTTCTCAGGGGCTCTGTGGCTCGCAGAGGTTAGGAATACGCACGGAAGTGGCCATTCTCGTCCCAGTTTGGGGATCACACCCTTAGCTGTGTCTGTGAGGTACTCAGGGATAAATTGAACAGAATGTGCGTAAGAGCCGTGCACTGAAAACGATGAGATGTTGCTGAGAGAAGTTAAAGACAACCTGATGATGATACAGGTGAATGGAGGGAGATGCTGTGTTCATAGATTGGAAGGATCAATATTGTTAAGATATCAGTTTGCTGAAATTGATCCGTACGTTCAACACAATCCCAGTCAGAGTCCCAGGAGGCTCTTTTGGTAGAAATCAACGAACTGATCCTAAAATTTCTGTGGAAGTGGGAGGCCCCAGAGTGGCTGTGAGAGCTGAGAAGGGGAGTGGGTGCCAGGGCCGATGGGGGCTGACCGCGGGCACCCTGTCGACTGCACCGATCGAGACGGGGTGGCGGCGGGGTATGGACGGACGCGTGAATCAGTGACAGAGCAGGAAGTCTGGGACTAACCCAAGAATGTAGAGGCAAGTGGCTTTTGTCAAAGATGACAAGGTAATTCACTGGGAGAGGGTCAGCAGACGGCGCTGGAACAACAGGGTAGATGCGTAGACAGATACAGAAGCCTCACTCCACACAAACTCTGCGGGGCACAGGCTTCAATGTAAAAGCAAACTTCTGCAAACTTGTTTTTGGCAAAGAGTCCTGAGAACACAAAAAGCACAAACCACAGATGAAAAACTTTGGTAAGTTGGATTTCATTCAAATTGAAAACTTTTGCTTTCAAAAGACTTAAAAAAAAAATAAGGCAAGCCACAGAAGGGGAGAAAATATTTTCACTGTGCCCGTCTGACTGGGGACTTTTATCCAGAATATGAGAAGAATTCTTCCAAGTTGGTAAGATGACCAAATTGGAAAAACGGCTGAAAGGCTTTGAACAGGTAACTGGATGGAAAAAGATGTGTGAGTGGTAAAGAAGGACTTGGTGTCCTTCGTCACTGGGAGTGCAGGTTAGGGTCACCGCGGAGCAGTGCTCTGGCCCGGCATGGCTGCAGCCGCTGGTGAAGGCGTGGAGCCAGGACCCTCGTCCGCGGCTGGTTCTGCAGGACCCACACAGCCGCTCCGGAGACAGCCGGGCAGCTCTCTGTCTGCGGCCGGCGGGAGCAGCGGGTCCACTCCTGGACGCTCACCCGAGAGAGGTGAGGACGTGCGACCCACAGAGACTCGTCTGTGAGTGTTCACGGTGGCTTCATTCATGATGGCCCAAGCACGGACTGGCCGAAGGGTCCGTCGGGTGGGTGGATCGGTGCTGTCCACGCGGTGGAGCCCGGCCTGGCGGTGAACAGGTGTGTGCTCTGTGCAGGCGCTCGGGCCTCTTACTGGGCGAAAGAAGGCAGCTTGCTGAGTTCGCACTATTTTGATGCCATTTATTTGAAATTTTATAAAAGGCAAAACTGACCTGTAGTGACAGAGGTGGGCGAGTGGCTCCTTAAGTCCTGGGTTGGGATATGACTGGGGGCCTGGGGGGCCCTCTGGGGCGCTGCAGTTGCTGGTGACAACGTCCGTTGTGGCAGCGGCTACCCCATGCACGTGGTTCCACCTCAGTCTCACTGGTCTGTGGTCGGCGCTGATCAGTGTGCATGGCGAGCTGTGAGAGGAAGCCAAGGCCTCGGGGTGACTGGGACTGAGGTCAGGAGTGGGTGGGGACGCTTTTCCAAGCCTTCATTTTGGGAAGGAGCCATTTCTTGAGCTTGTCAAGGGCCTGCAGGCTGCCAGGACCAGCCCAGGCTGTGTCGGTCTGCTTGGGTCTCGGGGCTGGGGGCAGGTGCTGTGGGCCTGGCCCGGGGAGGCCGGGGTGGGCGGCGCAGCGTCAGGGAGTGTCAGCATAAACGCCGGCTCTGCAGCGGAGGGGGCGGGAGGGGAGAGCGGTCTTCCCCTCCCCACCTGGCCTCCTCGGGTGGCCTCGCCAGCCTCGCCCTGTGTCACAGCTGCCGGCCACTGGGACATGATACCATTCTCAGAGTGGGGCTGAGGGCTGCCCCAGAGGTGGGCAGCCGGGTGGTGCTGCTCTCACCCTGTGTCTGTCTTCCTCGACAATACCTGGTAAAGCCTTACATATCTTCCTAGAAATGCGTGTGCATAGAAGCTCTTTGTTTTTTCCAGTTTATTGAGCTATAGTCACCAGGTAGCACTGTGTAAGCTGAAGGTGTGCAGCAGAACGATTTGCCTCACATACATCATGAAGCGGTGTTAGTGACATCTGTCGTGTCACACAGGTACAAAGCTAACGAAATATGAGAAAGCCTGTTTCTCCTTGTTGTACAGGCTCTTCACGTGTCTCCCCTCCCCTCGCCAGCCCGCCCGCGCGCTCACGCCGTGCCTGCAGCCTTGCTTTCTTCTCTGACTTTCTGACAGCACTTCTGCACCAGCACAGGGAGGCCTGCTGAGTTGTCTTCGAGACCTGCACGTGTTCCACAGGGCGGATGAATTCTGATTTGCTTCATTCCCCCCTTGATGGACACAGAGGTTGTTTCCCGCCGGGTTTTCCCCTTACCAATAGTTTCCAGCCAATGGTTTGGGTTGGATAAATTCCTTAGAAGTAGGATTTTTACCTTGGAAGCTGTGTATGTTTGACCAAACTGTCCTCCAACACATGTACTTGACATTTCTGTCGCTGCTTTGGGCAGTGTGCTTTCAAAGGTTTTAGCAGAGATTCAAAGTGAAGTCCCCGTGAAGTGAGGAGGGCAGGAGTCGGCAGTGGTTTGGCTTTCGGAAAGCTTTTCTGGCAGTTCCTGTTGCGGGGGGAGCTTATTAAATAGGCATGGAACGCCTGTTGAGTCCTTCTGTCGCCAAGCCTCTAATTTCACGGAGGAAGAGTTTGCTCCTGGCAAGGGTGCTGCTGCGACTTGGCGCCTTCCCTGTCCCTTTGTGCCTGCGTCTGGCCTGCTTTCAGTTGGGCTGGGAGGGCACGATACCTGTCAGTGGGAGTGCAGGTGCGCCGGGGGACTGACAGGCAGGCGGGTTTTCTGGCTCTGGAGCTTGGCAGCTGCACCCCCGAAACTGCTGACCCATCATCTGGAGGGAAAGTTGGGAGCCGACAAGTGCTGATCTGGATGCTTCCCAGAAACATTTGTTGGCTGGCCAGATGACAAGTCCTGGGGACCAGTTTCCCCTGGTGGGTGAGGCCAGTTAGGAAGACAGCCCGGGGAGCATGTTTCCCTCTACGAGAGAGCTTATGACCAGCATGGAAACCTTTATTGCCCGAGGTGCTGTGTCTGAGATTTCTGATTACCTAGGTATTGGGGGATCAGTACAGGAAGCACTGTGGGTGCCGGGGAAGGTGGGTGCACCGTCGTGCGTCTTGGTTGTCTTAATGGGTCTTGGTTTGGTTTTCCTTAGTGGCATGAGAGGAGGAGGGGAAGGAGGAGTGTTTGGCCGTCTGTGTCCTTGTGAGTGGGCCCCTGCTTCAGTTCCTGCCTGCTCATGCCTCGGTGGTCTAGGCCGTGATCCGTTTGTTCCTTCCGGTGTGCGTTCCCCATGAGCTGCTCTCAGGCAGCCTGGGGTCCGCCGGGGGCCTTGCACCTGTAATGTGTCGGCTCCCGGGCGCCCTGGAGCTGCGATTTTCCTCCCAAGAGGTACGGGCGGAGATGGGGGCTTCTGACACCCCACGGAGACCAGCAGACGCTCCCCTGCGCTGACTCCTCTGGGTGGTTGAGCCCCAGCTTGTTTCTGCCAGGGGAGTTGTGTGTCCTCTCCTGGTCACCTTCAGTCTCAAGACGTGGGAATTCAGAGCAGGGGCTTGTCTCCAGAGCCAGTGGGCTTTTCATAGACATTTGGTGCTGGGTGATGCATGGTGCATTTCTGGTTCGCTGTGACTGGGGTGGGGCCTCCTTGGGCCTGCTTGACTGCTCCGCCAGCCCTGGCGCTGTTTGCACCGTGTCCGGTGGGAACCAGAAAACAGGCGTAGCCGAGAGCTTCCTGACAGCGGTCGTGCTGTCAGCTGCAGTTCTGCCGGGGCTCAGGGGAGCAGCCCCTGCCTGTCTCCTGCTCCCTGGTGGGGTTTCAGTGTGGGCTGGCAGCGATGTTGGCCAGCACTGCCTGCTGGATCTGTGCGGCGAGCTGTGGACAGAGCAGCGGCCCTGACAGGCCAGCTCTGCCCCAGCGGGAGGGGGAGCGCTCTGCTCGACGCGGGCTTGGCAGGTCGGTAGGCCCTGACGGAGACCCCCGCTGTCCGCTCTGGCCCTGAGCGCTCGGGGCAGGCCATGGGGTGGGGGGCTTTGCGGCGTTGCAGGGGGCGTAGGAGACAAGTGCGTTTCAGAGGACGTGCAGCCCGACTCTGCAGGGCGGAACCCGCGTGTGCCGTCCTGGGCCGCAAGCCCCAGGGCCCCAGCATAGCAGACCCCGGGCGCGGGTGCACCTGCATGTCTGTGCTGCTCACCGGTCTCCGGAGACCCTCCTGGGGGCCTTTTTCCCAGCTTGGTAGACAGGACTGTTCTACCTCTGTACCTCCTTTCAAATTCACATTAAAAAAAAATCTTAAGCCAGAGAGTGAAAGGACTTAGACAAATTAGGCTGTGCCTGATTCCCAGGGGATTATTTAGAGCATGAGGAGGCATCTCTGGTGTCCCGACTGATTCAGACTTAGCAGAGGCTTCCTGACATCCCGTTACGCACCAGACCTCCTGGGGACGTGCGTGGGTCCAGGTCCCCCTCGTCGATGCCAGGCCCCCAGCCCCCAGGCAGAGTGGGGAGCATCCTGAGAGGACCAGAGCAGGCAAGGGGCTGGGCTGGCTGCACAGCGTCCTCTGAAGCAGCCCCCCGAGGGCCTGTCCTGGCTTGGAGATTTTTTCAGCAGCCACTATTGCCTTCGAGGGCCAGTATCTGCGGTGGGCCGCAGGGAACGATTGGGGGTGTATTTCAGTCGGCATCTGGGCCTGGACTTCCCCACCTGACAGCCCTGAGGCCGTGGGAAGAGGCCTGTCCAGTGTTACCCGGGGTCACAGCGTGTGGCTGTGAGCTCTGTCGCCCGTGCCTGCGGCCCGTGTCTTCTGTGTCAGGAGCAGAGGTGCTCCTCCGTCCGTCCAGCTTTGCCTCAGTTCTCTCGGGGGCAGAGCAGGTGCCCTCATTCTTGAATTTCCCCGGGGCAGGGTCAGTCAGTGGCCATATCCCACCCCTCCCCAGGCCCCGCGCCCATTCCTCCTGGGTGGCTGGCCACCTGAGGACAGGGCTCAGATTCTGCCGAGACAGGCTGGAGGCCAGGGATGGGCCGAGGGGTGGACTGGCCTTTGTTAGTGGTGAGGGGTCCGGGACGGGGGGCTTGTGTGCCCATGAGCAGGCAGCTCTGAGGCAGGGCCCTTGTTGCTGAGCTGCAGGGGGACAGGTTCCTGATGATGAAAAGGAAGCGGAGTTATCAGTTAAGCAACAGGCCGGGCAGCACAGGACGGCCCCAGGGGTCCTGCTGTGCCTTGCTGTGCATCCTGCTGTTGTCCTGGAGCAGGGTGCTGACCTCCGTGTCCTCAGAAGTGCTGCTTCCATCCTGGCGTCGTGGGAGCCACGCATTGCAGCCCTGATGCGCTGCCCAGGCTGGTTGTGGGAAGGTGTCTGGGCCAGTTCAGCAAACACTGCCAGACCTGCTATGTGTCGCCCTTGATGAGGATGGGCTCTGTCGCATGGGAAGTGTGTGGGGGGCGGTTCCTGAGAATGAGAAGGAGATAGGTGAGGTGGGAAGCAAGTGTCCCAGGTGCAGGGAGGGGGGAGCCGGCGTGGGTGGGTGCTCTGGGGTCGAGGGTGGTGGCCGCCCGCTGGGTTGGTGTTGCTGTTCAGAGTCTGCATGTGGCAGAGGCTGGACCACGAGCCTTTGCTCTGGATGTCTGGTTCTCCCTTCCCTCTGCCTGTCTTGGGTGCGCTGGATGGCAGGTGGTAGGCGTGAGACCCTCAGCCCCAGGCAGAGCTCTGGTCGCTGGTCCCTCCTGCCCTTGTGTTTTCATGAGGGTTTGTCACCGGTGGCCTGGGAGAGCTCTCCGCCAGGTCATTGTGTCATTGTGTGCCCTCAGGCTGGGGGACTTGGGAGTCGGTTTTAATGTACTTTGTGTTCCCTCCCTGGCCTGGACGTGTCCTCGTGCCAACCGTCCAGCCTCATCTCTGTCACAGGGAACGGGGGGAGCCGGGCAGGGACGGGAGAGCAGCTGCCCTCCTGGATGGGCCCTGGTTCTGATGCCTTGGGCCTGTGTCCGTAGAGGGAGACAAAGGCTTGCTCTTCGAGGCACCGTGACAGAGGCGCCTGCCAAGGGAGGCTGAGCTGGTACTGGGTGGGAAGGGTGGGCAGCCCCTCTGCTTGTGGGGACCCCGCGGCCTGTCTGTGTGCGGACCGTGGGCACGGCGTCCTCCGGGAGGGGGCCTCAGGGCCTGCAGGTGGGCGGGTGGGGTCCGAGAGCGCGAGGCCAGACGGGGCGCCCGGGGCAGAGCACGTCCATCTTGGGGACCGTTGCTGACACGCAGCCGGGAGGTGTGGCCCAGGGTCCCTCACCCCAGACCCTCAGCAAGCATCTGCTCTGTGGAAGACCGCGTGCTCCAGGCTTCGGCTGCGTTTACGTGCCTCGGGGGGGCTGGGGCGCCTTGGGTGCTGGGTGGCTACTCTCGTTAGTCTCGGCCTCAGGGCACAAGCAGCGATTTGGCTCATGTAGGGGGTCGTCATGGTCTGAAGACCGGGAGAAGCTCAGGTGACCTGCTGGGGGCCGCCCTCTGCTGCTGCTCTGGCGCGAACCACAGAACCACAGCGCGGGGGGCTGGGGAAGGGGAGCCTGTGGGGAGAAAGGGGCGCGGTGCTCCTGGCAGGCCTCCTTCCCGGCCTTCCCTGACTCACGCAGCAGAAGATGCTGGAGAGACACCGGGTAGGTGTCATTCCCCTCCTCGCTGTGTGTGGGGTGCGTTGCGGTCCCCGGTGTTGTTTTTCCAACTCACAGAGGAACTCGGGCAGTGAGGGCGGGCAGCGTCTGGGATGGAGCCCGGGGTTCCTGCCGGCGCCAGGTGCCCTGCTCCGGGGGCTGCTTCACGGCCCAGGGCCTCCTGGCAGCCCTGGGCAGTTCATCACACGGCCCAGAGTCTGGGGGGCCAAAGCCTCCCAGGGACGCCGTCTCTGAGAGACTTGAGAAAATGTGCTCATTTGTCCTCCCTGCCCTCACAGAGTGCCCCCGCCTGGGTGTCCGCGGTGACAGCTCGGGCTGTTTCCCGGGCCCCCGCTTGTTCCGCGTGCAGCGCGGTGGGAGCGCGCTTCCCGCCAGGGTGACACGGCCAGACTGCGGTGAGCGGCTAGGGGCTTCTGGAGAAGCCCGTGTCGCCGGTGTTGCACTGCAGCTGTGTGCAAGTCAAGGAGGAGCGACAGGAGGAAAGCTGTTGGAATTTTAAAAGTTGCTTTCTAACAGGCAAGACCTTAAGGCCAAAAAACCCCGACAAAATACCCCAAGACAGGCCGGCCTAGCCGCTTCCCAAAGTTAGCGTTGAGTGTTGGTTGGGAAGGGACTGGAGGAACCTCCTCAGGGCTGAGGCGTTCTGTGTCCAGGTGGGGACCTGAGTCACGCGTGTGTCCACTGGTCAGTGTCCTGGGAGGAGGAGTTCAGGTCAAGTTCTTTTAGGTGAAATTTACATCGCAAAATAGATTAAAAAACTGAAGTTGGGGTGGAGGGAGGGGTTCAGATGAAACCAGATGTCTGAGCCTTGGAGACTGGGCCCCTGGGCGGCGCAGGAAGATCACAGTGCTGCTGTGTGGTTTGGAATTCGCGCCAAAGAAAGTTGTTAAAAGTTGCCACCAGCTTCTTCCTGTCACCCTCCGGTGACTTCCCAGCCTCCTAAAGGTGCTGGACCTGCTCCCTGGCCCCGCAGAGCGCCCCGCGCAGCCAGTCTTGCGGGCAGCCAACTGCCCCCTCAGGAGCGGATGCTCTGCCAGCCGCAGCTGGACTTGGCCGCCACCACAAGGCTGGTGCCGGCGCCAGCAGTGAGTTGCAGGGAGCTGCAGGCTCCTCACCGGCAGAGGCTCCCTCAGGCTTTTCGTGTGTTCCTGTGGGTGGAAAATCAGCTGCTTGAGTTTTCCGTGGACAAGTTCAGGGAACCCAGCTCTGGGACCTGCCGGTGGCTGCAGCCCGAGAGGGACTCTCTGTCTTTAGCTTGCTTAGAGCTGGCTGCCGCTTCTCAGACCCCCAGATCCCACGGGAGGATGGTGGGGGACCAAGCCTTGGCCCTGGGTGAGCCCCTGCTCTTTCTGGCCTCTGTCTCAGGAGCCTAGTGTTTGAGCAAGATGATGTCTGAGGACCACCTTGGGCTCCCTCCCTGGGTTCCCCAGCTTCAGGTGGAGTGGCAGGGAAAGGGTTTTATACAGTGTTGGCGTGTGAGACGTTTGTGACAGTTTTCAGAACCAGCTGGGCAGGGGGCGTCGGGTCCGGCTCCTGCCTTTCCCTGCGCGGCTGACTGGACGCGTGGCACCTTTGCTCCAGGCTTGGAGCCGGCGGCCAGAGGCGCAGGTCCTTCCCTGCCCTCACAGAGGGGAGATGCAGCTGTCCAGGGAGAGGTGTGCGTGGTATGGTCTTCGTTTTAATTGGCTCGAGAGAACTTGGCATGTTTTTTTAATGTCCCCAACCTCTTGGCATTGGAGTTTTAATCTTAAACTCACGTGTGAGGGTTGGAAAGGCTTTTTCAGTTGAAAGGATATTTTAAAAAGATGATTGATGGACTTGTAGATTGGGGTTATTAAAATACCTTTTTTTAAAATTAACTGAAGGGTTTTTATAGCAGTGTGTTACAAAGTAGCTTTTGGAAATAGCTGAGTACTTTCTTTTTTTAAACAAAGAGTCTTAAATGCTCTTAGCACTGAAGTCGCTGGACCAGAAATGGTGGGGGAGGATCTTACTTCCTGATTTACCCATTGCTCTGCCTCCGCTTGTCTCTGTGTGCAAGTTCCTGACAGTTTGGATGAAAGGGAGTTCCCTGATGGTTCCACAGTGGACTTGGACTGAGTCCCTGCTCTAGATGAGGTTCTGTGTGAGGCCGAGCGGTGCTGGTGGATGACAGATCTGAGCCAGTCACCCTGCACCTGGGACCATGGGTCTCGTAAGTCAAGTGCCAGGAGGCAGGGACGGACATGCGGCCGTGGCCCCCGGAGCGGGGCTCACCTCTGGGTGGGCCGGGCGGCTAGTGCGGCTGGACCCTGTGTGGGGGTGGCTGGGGAGGCCGGGGCCTTGCGTGGATTTGGTGGAGCAGGTGGTGGAAACCCAGACACCCCTGGAGCAGAGCTGGCCCTTTGCTCCCAGCCCACAGTCTGGTTGTGAGTAATGGAGTCCTGCTTGGCGGGGAGGTGGTTCCGGGTCAGTCCCACCTGAGACGGGCTGCTTTCCTTTCACGTGTGTTTGCGTGCCTTTTATCTCCTTCTAGGTTTTATGTCTTGAGCGTGCCCCGTCGCCTTGAGTCTTCATGGAGACGGGCGCCACCCCGTGGGGATGCCAGGCGTCTTCGGTCTCCACTGCTTCTGCCCTGGGGCGGGAGGCTGAGCAGGCATTTCCTCTGCACCGGGGGCAGCAGCCCGGGGTCTCTTGTCATTTTCCACCTGCGAGGCTCTGGAGACGCTGGTCTGAATAGGCCGTCCATTCACATGCTTAGCACTCGAGACATTTAAGACAGGTTGATGGGCGTGTCTTCTTTTGCCCTCCAAAACGCATCTCCCGGTTTGGGGAGCATTTTCCCAGGTGCACCTCGCGTGTGCGCCTGCTGACTCACACGCCAGGCACCGGACGTGCTCTTCTCAGCCCACTCCCCCTGCTCCCCACGTGCACACATGGAGTCCGCTTAGTTGGGGGCCAGGGCAGGAGGTCTGGGGGCCCCGGCACCAACGTCAGGCTCACAGAGCCTAGGAAGCTCTGTGCTCACACTCATGGTTTATTACAGGGGAGGAGGGAGCTGGGCTGCACTTGCACGCACAGCGCGACCTCCGGGGTGATCGGGCGAGTCGGCTTATCCCCCATCCTTAGTTTAGTGCAGCCAGCTCCACCTCGGAGCAGAGAAACAGTTCCGGCTGGCTTGCTCTGACCACTGGCTCGTCGACGCCGATGAAACAAGGCCTTTTCTCAGGAAGCCTGTTGCTCAATGATCAGAATTCCACCTGGTTTATTGGCACCATGTTTTCTTGATCTCTTGTCTGAGGAAGGACCCTGGAAGCCTTTGCTGGAAGTTGTCCGTCTGTGGTAATTGTGCTGGGTCTCCTGGCCCATAGGTTGTCCTGCTGTTGCTGGGAGTCGCTGGTGCCTGTCCCGTCTATCGCCTGGCGGCACCTGTGGGCAGAGTGCCCACTGGGTCTTGGGAGGCCTGGCTGAGCCTGCGCCCTACAGGGCCGTGGGTGTGTGCTGGGCACAGCCAGCCCGGCCCGTGCCGTTGCCCTCCCTCGTGGGACGTGCCCACTCTTGAGAGCATGGCACAGACAGTAGCAAGGGGCCTCCAGGGCCAGGAGAGAGGCGCCTGATGCTTTGGGAGCTTTCCAGGGGGCCTGACCTGGGGGAGGGGTGTGGCAGGCTTCCCCTAGGGCACTTTCTGGGCTGAAATCTGAAGGGTGGTGTTAAGTGGTGAGGAGCGGAGGGCTTCTCCCAAGGCCTCTGGGACATGGGGGTGGGAAAAGAGCGAGTTCACAGGACAGGATGGGCCCCTGGGCGGCCTGAGAGACAGAGGTCAGGCCAGCCTGGTCCCCGAGGGGCCATGCCGAGAGGTTTGTCTTTGCTGACAGCCGTTGTCAGGCTTCACTGGCTGTGACACGTTCAGCTGCGCAAGCTGACATGACCACTTGGCTCCTGTTCGGAGAGGTAGCTGGGAGCCATCCTCAAACAGACGAGAGAGGACATGACCTTGGCTAGGTGGGGGTGGGGTGGGGCTCCATGAGGGTGCAGGGGGGTGGGCCAGAGCTAGGACGGGATTTGGCTCCTAGGGCGGGAGAGCTTGTGGACTGTTGGGGGACAGGCATCTGAAGCATCGTTGAAAAAGCCAGAAGGAAACGTTGGATGTCTGCAGGGCTGGAGATGAGGTTCCATCTGAGTCGCTCCCATGAGCTGGCCTGGGGGCAGAAGTGGAGCAGGAAGGGCGGACAGATGAGACGGGCTCGGCCTGTCCTGCCCAGGCAGCTCTGCAGGGCTTGTCTGTGTGTCTGCAGGAGGGGCTGGCGCCCCACATCGTGTCAGTCCCTGCCCCCCCGTGGCCAGGACGCTGTGCTTGGAGCAAGGAGACCTTAGGACGCACACCGGGCCCTGTTCCCCGGGAGACGGGATGTCGGCTCCCTTGGGTCTGTCTGTGTTCAGTCTGGGTGGAAACCTTCTAGCCTGTTCTGCCGCTTACCTGGCAGATCGTTGAAGGTCAGAGTTACCAGAGCTCAGGGTGGGCCACGCAGCCAGGGTGGGCCACGCAGCCTGAGTGAGCCCTGCCCTGAGCGGGTGTGAGGACTGCGGCAGTGACATTTATGAAGACTTCGGCCTTGAAACTAGGGAGGGAACGTGATGAGGCCCTAATGGATTTCTGTGCTTCTCCCAGCCACCTGGAATTAGTTTCCTGTGGTGATTTTGAAAGCGCCGACCTCAGCTCTTAGCACACGGCTCTTTTTAAAATAGGAGGGTGTCTGAGGAGCTGGCGTGGGTGTCCGTGGGCTTGGGAGAGCCTGGGCGGTACGGCCACCTGAGGGGAGGCGGGCTTCCGAGGACACATGGTATCCCCCAGGGACGAGCAGAATAGTGTGGCACGGGTCCCCTTTGTCTCAGTCCCCTTTCCTGTGAATAATCGGGGCCCCTCCACGTGCCTGAGAGCCTCTGAGCCCCTGAGGGTCTTGCCGGAGTGTCTGGAACGCAGGCTGGGCTGAGGGGGCTGTGGGGAGTGGAAGCCGGGGGTCTGCCTCGGGGCCCTGAGCGAGAAGGATTGAGAACTCTTTTCTGCAGGGCTCCGGGGAAGCAACCTCGGATAGCAGGAAGCACTGCTCCTCAGGCCTTGTCCTCGGTGCCCTGGGGATGGTGCTGAGTGGAGGGGTCTGCATGGCTTGGGTGCCCGTCTGGTTTGATCCGAGGGGAGGAGAGATGGCTGTTTGCTGTCAGTCTCTGAAGGGGTCGGGAGCCAGTGGCCTTTTCTGCCTTAAGTGGCAGCTGGCAGACTGGTGCCTGATGTAACTGCAGACCTGAGCCTTCCTGCTGGGGGGGCGAGTGGGGTCTCCGCAGAGGGCCAGTGGGGCGGACTCACCCCTGATGGCAGGCCCGCCTTCCTCCGTTGCCCGGTGCTGCCCCTTCTTCCTCCTGTCCGTGTGCGCCGGCCGGGTGCTGGGGGCCGGGTGCTGGGCTGCGGTGCAGGGTCGGGAGTGCTGTCAGCTTTGCTGGAGCCCGTGCGCAGGTGTGGCCGGGGTGGCTCATGGAAGACGCAGTGCTTGACCCGAAGCCAGGAGGTTCCAGCCAGGGAAGTGGCCTGTGTGCACGCACACCATTCAGAGCCCGGGTGCTTAGGAGAAGTCACCTGGTTCCATATGGTTCTCACCAGAGTGCCTGGCGGTGGCAGGAGCACGAGGTGGCAGGGATCGGATCCCGAAGGTGTCTGGGTCTCCCTGTGGCTTTGGGACTTAATCCTACAGGTGACAGGTGGGGAGTACCCACTGTTTGAGGCGGAAGGGCCTCTTTCCTCCTCTGCATTCACCGGGAAGGGTCTTGGTTCCTGGCTGGCCCCTGTCCGGTGGAGGTCCAGGCTGCGTCTGATGCCCTGCAGGCTCCTGGCTCCCAAGGCCTGTCCCGGGGTGGGGGCGGTGGTGTTCCCTGCCAGGTGAGGGCGCCCCGTCCTCTTCGGTGGACAGTCTGCCCACAATCAGAAGGTTGTGTTTATTGAGTCGTGGTGACAGTTGAGGGGGTGGCTCTCCTGCCCGGGGCCCTTGGGACTTACAAAGGTGTCTGGTGGTCAAGGCCATGTTCTTTCCATCTGTCCTGTTTCTTCTCTGGATAAGTGCCTGTTGCCTCCTGACCCATTGTCTGTTGCGAGAGCTGTGATTTGGGGAGAGTCACTGACGCGTTCATTCCTTGCACACTGAGTCGAGGACCTGCTGTCCACTAGACATCGTGGACACTGAGCTATGCGCCGCAGCTCTGCCCTCCTGTCCTCAGAGACAGCCGATTTTAAACAGTGGAACCATGGGGAGCCGCTGTGGCTTGGTGACTTAAAGACGCTGCAGCAGCATTTTGGGGGGTGTCCGGCTTGGCTGCAGACAGACCGTGTTTGCATCTTTGCTGGTCTTGAATGGTGTTGGTGGGCAGAGGCCAGATGTTTTCTCTGGTCTGGAAGTTGCGAGCAGACAGGAGGCTCCAGAGTGTGTCTCTTTAAGGACAGTCCCCTCTAACGAGGGTCTTGGCTGCTGACAGGATGGCTCTGTCCGAGGAGAGCTGCCGGAGGGCTCGCAGGGCCCATGTGTGCTTGTGGCTGGTCAGTCTTCTTGCCAGCTCCATGGATGAGGGGCCACTTGGCAGAGGAGGGACCAGGTTCTGAGAGGGGCTTGTGGCCAAGGTCATCCCGGGAGTTAGTGGCGCCCTTGTTGGATTGCTTGGCTGGGACTGGCCTGGTGGGTGGGCACTGCCCTCCATCACCTCCATCCATCTGGCCGGCCACATGGTGCCTGCAGCTGGAGCCTGCGTCTTTGTGAGCTGATCCGCCTGCTGCTGGCACGGACAGGCTCCTATTGGGGAGCTGCCCGCCAGTTTAGCCCGGGCAACGCTCGGCAGGAGCGGGCAGGAAGCCCGCCAGCTGGTAGCGGCTCTTTCAGACCTGACGGCTCCCAGCTCCTTGGCACAGAGGGCCTGCCAGCCTGCTGGGGGCTGACGGCTGTGCCTTTGCTCGGGCTGGGCACCTCGGGGTAGCCCTTCCATGAGGGAGGCTCTGCGAGGCACAGTAAGATGGTCATTACCTGGGAGAGGAAGACTTACCTTCTGGGGCGGCAACACAATACTGTCTTGTTCGCGGAGGCGGCTGAGTTAGAAGATCAGCAATTAATTTTTTATTACGTGCAAACTGCTCTTCAGGCTCGTGGAGCCGAGCAGCCCTCCTGCAGCAGGGTGGGGAGGCGGCTACCTTGGCTACCTCGTGTCAGCCTTCAGGGCACTGCTGTCGGTCTGCTTTAGCGCTGATGGGGGTTGTGTATGAGCCTGTGTGGAGGGCATTTAGACACAATTCTGTCTTCCCACTCGCTCTCCCCAGCTTCTGCCTTTTCTGTGCTGCGGGGTTTTCCTGCCGTTAGGTCTTGGGTGTATTTGCCTTCTGCCGGGACTGCAGTCGCAGAGGCAGACGAGCTGAGCTGCGGCGCGCTGCCCTGCGCTGCTCCTGCAGGTGCACCTCACTCCACTGGGCTGCGCTTTGTCCCGCTCGGCAGATACTGTGTTTTTACATCTTGAAGGTTTGTCGAGCAAGTCTGTTGGCGTTTACCCAACAGCATCATTTTTTAAATTAGGGTGGGTGCACATTTTAGACGTAATGCTGTTGCACATGGAGTAGGCTGTAGTGCAGTGTGAACAGAACACCTGTGTGTGCGGCAAGCCGGCAAGCCTGTGTGCCTCACATTACCGCAGTGTCCACTTGGCTGTAGCCGCCTGGAGCTGAACGCATCGTACCCCCGGCGTCCACTTGTAGCGAAATTAGGGCCGTTTTTTCGCTTGACTTAGTTGAGAAGAGAGTTGCTGGGAGCTGTCGCTGGCGTTTGCGCTAGTTGGGGCGTTTTTGTGGTTTTCTACAGCTTAGCTGCAGTGCCCGAGGCGCGCCAGTAGGGGCCACTGCCAGGCTACCGAAGCTCGAGCCTTCCGACACAGAGACTTCTGATAATAGAAAATAGACTTTCTCGTGTCTCATTCAGTTAATTAGCAGTTCCTGTCCACAATGGGGTGGACTTACAGCGGAGGCTGGCAGGCTTTTCCCTTGAAAGGCCAGGGAGTAAACATTCAGGGCTTTGTGGCCCCAGGGCTCTAGCACAGAGCAGGGGACCAGCCTCCCTGTCCGGTGGGATTGTGAGGCTCCCGTGCTGAAGCGGGGGTGAGCCAGGACAGGGCAGCGCCGGGGGCTGCCCGGTGGGAAGGCTGCGCGGACAGCCTGCAGGTGAATAGGGGTGACCACGTTACTGGAAACCTTAGTTCCCCACAGGCGGTAGGCAGGTTTGAGCCCAGGGCCCTCGGCTGTGGCCCTGCTTTAGGGGCGGGACTGGCACTTGGTTTAAAGGCCCAGCTTTCCTCTTTCCCTCCACGTGCTCTTTTCCATGCAGCTTTCTGCTCACATGGACTCATGGTGGTTACGTTCTTCTTCTCTGGTTTGAGAGAATCTGGTCCCGGGATGTGACCTCATTTGAGGACAGTTGCTGGAAGTGACCTAGCGCAGGACTGAGCACACAAGGCACGGGTTCAGCACCTGCCCTGCTGGCGCCTTGACCCTGTGCCGTGAGCTCTCACAGGGGGCGGGGGTCCCTGAGGACACAGCGCCCTTCACCGGGCTCTGAGGGAACAGCCCTTTAGGTCCACTCCCAGGGCTGGGGGGGGGCTCGTTTCTGGTAGCTGAGCTCACCGGTTCTGCTCAGCAGATACTCGTTGAGCGATTACCGTGTGGCCGATGCCGAGTTGGCGCTGCCCCAGAGAACAAGATAAGCGGGGTCCTTGCGTTGACACCGAGCTCAGTGCTGCTGTGTTTAGGGGCTGAGGGGGCGGGCTCCACCGCGCCCAGGGCTGGGGACGTGGGCTTCCATAGCTGGGTTGAGGGCAGCTGGCCTCAGCCCCTGGTGGCTGGACAGGCGCGTGAGCTGGGGTGAGGCCTGCGCCCTGCTGCTGGCAGCAGGGCGCGGTGTCCCGGGCGGTCCTGGAGCGGGGTGCACCTCCGCCCATCCCCTTGCTTCCTCTCCCAGTTTACCTGGGACTGGCACAAACACTCCGTTTCAGTCCCTATCTTCCCATGACGTGAGCGGCCGCCGGCCCTCCGTGGGCAGCGAGCCTCGCGTCTGTCTGTACCGTGAGGAGTTGCTTTTGTTTCCATCAAGAGCATGAACACGGCTTGGAGTGCCTCCATTTACTGACAACCCTTGCCAAATTAATTTTATTTAATTATCTCCCAGGGCTAAGCTTGAATACATTTTGTGTTAAATTCACAGTTTTCCTTTTTCTAAACGAAATGGACTTAATATCCTTGTTAAAATCTGATTAAAACTAAAATTGAGTTTTTTGAAGTCTGATTATCCCATGAAATGGAATTTTTAAACCTAATTACAGATGGATTTGCATATACTTCCCAGCACCATTGAAAAGAAAGCTGAAATAAATTTATTAATGACATCCTTTCTGTCGTTTCCTTGGGGCGTGACGTTGGTTTAGGAGCAGAGGCAGGGAGGGGTGGTGGGGAGGAGAGAAGCTACCTTTCTCCCCCTCCTTCCTCAGAAAGGGTCTGTCTCACACTTCAGTCCTCGGAGAGTCAGTTCCCAGAGGCTCAGCTCACTCTCGTTTTCACCCTGGTCTGCTGGTGCACATGGCGGGTGTCCTCCCCGCGGCTCCCTGGGTTCGGAGATCTCGTCTTGGTGGAGCAGGGTGGGAGGGGGTACTGATTGTAGTCTCTGGGGTCCCCCTTTTGGCCCTAAATACAGGTTTATATTTAATAAGCTACCCCTATCCTAACTCTGTATTGCATTGATTATTTAAAAAAAAGTAGGAGCAAACTTTCTCTAACCACCTGGAGATAGACGGGATTTTCAGAGGGTGCGTCTTTGTTCCCTGAGAAACACCGCCTTCCGGAGGGGTTGCTGCCTGTGCCGTACCTGGAGTCACACGGCCTCCTCTGACTTCGCAGCAGTAAGTCGCAGGGGTGACAGACTCCCTGGCCTTCCTTACCCGAGGCGGTCCATCTGGCGGGGCGGCCATCCCTGGCACCTCCCCACTGTCTAGACCGTCCCCTCTGTGTTCCGTCTGCAGTAGCAGCCAGGCTCTGGGGGTCCCAGCACCGTGGATACGGCCCGGCCCTGGTGACGGGGTTGAGGGCGTGACCCCGAGTGCAGAACTGCCTACTGGGCTCTGTCGTGCTGAGCCCGGCTGATGGCCGCTCTGCAGGGATGTGTGACCGGTGCTGTGAGGTGCCCCGATCCCTAGGAGAAACTAAACACGTGGATCTTTTAGATGGAATCCTTGATTTTAGAAACACCGCCTGGGCCAAGGGAGCCCTGTTTTGAAGATGAACTTGCAGCTTGGTCCGGCAGCATGGGTGCAGCCGGCACGTCACCCGATCTCCCCCGGCCCCCCACAAGCCCACGCTCTCACCACACTCACCTCTCTGGGCCTCGTGTGTGTCCTCCACTCTCTGTGCCCGGGCTGTTCGCCTGCTGTTTCCCCATGGGGTGCTGTTCAGGCTGACTCTGTGTCTGAGTTACAGCCAGGCACCAGGCGCGTGGCTGACGACGCGTCTCCCACTAGTTCAGAGTTGAGCAGGAGGCCCAGGCTGGACCTAACTGGTGGGGTCCAAGCTTTTAAAGACTTATTTATTTATGTTTCATTTTTGCTGTAGCTCCTTGGGAGAGAGCCTGTCTCACGAGCACTGAATGAACGGACCTGCCAGGAGTAGAGGCTGGGGGCTTTGCACCGTCCTCGGTGAGGGGCTGGGGGTAGAAGGCTTGAATGTGGAACTGCAGTGGAGACTGGTAAACACCAGGGAGGACCACATTTGCTGGTCTGTTCCCCACCTGACCCTCTTAGAAACCAGTTCAGGCCGTCCTGGAGTGGGCGGCAGTGTGCGGGGAGGAGCCGGGACACGTGGGCCTGGTGGAGTGCAGGCTGCCTCTGGTGAATTGCTTCCCTCGCTGAGTCCAGGCAGGGCTTAGCTGGGTCCCTTGGCTCTGGGCGTCTCACAAGGCCGCAGTCGTCTCAGGGCTGTGCCGAGGGGCTCCCGGGGGGGGGGGCGCCTCCTAGCTCACTGACCGGGCGGGGCTCCTCTCCTGGGGGCCTTGGACTGAGCCCCCTCCAGTCGGGGGCCTCCAACTGTTCCACGTGCTGTGCTGGCTCTGTCCGTCTCGCTGCCTGGGGCCCTTGCCGTGGGTCAGAAGTGCTTCCCCGCGGCGTCCTTCCTGCCTCTGCTCGCTGACGATGCTGACGTCTCCTCTGGCCGCACTTGTTTGATGTCCACGTGTCTTCCGTGTGAGGCGTCTTCCAGAGGCTTTTGCCCGTTTTTAAATGCGATTGTTATTGTTGAGATGTAAGAGTCCTGCGTGTATGCTCTTGATAGAATCTGCCCTGTATTTGGTGATTGTTTTCTCCTAGCACATGGCTGGCCTTCCCATTTTCTTAGGGCCTTTTGAAAAGTACAGGATTTTAATTTGAAATCTGATCTGTCAATTCTCTTCTTCTATAGTGTGTGCTTTTTGTGTGTGCCTGGCTCAAGCCTCTAGAAGCTCTCTAGGATCAGCTTTTGTGTTAACTGAGGAATTTCGTGTGTGTGGTGTGGTAGCAGTTGAGAGTCGCCTTCTCCCCCCATGGCAGATGTCTGTTTGTTGAAGACACCGTCTCTCCTCCTCTGAATCTCCTTGGCACTTTCGGAAGCCGGCCTTCTGTGTGCGGGTCTCTTACCAGGCTCCTCCTGGCTCCGTGTCTACCCTTTGGCCAGAACAGTGCTGTCATAACTACTGTGGCCGTGTAATCATTTCTAAAATGACCCGAGAAGCCCCCCAGCGTCGTCCTCTTTTTGGACGTTGTTTCGGCTACTCTAGTTACGTCACGCTTTCACGTCAATTTTAGAGCCGGCTTCCAGGGTTCCTTTCTGTGTGCTTTATTTCATCCGCTGGCTTGTTCACTCACCTGCTTGGTGTCTTTTTCTTGCCCCGCTGTGCTCGCGGCGCCCTCCAGCTCAGTCTGGAACCGAGGTGAGGATGAGGCTGCCTGCCACCTGTCCCCAGGGAGAGCCCCCGGGGCCTCGTCCTTGGGTGCAGAGCGAGCTTTAGGTCCTCAGGGGACAATTTCTCCGGTGGAGGGGGCTTCACTTTATCCCTTGTTTGCTGAGAGTTGTTGCTTCTGTTTTTAAATAATGAACGAGTTTTGACTATAATTAGCTGCTTTTTCTGCATCTCTGGGGATGATGATAATGTTTTTACTCAATATTCTGTTAATATAGTTAATACATAAATGGATTTTTCCAGTGCCTAACCAACCTTGCATTCCTGCGAAAAACTGCACTTGATCATGGTATGTTATTCTTTTGATAAGCAGTGCATTTGATTTGCTAATATTTTATTAAGTGTTTTGCTTCTCTGTTGAAGCAGAATATTGCTTTGTGGTTTTCTTTTAGTACCTTTATCTGGTTTTGTTATCAGGGCGATTTTGTCATCATGAAATGAGCTGGGAAGTACTTCCTCTACTTCTGCTTTCTTGGAAGAGTTTGTATATAATTATGTCTTAATTAAATGGTAGGACTCACCAGTGAAGCCGCCTCTGGGCACGCGGTTCTCCTCGTGGGAAGAAGGCTCTTACTAGGCTCCGCGTCTTTGACAGACGCGGGGCTCTTGCCTTGTCTGTTTCTCCTGGGTGCGCCCCCTCCTCTCCCCCCCGCTCCACCCCCGTCCCTCCCCCCTTCCCTCCTCCCTTTCCCTTCCCTCCTTCCTCTTCTCTCCTCTCCGTTTTACTTGTGCGTGGTTGCGATAGTCATTTGAAGTAATAATTAAGGTTACTTTTCAGTTTGTCTCTTACTTTTGATTTTTTTTCATTTCCCTTCTTATTTAATTTTCTGGGTATATAGGACATTAATACGTCCTAGGTTGTCAAAACTACACAGAAAGGCATAACTGAAGAAGTGCCTTTCCAACCTGTATCTCTGGTCCTCCCCCGCCTTGGAGGTGACCACTTTTATTTTTTTCCTTGTTTATCCTTCCTGTGTTTCTTTTTGTAAATATAAACAGATATATGTATAATTTTGGTTTTTTCCCTGTTCTCTCACATAAAAGGTGTATGTACTCTTGACACTATAAAAAAACTTTTTTAAAAAATTGAAGTACAGTTGACTTAAATGTTGCATTAGTTTCAGGGGTCCAGCAAAGCGATTTGGCTGTGTGAGTGTGTGTGCGCGCGTGCGCACACATGGACACGCATGTTCTTTTCCCACTTCTTTTCCGTCACAGGCTATTACGAGGTACTGAGTATAGTTCCCTGTGCTGTGCAGTAGGCCCTGGTTGTGACACTTTGTTTCTCGCACTTAATAATGCCTGTAGAGGGTCCCTGGCTGGCCGGCTGCTGCGGGCACCCACTTCTTCCTGCAGCCCGGCGCGGGGCCCCTGAGCCTGCGGCACTCCCCGCGGGCTTCGGTGTTGAGGTAGCTGCCGACACTGTGCAGTTGCAGACAACGCTGTAATGAGTAAGCTTGTGCACGGTCACTTACTGTGGCCGGTGCTGCATCTTCCAGCTAAGCCCTTAGACTTGGGACTGCTGGACCAGAGGACACACACTTTTGTCAGCTATTGGAAAAGCCTCACGCGGGGCTGAACCGTGTTGTGTTCCTGCCAGCAGTGCATGGACACGCCTGTTTCCCTGCTGCCCAGGGAGCTGTACTTTAAAAGGCTTTGCAGATAATTGTGGGTATTCTTCTTTGGTACTGCTCCAGAGGCATAATTTCTTTCTTCTTTTTTTACATTGTGTTAAAATACGCACACCATAAAATGTACCACTTTAACCATTTTAGGCTCTAAGTGCGTCCGCATTGTTGTGCGACCATCACTGCTGCCACCTCCGGAACTTTCTCATCTTCCCAGACCGACTTTGCCCCAGTGAACACTGAGTGCGCCCTCCTCCCCCGCCCCCGCCCCCCCTGCCCTCCTGCTGTCCGTCTCCGTGGATTTGGCTGCTAGGTCCTCGTGTGAGTGGAGTCCTGAGTGGTTGTCCTTTTGCGTCTGGTTTCTCGCGCTCATCGCAGTGGCCTCAGGGGCCCTCCCTGCTGCAGCAGGTGTCAGAATTTTCTTTCTCTTCTAATCCATTGTATGTATATACTGCAGTTTGCTTATTCACCTGACCAAGGGCGCTTGGGTTACTTTTACCTTTTGGCTATTGTGAGTAACGACGCTTTGCACATGGGTGTACAAATCCTTCCTCCAGACTCTGTTCTCGGGGCTTTTGGGTGTAGACCCAGCCGTGGAATTGCTGGGTCACATGGCGAGTCTGTGTTTACTGTTTTGACGAATCACCAAACTGTGTTCGCCGGTGGTGGCACTGTTTTACATTCCCCAGCAGAGCACAGGGTTCCAGTTCCTCCCCACCCTGGCCAGCAGGTACTTTCTGTCTCTTTGGTTTGTTCTTTGTTTTGATCGTCGACCTTTTACTGGCTGTGAGGTCGCACCTCACTGTGGCTTTGGTCCCCACTTCCCTGATGGTTGTGGCGTCAGGCGCCCTGTCACGTGCTCGTCGGCCACTGGTGTGTCTTCTTGGAGAAACGCCATTCAGGTTCTGTGCCGTCTCCCAGCCGGGTTATCGTCTTGCTGTTGAGCTGCGAGGACTCTGTGTGTTCCGGGCACTGGACCCTTACCAGGTCTGCGATTCGCAGGTACTTCCTCACACCCCGTGGGCTGCCTTTCCACGCTCGCGTTAGTGCCCTGTGTACAGAAGTTGTCAGTGTTCGTCAAGTCCAGCTGAGCTGCTTTTCTTTTGCTGCCTGTGCTCTGGGTGTCAGAGCCAGGAATCGTGGCCAAGTCCCACGTTAGGAGGCTTTCCCCCATGTTTTCTTTATAGTTTTAGCTCTTACGCTTAGGCCTCTGCTTCATTTTGAGTTTGTTTTGGTACATGGTCCTCGGTTTCTTTTCAGTTTCCGCAGCCCTGTTTGTTGAGAAGATGGTCCTTTCCCCGCTGAGTGGTCTCGGCGCTCTTGTTGAAAATCACTCGGCCACGTTTGCCAGGGTTTATTTCTGGGCCCTGTTCCGTGCCACTGGTCTGTGTCTTGCCTTTTCACCAGTACCGCTGGCTCCGATTGCTGTGGCTTTGTAATAGCCTTTGAACTCAGAAAGTGTGAGCCCTCCGACTTGATGTTTTCTCAAGGTTGTTTTGGTTATTCTGGGTCCCTCGAGGTTTCGCAGGAATTTCAGGGTGGGTTTTTCCGTTTCTGTAAAAACGTCATTGGGATTTTGACAGGGGTCACGTCGAATCTGGTGGTTTTCTGTTAAGTGAGAAGCTTATTCAACTCGTTTTTGAGAGCAAGGCGGTCAGATA
Source organism: Vicugna pacos (assembly GCF_048564905.1). Lineage (NCBI taxonomy): Eukaryota > Metazoa > Chordata > Mammalia > Artiodactyla > Camelidae > Vicugna > Vicugna pacos. The sequence goes on from NC_133004.1 coordinate 45,942,919, forward strand.
CCCAAGTTTGAGTAACTCATTTGTCAGTCACTTTTTCAAGTAGAATGGTTTGTTTGTTTTCTGTTAAAAGTAGCTAGTTCTGCTCACAGCTCACCCAGAAGGCGACGGCCACCCTTTGGCTCCCCGGAGTGTCTTCTGTGCACCTCCCATCTCTTCACCCGTGGTATGAAGACGCCCCCCCAGGGGCAGGGCTTAGTATGTACAGTGTCGCTGGCATCCTGAAGTGCAGTTGGCTCTGCTCTTGAACTTCGTGTGGCCGTGCGGGATGAGGTGACTGCTGGCGTGCGGGCGGCGCGGCTGGCGTGGCTCACTGATGCTTTCCTTGTGACAGCTTCTGTGTCCTCAGTGCAAACGTCAGCACAGGAAGGAAGGAAAGAAAGGGGAGAAAAAAGGCAAATAATAGCTTAATACTGTTTCAAAAGTAGTTTGATCTTACAAGACCATCTAAGAAGGTCCCCGTGAGCCACACGGGACAGGGCTGTCCCCGGGGCTAGTCCTTCATGGCCAGAAGCAGAGACCACGAGTGGATGTAGACTCCGGTGTGACCACAGAGTCCTGTGACACGCCTTTCGGAAATACCGCACGTGCGATGTGAAAAAAATGTCCCTGCAAAAAAAATCAAACTGTAGAGAATTGAAGTGAAAGTTCTTCACACCTCTCTGCCTTTTCTAATTCCATCCAGAATTAATTAGTATTAACGGTGTGGTAAAAGCCCTCTTAGGCGGTGCTTGTGTGTGTGGACGTTTGACGTGCGTACAAATGGCTGCGGTCCGGCCTGATTTGCTCTCCTTTGAGCTGCCCTGTGTGAGGTTGCTGGTGTTGCTCTTTAATAGCTGTCTGTTACTCCATCGCAGGGAGGCACACAGTTTACATACCGCGTCCCTTTTAGTGTACACTGCCGTTGTTTCCAGTTTCCTTGATGTTGTGTTTGATTTCTGCCTTGTGCACTTAAAAAGAAAGAAAGGTGCTGCCTTAAATCACGGTGCTGTTCAGGACTGAGTACCTTAGGTAACACTGCTTCCGGTCCTCCTGTCTTGCTCGCTGCCCTGGTGGCTTTCGGGCTCTCAGCCATCCCTTCTACGTGATCTGGGGCTCCCGGACGCTGCCCGCCTGGCCCCAGGGCTCACGAAGCCTCCTGGAGGTGAAGGTGGGGGGAAACGTTCCTGCTTCTGTCCTTGCTGGGGCGCGAGCCCCCATCCCACTCGCTGGCTTCCTGGGATTAAAGGTGGTTTCTGCTTTCAGAAACCTAAAAGCATGCCAGGTGACTTCAAAGAAGACCTGTGTGTTGCTCGACCTTGTTTCACTTGCTTTGACAGTGGCATCAGTGTGGCCTTTAAGGAAAAAAAAAACTTTTTCAATTCCTTTTAAAATGTTTAATTGAGAATAAATGCATACAGTGAAATGGACGGACCTTAAGTTTGAGAACGTGTCGCCCATTCGTCAGCACCTGTGTGAAGTTTAGGAAGTTCCCATGACCTCAGGAATTTCCCTCTGTCTCTTCCAGTCACTTGCTACTGTCGTGAAGCGTCTGATTCAGCGCTTCTCAGTGTGCTCCTCGGACTGTGCGCCTGGAGCCACCTGGGTTCCAGAACATTTTCATGCCCCCCCCCCCAAGACACCCTGTACCTGGTTGCAGCCCCTCCCTGTTCTGCTTCCCCGAGGTCTCGGCCGAGGCTCTGCTCTCTCTGGGTGGATCTGCCTGCTCTGGGTATTTCGTGCAAATGGAATCACACCCCACGTAGCCTTTGTGTCTGCCTTCTCTCACGTGGTGTAATCTTGCCAGAGTTCATCCACGTCGCAGTGCCTCCACGCTTCATTCCTTTTCATGGGGGAATGACAGTCCGTTGGATGGATACACTGCATTTTGTTTATCTGTTCGGCGGCTGACAGGCCTTTGGGTTGTTTCCAGTTTGGCAGTTATGAATGACACTGCTGTGAGCGTTGCTGTGCAGGTTTCTGTGTGGACATGTGTTTTCAGCTCTCTTGGGAGTGGAATTCCTAAGGTGGGATCTCTAGGTATATGGTAACTTCGGAGGGATTGCCACACTGTCCCCCGCAGTGGCTGCACCGTTTTAGTTCCCACCGCCAGTGTGCAAGGGTTCTAGTTTCTTCACAGCCTCGCCAACACTTGTTTCATCTGTCTTTCTGATTCCAGCTGACTTGCTGGGTGTGAAGTGATCTCTCACTGTGATTTAGAATTGCATTTCCTACGGCTTGACTGACTGAGTAGACCTCAGCGGCCACACAAACAAAGGTACAGACTACGGCCTGCTTGCCAGAGGTGCCGCTCGGTCTTCTTTGAACTGTCCAGTTTTCAACAGAAGTCCCCGGGCGTGCAATGAAACAAAATATAGCTCACGCGCAGGGCAAAGAGCAATCAGTGGAAATAGAGAATGTCAGTAAAAGAAATAATGAAAAGGAAGCAGGCGGCAGCCCCACGGTCGCCGAGTGCAGTTGCAGGAGGGAAGCGTGCGGCCGAGGCGGGCGGGGCTGGGCCCAGGATGGCTCCACTGACCATCCCAACCCCCGAGGCACAGAGACTGAAGCAGGACCAAGAGGGGGCAGGTGCTGTCGCGTGTGCTGGAGGGTCTGCCCAGGACGGTCATGCGAGGGGAGGAGGTGACAGACCTCCAGACCTCCCTGTGTGCCAATGACCTGGTTTTGCGTGCAGGAAACCTCTTGGACACACCACAGTCATTAGAAGTGATAACTGAGTTCAGCAGAATGGCCGGATTCAAGGTCAATGTGTAAAAAACTGCACTGGCTGCGAACAATCTGGTAAAAGTGATTATCCGCAGAGAGATTTTTGTCCAGTTTTTTTGCTTGCCTTCCTGTCTTTGTTTTGGGTGCCCCAGAGAAAGCCCAACTTCCTTGCCAGTTGCATATTCTTATTACAAAACCTCACCATACCTCTCACATTTGGAAATTATCATAGTAAGTTCACTGTAGCCATTCTCAGCGGCATTTCTTGATTTTGATGAAATGCATTCATCAGTTTTTTCTTTTATAGTTAATGGTTTTTATGCTGTAAGGTATCTTCTCCCATTTCGTGGTTGCAAATGAATTTTCCTGTGTTTTCTTCTAGAATTTTCTACTTTGACATTTTGTGGACAGGTTGGTGAGCCATGTCGTGTGAGGTCTGAAGTGGGGGTCGAGGTTCTTTTCTTTTCCCCTGCTCTTATCAGGCGTTAGCACTGTGTTTGGAAAAGTTACTCTTTTCCCTTCGAACAGGTTTGTTATTACTATCGAGTAAACTGAGCACGTGCGTGGCGGTCTGTTTCTGGATCCTGTTTTATTCTGCTGACACGTCCTATCCTCACGCCAGTGCTATCCTTTCTTGATTGCTGGGGCTTCACGGTGAGTCTTAGCTCGAGCACTGCAAGTCTTGTCCATTTGTTTTCCTTTCCTGGTATTGTGGGCTGTTAAAGATTCACTTGCTCTTCTGTATAATGTTTCATAAATAGATCATCAGTATCTGCAGAAATCCCTGTTGTGACTTGTATTGATTTTATTTTTTTATATCTAGGTTTTTTTTTCAATTTTTTTGTTGGGGGAGGTAATTCGATTTTTATTTATTTATTTGTTTTTAGTGGAAGTACTGGGGATTGAACCTGGGACCTCGTGCATGCTAGGCATGTGCTCCACCGCTGACCTATGTCCTCCCCTTGTATTGATTTTTGAACTGAATTTATAGATCAGTTTGGAGAGAGTTGACATCTTAACGATATTGACCTTTTAGTTCATGGTATGTCTCTCCATTCATTTCATTTTTGCAGCAATAGTTTGTAATTTTAAATACAATGGTCTTGTAGATTGTGTTTATCTGTTCGTCTAGAGGTGTTGTGTGTTTTATTTGACTCAGTAATTAATGAAGGAGCTAGTAAGGTCTTACAGCTGGTCTGAAGGAGAAGCATGTGTTTGTCATCAGAAGGACCGCTGGGGTTAATTTAATAGAGACGCAGGCGGGGGCGGGGAAGCTGTCAGTGTCCAGAGGGCAGGAGGCAGCAGTGTGTACGGGCCAGAACTTGTATTTCTGTGGACACAAGTCATTTGCATCGCTCTCAGTTTTCTTTGACTTACCAACGTGTAAAGCAGCTTGCAGATGAAGAGAGAAATGAGCTTAATGGTGGACAGGACACGTCATCTTTTTTCTGCCCATTTAAGGTTTTCCCTTTGCCTCCCTTTTTTGATTTTAGCAGTCTCAAAGATTATCTTGATCGCAAAGTAAGGCTGACCTGGGTCAGCCGTGTTGTTTATGTACGTTTGCTAGGACTGTTAGTCTATTGTGGAGGCCTTCTTTTTGGCTTTGCAAGATCCTTGAGCCACAGGGTTGCGATCATTTACAAAATTAATTTCTCTCTGGAAGTTTACATGAGGCATGTCAGATTGGATTTTCAGAAGCTCCTATTACTTGCTTTCTCAAGGGTCGGAAACCAAGCCCCGTAAATTGTGGCCACCAGATTGTACCTCCCATTACTGCACATTCCAGCGAATTCCTCTCTTCTTGACGTCCTCCAAATATCCGAAGTCCCCTAGCTTTCCTGCAAGTGAGCTCAGCACCCGTGGGACCGGGACCCTGAAAGCCAGGTGCCAGGCTGCTTTCCTGGGGGCTTGTTGGCACTGGCTCTGGGAACACCTTTGAACGTGGTTTCCTGGGCCCTGTTGACTGAGCGTTGTCTCAGGTGGGACGTCCCGAGTGCGGCACTGGCTGCGTGCCTTGCCTGCTGCTCTCCTCTTAAGAGGACGGGGGATTCTCGTTGAGCTTTCCTAGAACTGAAGACACTGTTTCAGACTGAAAGTGCCTGTCCAGCGGGATGGAAGGGAACACCCCTGAGGCATGTTACTGTGAAATTTCAGAATGTTAGCAAGGAGGTGGGTCCTGGAAGCTTCCTGAAGGATGAAAAGAGGTGACGTACAAATCGAGAATCAGAGTCACTTCCTCTGAACAGCAGCGTTGGCGCCTTGCGGAGAGCAGTGCCTTCCAGAGTCTGCAGGAAGGTAATTTTCACCCTAAGAGTTCTGTGCCAGTCAAACTCACAGTTCTGTGGGAGGGCGGGCTAAAGGTATTTTGGGATTTGCGGAGTCAAAAAAAATGTATCTTCCTCATACCCTTTTCCAGAAAGCTACTGTAGGTTGCATTTTACTTAAAAAAAAAAAGTGAAAGAGGAAGGACTTGGTCATGGGGGCGCGACTGTCAGTGACAGGAGGGAGTGACAGCTGTGCAGCAGGGAGGAGGGTCTTCAGTCCATGAGCAGGAAGGAGGGGTCCGGGGAAGACTTCCTCTTGAAGACAGCTTGACCGGTGGCCTGATCGTCTGGTGACTTGAGAGATCTGGGTCTGGAGCTCAGGGTGAAATTGGCGATGAGGCAAAAGGCACAGGAAGAGGTGAGGGGAGCGATTACCAGCTGCCGTGAGGGCTCCTGGCTGGCCGGTGGCTACGGCGGGCCCGCGTGGTGCAGCGTCTGCCCACACTCAGAAGTAGCTGTGATTTGTAGCTCGCAGTGCATTCGCCATGTTCTTGGTAACATTCAGTATCTGTCCCAGGCTGCGTGACTTGAGGAAGGTCATGCTTACAGGGGGCCAAGACCTGGGACCGGTGCTGCTTGGTCAGCGAAACAAGAAGGCCGCGTGTGTCCTGAGGAGACGGGCAGATCCCGGGGACCGGGCTGCCCTGAGTTTGGCGACGCTTTGTAGAGCAGAGGGTGCCACAACAGTGGGCCCATTGAGATCTGCCCCGGGCCTTCTGAAGGCCTGATGCGTTTGTGGTGGAGGCTCGGGCTTAGGGAGATGAGCACGCAGCCAGGCCTGGCTGGTGCTGTTTGGACACCCCTGGCTGGTGTCCTTGCGTTCAGGGTGTGGGGACTTGGCCCTATCCTTACTGCTCCAGACAACCTGGGGCACATGGGGTAGTACGTCCTTTCTGCCCCGGAGCCCCGCCCCCGCCCCGGAGCCCCGCATTCCTGTGACGTACAGCCTGTCTGTCTCACAAGGAGGAGAACACACAGTTGCCACCGGCACCTCCAGGCCCAGGATGCGTCTTCCTCAGTCTCTTCGTCTCTCCCCACATCCCAGGGGCCGGCAGAGGCGTCTGGCGGCGTGGGCTGTCTTGGAGGAAGAACTTGGGCAGCCGTGCCCTCCTGGGCGTGGTCTGTTCTCTGCCCAGAGGACACTGGGCCAGGGGAGGTGCGGTGAGAGCGGCCCTCACAGGAGGAGGTAGGACCCCCTTAGCAGCTGCTGGGGACATGGCTGCCAGAGACGCATTTTCGCATCTGTGAATTGGCTGTAACATCACCCGTCTTTGCTTGCGATTCTTGCTGCCTTGTTCCCTTGAGACCTAAGTTCTAATGATGTAATTTGGGATGTAGTAGTTTGACTTTGGACCCTAAAGTTTTCTTGAACCTAATACCTCGAGTATGTGCAGCGGGAGAAGTAGAGGGAAGGTGCCTTCCATGTCATCTTGGAAAAAATCACCTCTGCTTTCATCCACTCTTACACTGGCTGTGAACACGGGTACATCTGTGGGTGCCACCTGAGCCCCGACCCCCGTCATGGCCCGGGGACCAGTGCTGATGGTCTGTGTTCTTGTGACCTGCGTGGGCGGGCCCCATCTCCGGGCCTGCGGGGATCGCGGCGCCCGTCCTGCCGTGAGGGTGGCGGCCGGGGGCTGGCGATGCCCTGTAGCCTCATGCTCTGGGTCTTAGCAGATCACGTCAGTAACAGTTCATGTTGATAAATGTTTTTCTTGACAACACAGTGGAGCAACATAGCTGCAGAACTGTTTTTAATTTTATTTCACAAAGGATGTTCTTTACAAAGTAGTAAAAGACAGATAGAAAAGAGAACCAGTCGCTCGCAGTCCCAGCCCCGAGAGGTCCGCGCTCTTCCGAGCCTCCTGCTGACCTGTCCCGGCCTTCACCCTCCGCACGTGGACTTTCAGAAATGGCTCCAAGCCCATGGCTGTGTAGCCTTACCTTCGGTGTCATGACCTTAGTACCCGTTTCTAAAAACACGTGTGGCCTCCTCTGTAAAGGCCCCAGGGGCCATCCTGTGGATGTCCCGCCATTGCCCTGCCGTTGAGATATTCAGGCTGTCTCTAGTTCTTCCGGTTATTAACAGCATGAACGTTTGGGACACGTCTCTTTTTAAAGCAAATAGGACCGTGCCTTTCTGCACTTAAGCCCCCCAGTTGCGTGCCAGCACACTTGGGGGGAAACCCTGGGTCTTTCCCACACCGTAGGGGCTGCGCGTGCTGGCCTCTGCTCTCGGCCCCCAACTCTGGCTTGCCTTGACTTCTCGAGAGCTCCCCTCGTACGTTTGGGCCTCAGGGACGCTCTGCATGGAAGCTCTGCCTCGCTGGGCGGCTCTCCTACCTCGTTCTTGTCGCCGCGGACAGGTTCCTAGGACACTTCATTTTTGGAAACAGAATCTTCTGTCGGGATGAAAGGTCCTGTTCGCCGTGTCCCAGGCCTTCAGTGTGGATAGACTGAAGCTGGAAAGGTGCGATAACTTGCCCAGGGCTGCTCAGCCAGCCGGGGGCCCCCTCGGGGACCTGCTGCTTTGCCAAGGGTCTGAGACCTCTCTCCGGCAGGTTTGGAGCGCCTCACTGGTGAGGACGCCTCCTCTGGGGTCTCGCCGCAGCCCTTTGTTCCCGCGTCGCTTTGGACTGCGTCCCTAGAAGCTGACTCGGCCCTCAGCCCCCTTCTTGCTGTGCAGCTGTGCAGTCTGCTGCCTCTGCTGCAAGGGGCCTCGTGGGTGGGCTGGCGGGGTCTGCGCTGCCGGTCACGTCCGCACTGCCTGTCACATCCGCGAGGGCTGAGCCAGGGCGGGAGCGGGGCCCTGAAGGCGCCTCATAGGCTGTGGGGACAGGCACTGGTTCAGGTGCCCGCTCCCACACACCTGCTGCCCAGGGTGTGACACACCTGCAGTCGTCTCCATGTTTACCTTCTGCCTGTGGTGCTGCGAGTGGTTTGACGTCCCGAGCTCGTGTGGGCCTTTCCTGTGTCACCTTGGCTGTGTGAGCTGCCATTGCTTCCTCTGTGTGCTCTGCGGATTCCAGCTTGGGTGTCCACCCCAACGGCTGTTCTCGTGGGCGGCGGCTCTGCCTCTTTCTGCTGGAGGCCCTCGTCACTGGGGCTCATCTCTGGAGGAAGGCCCCAGCTCCGGCCAGACCTGGCTCTGCTCAGATCTCTCCCCTGGCTCGCGGCTTTGCTCCACTTGTGGGGGGACCTGCGCCGGGTGGGCCCAGGCCGGCAGCGCGCTCACCTCCTGGAGGTGGCCTGCTTGTGTCCAGTTACGTCCTAAGCCACCTGCTCACCACCACTGTTCTGAGCTCCTGGCTGAAGGCCTGTTTGGGGCCGTTACCCAGCCTTCTTTTTCAATGTTTGAAGCATTCAAAAGATCAACTTTTCCAAAGGGTGAGGGAACAGGGAGAGAAAATGATGGCATTTGTTTGAAAGGTTCTCAGAGCTTTTTTTAGCTCAAACAGTTCAAAGAGCGCCTCTTGTTAATCAGAGGACTATTCCAGCCTCCCTGGGGTGGTCACACTGGCTTAATTGGAGCCCAGGCTGCTTTGAAGTCCTTTTAATCCTGCCTGAGCTGGGAGGAAGCATTCGAAGGCAGCAACTGTAAATTTGAAATTTCTTCATTTTATTTACACGTGTCTGGGGACCCATGTAATTCATTTCCATGAAGTGGTTTGGCTGAGTTGCTGCTGGTGGGCAGCAGGGTGAGGTCCGGATTCGATGGTGCTGGAGCGGGAGGCTGGTGCCTGCTTCTCTGGCGGTCACTGCGCCCAGGTCAGGGCTGCAGCAGCGTGCATGCCTGGACGGAAGTGGCTGGGCGGCCGGCACTGCTGACTCGGCCGGGACTTTGCTTGCTGGCGTGGAGATTCCGCACACGAGGGGGCTTGTGGTTGTACCAAAGTCATCGAAGGAGTGAACCCTGACCGTCCCCGCTGACTCTGGGGCCTCCTCTTCCACGGAGACGTGCGCAGCTCTCCGGCCACTGACTGGAGGCCTCGCTGACTGCAGACGGAGCTGGTCGCAGGCTCGTGCCGATTGGCCGCACGTGCCGCGGCCCTGTTTCCGCGGCCTGGCCCTTAGCCCGTCGTTTCCCTCCCCTCCTTTCCTCCCCCGCAGAGTGGTTTACGGACCTTGATTCTGCCCTTGAGGAGATGTGCTGCCTCATTTTGTGCTGCCCAGTGACTGGCAGGCACCTCTGTGATCGCTGAGGCGCTGGACGGGCCCAGGGTGCCGGGCCATGTGCCGGGTGGCTCCACCCCAGCTGAGACGGGCCAGCGGGTCTTCGGGTGATTGCTGGAGCCCTGCCGGCCGCTCTGCTGTCCAGGGGCGGGGCGGGGCGGGGCTTGGATGTGACCCGGTGACACCGGGCAGTCTTCACTGAGCTGTTCTCTTTGTCCTTGGACCTCCTTGTGTTCATCAGCATGTCGGGAACCGGGCCTGGAGGTGCTGAGATTCACCTTGGGCCTCCTCTGGAACGAGGCTGGGGGTGGATGAGTGTTCTCATAATACACCATGTACTTATACAGCAATCTATGGCTCAGAGGTGGAAATGTTAATTTATGTAAATCTCATTCTTAGCGAATTCATGCTGGTGACTAGTTGCTGCCACTTTGCTTTCTAATTGGACACAGACATCATTTTGTTTATATGTTCTGTAATATCGCCTGTGATTCATAGTCATAGTATAATCCTCTTCCAAAACGAGTCCTTCGTCTGCAGTATTCTCGGGACAGCCCCGCGCGGGGGGCGCTGCTGTTACGTTCATTTTCCTGAGGAGGGAACTGAAGTTGGGGGAGGTTAATGATTGTCCGGGGTCGCTTACCTAGTAGTGAGTGGAGCTAGAATCTGCGCTGTTCCCTCTTGTGCTGCCTCTGTGGTTGGTGGGATCTGCCCTGGGGGCCCGTCACCCACCTGCACTTCGTCTCTGCTTCTTATGGAAAGTGGGGTGGCTGCTCTCTTAATTGCCTCTCGCGATTGGCCAGTACCCTGCATTCTTTCTCTTGATATTCTGTTGGATTTCTGCAGCACAGCAGATGCTTGGGGCGTAGGCTATTCCTAATTCTTTTTTTTAACACTTTGAAATGCGTTATCCATAGAAGAGAAGACTGGATACAGCCCTCTCTGAACCCACTCTGAGGTTAAGAGCAGTTTCTTTGGTCACCTGTTGACCTCCCTCCCGGTCCTTCTCCCACCTCCAAGACCAGACCCTGCTTGTTGTGGGATGTGCCGTCAGCTGTAGCACTGGCTGGCTCGGCACTCCCAGGGGGTGGCGCTGGTCCCTCTGACCCAGGGGGTGGTGCTGGTCCGTCCAACCCGACCCAGGGGGTGGCGCTGGTCCCTCTGACCCAGGGGGTGGTGCTGGTCCGTCCAACCCGACCCAGGGGGTGGCGCTGGTCCCTCTGACCCAGGGGGTGGTGCTGGTCCGTCCAACCCGACCCAGGGGGTGGCGCTGGTCCCTCTGACCCAGGGGGTGGTGCTGGTCCGTCCAACCCGACCCAGGGGGTGGCGCTGGTCCCTCTGACCCAGGGGGTGGTGCTGGTCCGTCCAACCCGACCCAGGGGGTGGCGCTGGTCCCTCTGACCCAGGGGGTGGTGCTGGTCCGTCCAACCCGACCCAGGGGGTGGCGCTGGTCCCTCTGACCCAGGGGGTGGTGCTGGTCCGTCCAACCCGACCCAGGGGGTGGCGCTGGTCCCTCTGACCCAGGGGGTGGTGCTGGTCCGTCCAACCCGACCCAGGGGGTGGCGCTGGTCCCTCTGACCCAGGGGGTGGTGCTGGTCCGTCCAACCCGACCCAGGGGGTGGCGCTGGTCCCTCTGACCCAGGGGGTGGTGCTGGTCCGTCCAACCCGACCCAGGGGGTGGCGCTGGTCCCTCTGACCCAGGGGGTGGTGCTGGTCCGTCCAACCCGACCCAGGGGGTGGCGCTGGTCCCTCTGACCCAGGGGGTGGTGCTGGTCCGTCCAACCCGACCCAGGGGGTGGCGCTGGTCCCTCTGACCCAGGGGGTGGTGCTGGTCCGTCCAACCCGACCCAGGGGGTGGCGCTGGTCCCTCTGACCCAGGGGGTGATTGCTGGTCCGTCCAACCCGACCCAGGGGGTGGCGCTGGTCCCTCTGACCCAGGGGATGGTGCTGGTCCGTCCAACTCGACCCAAGGGGTGGCGCTGGTCCGTCCAACCCGACCCAGGGGGTGGCGCTGGTCCCTCTGACCCAGGGGGTGGTGCTGGTCCGTCCAACCCGACCCAGGGGGTGGCGCTGGTCCCTCTGACCCAGGGGGTGGTGCTGGTCCGTCCAACCCGACCCAGGGGGTGGCGCTGGTCCCTCTGACCCAGGGGGTGGTGCTGGTACGTCCGAGATGTGCCTGTTTCTGCCTGTTGTACGTGTTACTGTCATTACATAATTTAATTGAATATGGTAGAGTCTGGAGAAAAATAAATGTGTGAAAAAAGCAATGTTTCTGTGAAAACAAAGTTGAATGGTTTGGAAAGTCTCAAAGGAAAATTGCCTTTAAAAAAGCTATTGCATAACAGCAGATTGACTGTAAAAGATCAGCAGAAGAAGTTGTAAAATTTAGGAAGAGCGCAGGTGTCCGTTTTAAAGAAACAAAGCCAAAGTCATAGATTGTGTTTTGTGAGTTTATGCAAAAGATATAAGATGAAACTCGGGTTAGTGGGCCCATATTTGAAGAAGCAGCTTGGGGAATGAGTGTGTATTTATAATATTTTAAGTTAAGAGATTTGAGAGATACATATGTATCTAATATTCGATTCCCTACTTGAACCAACTTTCGGAATCGATGACCAGTCTTGATTATTTCAGATAGGAATCCTGTTAGTGATATATGTTTGCCCCATTTATGATGCAAATTATTCTCACTACACTTAGCTAAAAACATCATTTAGGAATAATATAAGATTGTTTCATTATAAGTGGGTATAATTAGATTTTTATGCATTAATTCATCATGGAATAATTGCTTTCTTTTTTAAAAAAGTTTTATGTAGCGTCTGATCCTGTAGTATAAGTTTATAATGCCAAGTTTTAAAAAACTCCTTTCTGAATAGGTATTATATTTCCTTGGTATAAAGGTTAAAATTTTGGAAGACGGTATCTGTGATAAGTCTCCTGTCCCGTTTTCATTCTCTCCACGGGAAGCAGCTGCTCCGTCTTGTTTATCTTCCAGACGTTTCTTAGGCAGGTGTAAGCCAGTATAAGCACCCGCATTCACCTTCTGCTTCCACACGAGAGGCCGCCTGGTAGACTTCTGCTTGCCTCCTGCGCTCTCACCTAGCAGCGCGTGCCTCCCCGTGGGGCCTTCCCCGTGGGGCCGCGGGGAGAGTCTTCTCTTCCTTTCATTTTATACACATTGCATTGTGTGGATGGACTGTATTTAACCAGTGATACTAAACTCCTGATTCCACGGTCTGAGTTCAAGCCTGGGTAGAATTTAGCTGGATAGTTACTGTTCTGGAAAGACACCATGACTTCTCGTTCATCATCTCGTTTATGGAAGGCCTGTTGTGGTCCCGGATGGTGCTCCGGGTTCACAGCCAGTGAGGCCACAGAGCAGCATGAAAACGGCACTTTGGCCTGATGGAGCTTGTGTTCTAGTTGAAGCAGAGAGACGACAGACGAGAAGACAATAAATACCTGGCACCCCGGGTGCTGATCTTTTCTGTGAAGGCAGTTAGTGCTGGAAGAGAGAGGGAGGGTTTGGGGGAGGGAGGGAGGGAGTTGACAGTTTACTGGTTTAAATGGGATGGTGGGGGCAGACACAGGTGAGAGCCTGGTAATATTTAGGTAAAGGCCTGAAAAGAATTGATGGGGGGCATGCCACATAGATCCCTGGGGGAGGAGTCTTCTGGAAGTGGGACGTGCAAAGGCCCTGAGGTGGGAGTGTGGCTCAAGCCCCGCATTTGGGTCTGAGAGGCAGCTGTGGTCAGGCCCCCTCAGGCCTCGCAGGCTCCGGTGGGGACTTGGGCTTTTACTTGGCGTTGTGGTGCGGTGCATCGAAGAGTTCTGACAACAGAGCACGTGATCTAACCCACGTTTTGAAGGAAGTACTGTCGTGTTGCAGGCGGTTGCTTGAAGGTGAGTGTGAGACTGATGGCAGCGAGCCAGTGGCGGTGGAGCTATGCGGGAGGGGGACTCGGGCTGTTCTGAGGATGGCTCTGCGTGGGCGGGGGGTGCAGAGGAAGCCGCAGGCCTCAGGTCTGCCTTGATGATAGGCAGCATGGAGACTAGGTCCCCTGGGTGGAGGGGCACCAGGTCAGGGATGTGGGTGATGCGGGCTGAGCCCAGAGGCCCCTCAGACCGCAGAGGGCGGCGGGTCTGGAGTGGAGAGTCTGCGGTGGTGGATGCGCGGCGCTGCGGTCAGAGCCGTGGGCTCTTACAGTTGTGCGTGCAGTCCAGCCTGGGGCCATGTGTGGGGACCGGGACCCCGGGAGGGAGAAGGATGAGCAGGGGCCTCAGGGGAGGGCGGAGAGTGCGTGGAGGAAGAGGGGCTCTCGCCGTGGGCACTGCGGAGAGGCCGGTACTGAGGGCTGCACTTGGCGGGAGGGCGGCCTCCCTGCGTGGTTTCGGGAGGAGCTTCAGGCCGAGGCCTGACCGTGAGCAGGGATGCCTGTTTCCGGAGTGCCGCTGGCGGGGCCGTGTGAGGACGGGGCTGTAGCTCGGGATGCAGAGCCGGGCATGTGCATTCGCAGCAGCGCCGCCACCCCTCTGAGCCGTCTGCCCGCGGACAGGGGCACGGGGGTGAGCGGGGTGCTCTTCAGAATGAGGAGGGTCTGTGGCTGTGCAGGGACCTGGAGACTCACACCCTTTTTGGGGTCAGTCGGTGTGAGAGAGATCTTTTCTCACATGAAAACCGCTACCAATCACAGGAGCGCTGCAGCTCGAGGAAGGGCCCCTGTGTGCTCTGTGGCCCCGGGCTCCTCTGGGCATCTCTGGGCGTGTGTGCCTTTGGACGTGTGAGTGGGCTGGGGAGGGGTGTGCCTGGGACTGTCGGATACTAGCCACCTTTCCATGGGGACAGAGTGACTTGTTCTCTGTCCCCCGGGGAAATGAGCAGCTTTAGAGGATGTCCGAATGGCTGCTGTCCACCATGTGGCCAAGCTGTCCCGGACCGGCCCCTGGCTGAGAGGGACCGATGACCTTCCTAGGTCCCCTGAAGGTGGGGTGCCTGTGGCCTCAGGACCAGTCGGTGGTCATGGCCTTCCTTTCTCTGGAGTGTCTGACGCCAGCGCGTGGCCTGGGGCTGGAGCAGCAGGGCTGGCTACCGGGCGGGGAAGGCGGCCCGTCAGAGCTGGCCACACAGAGCTTGTTGCTGTCCTTCAGGCGACAGGGGCTGCTCCTCCCCAGCCTAGACGCACAGCAGGCTTTACCCAGGCCTGGCCTTGGTGACGCGCAGCCCTCCCTAGGCAGCTGCGCCTCCACCCTGGCCGCGCCCCGCGTTGAGAGCAGCACGGCAGGCGCTGTGACTTGGCTGTCGTGAGCGCTCACCCTCCTTTTGGGGTTTAGCACCAAGTCTTGCTGTCTAATTTTCCTGTTCCTGGTTCCACATACTTTCTGCAGAAACAAGCCTGCGAGGGGGTCTGCCTCACCGGGGCGTGCCCCGCGCCTGTAAGGCCCTCTGACTGGAGCCCCCCGGACTGCCCTGCGCCCTTTAGCTTCCGCTCTTCTGTAAACAGTGCCTCAGGAAAGGCTTGAGGCTGCTTCTTCGTGGATGAGTTTTGTGACCGGTGCCAAGTCAGGGTCCTCTGGACCTCGTGTCTTCAGACCTGCTGAGACGGCACTGTGAGTGTCAGCGAGTGTCCTGGCATCTGCTGCCAGGAGCCTCAGAACAGCCGCTGCTGGGCTGGAGAGCCTGGAGAGCCGCTGCCTTGGGGACCAGCCAGCGGGCCCAACCCCCAGGCCTCCTGCTGTGCCCGCAGCCAGAGTGAGCCAGGATTCAGCTGCAGGCTGAACAAAGACTTTTCCTCCTTTAAAGCCCACCAGTTAGAGTTAAAAGGCTTCAGAGCTGAAGCCAGAGTTTTAAACAGCAGATGTCACAGCTTGGGCTGTAGCTGGAACTGCCACTCTCCTGTCATCTCTGAGGCGGAGAACCCTGAGGCCCTCGGCAGACCGTCCGCTTCTCAGTTTGTGAAGCAGAAGTTTTGGAGTGCGTGGCTCTTCCTGCCCGGGGCGGGGGTGGGGGGTGGCGCCCGCGCAGTCCTAGGCTGTAATGGTCCTTGGCCTGGCCCCTGCTGGCTGCCAGCGCAGAGCTAAACCCCCGGCGCCCTCGGGGAGCATCTCCGAAGAGCTCTAACCGCACGGCAGGTCAGGAGTGCAGGGAAATAAACACTCTCCTGCCAGTGGGAGGCACTTTGGCCTCTGGTCTTTGATTTGCTGTGTGGTGTTTAATAATCCTTCACGATTCAACAGCCCTTCAGGAACTTGCCCGTGTCCGCCCTTGGAGCTCCTGGCGGTGGGGGCGCAGCTGCGGCTGTCTGTTCCTGCGGGGCCGCGTCCGGGTTCCTGAGCTCCCGGGCCTCTCGGGTGCGCCTGCTCCTTCTCCCCCAGACGCCCCCCACGCTGCGGCCCGGCCGCTGGGCTCACGCTGTGTGGAGCAGTCCCTGGAGGCCCTGTCCTCCGTCAGCCCCCTGCTTCTCCCGCCGGACTTGTGGGTGACGTTTCCACGCAGGGAGCACTCTGGGTGTGCGGTTTTTCTCTTACTTTTCCTTTGTGCTTAGACGTGTAGCACACGCTTTCTCATCAAAGGAAGCTTAAACAGCGTACATGGAGTTGAAGATCCCTTTGCCGCCACCAACCTCAGCCGTGACCTTGAGTTACCCACCGGTGTCCATTTGGGCTGAATCTTCCAGGTTATGCTCTGTAAATGTGCGCACAGACCATGTGGTTCTCTCTAGACAAAAGAAGTTGGAGGTGCAGTTTGGGGGCGCCTTTGCGGTTTGGGGCTGTAATGTTCCTTGGAACGTGAATGGAATCAGACACTTTGAACCTTGAGCTCTTTCCCTGAGCCCCTGCAGGACTGCCCGACTCGCGGCTCCTCCAGGAAGAGGAGGCGCTGCTTCTGGAGAAGAGGGTCTGGGTGCGCATGCTGCGTGCACTGCTGGCCGGAGCCCTGCTCACAGGCCAGGCGGTCGCTAGGGTGGGAACAAACCAACGAGCCTCCTGGTGGCCCAGGAATCAGCACTGTCACTCCTGCGCCGTCCCCTCCTGTGGGCCGGGCTCCCTTCTGCCTGCTGTGGGGTCCTTTCAGGGGACACTGTTCTCCTCCTCCCTGGGCTCAGCTCTCAGCCCCCAGGACCTTCAGCAGGAGAGTGGAGGGTGCATGTGTTTACGGGATACCACGCACAGGCGTGCACACACCTGCATCCCTGCCCCCCCCCGGGCAGGGCGCCGGGAGAGAGGGCTGGGCCTCTGGGGCGAGGGGCGCACAGCCCCCAGTCCCTGCACGGTGGCAGCCCGCGCTCCACGCCTGGCCCGCGTGAACAGTGACAGAGCAGAGAGGTGCCCCGGCCCAGATGTCCTTGCGGGGTCTCCCGGGCCGTGGGCTGTGCCGGGTGGGTCTCTCGGAACAGCCCCCACAGACGCTGTGAGGGTGTGGTGTGGTCTCACCCTGTCCCAGCTGGTCACCACTTCTGTGGCCACTGGTTTCCACAGCTAGAAAATACAGTTGAAAAGAAAAAAGCTGTTGCTGGAAATAATTCTCACAACAGAATTGTAGAATCTTTTTGAAAAATGGAAAAGGTGCCAGGGATTCTGCATCAGTAACGTGGCTCTTGCCTTTTTGTAAGCATTTCCTTCCAGGCCTTGCCTCTGCACAGATGGTATTAATCAGGGTGCACTTAACCTTGTGTTTGGTTTTGCCTTTTCAGTGAATATATATGCTTGTTGTTGTTAAAAAGAGGCAAATACACTGGCGCTTAAACTACTTTCTCACGTCGCGTGCGCTTACCGTTTCAGCGGCGTTGTGTGTGTGGCGTGTTTTACAAACCGGTTTGAGGTTGCTGGGCCCACCAGCATGGGAGTCAGGAGCATGGCCTTGGCCAGGCCACCCTGCGTGGGTCTCAGCTTTTCCGGTTGCTCCTGACTCCTCTGTGCCTCCGCTTCCCCACCTGTGTAGTGGGGGTAGTGAAGGCTGTTGAAAGGATGAAACAACTCAGTATCCGGAAGGTGCTTAGAGCGTCTGTCTCAGAGGGGGCAGGTCCCCCGTACTGTGGCTGCGTCGCAGAAGTGACGCTTCTATCGGCAAGGGGGCTCGCACCCCCTGCAGCTGTGCGGCGAGCAGCCCTATTTATGGCAGCCCTGCCGTCGTGTTTTCATTAGTTGTTTGGGTGTTTTTTTAATTGTATTTTGTGTTGTTATTTATTATAGTTGTTTTGAGGATGTTCGATGATGTATCAAGTTGGCAGAAAGCTTGGTAACATTTCCTTACGTAGTAGTCACAGCAGTCTCTCCATTGCGAGTGGTAGTTTCCAGAATTCTTGCAGTGACATTTGTGGGTAAATCGCTCTGCCTTGTCTTCTGGGATTCTTCTTTTAGTTTTGGACCAAATTCTGAAACCTAATGTTGTCCATCAAATTGACAGAGAGCCTCCACGAATGTTGTCTTTGTCAGACGTACAGCAGATGGTTTCCTGGGTGGCACAGAGAATTTTTGGTGTCTTGCCGTGCAGTGTTACATGATTGTTTTACTGCTTAGATTTCCCTGTTTCTGCAGATGATCAATGGGTCCAAGTTGTGCACGAGAGCCACCTGTTGGCAGATCCCAGGCCCCGCCCCCAGAGGTTTTGCTTCGGAGGGTCCAGAGGTGGAGGTGGGTGGGCTGGAGTGATTCCAGGTGATTCTGATGCAGAGGGGGACTATTTTGGACACCCTCCCGCCCCCACGATGCCACGGCCCAGGGAGCTGCAGGAGTCCCCTTCCTGGACCAGAAGTGGGCACGCCGGCGCACACCTGCCCACGCTCTCCCCGCCTCTCGTGACCTGTAGCGACCGCCTGGCCAGCGCATTTTTGCCCCCATCAGATGTGATGTGTACTGCGTCCTGTGGTGCGGCTGCAAGTCTCACTCGCTTATTTTCTTTCACTGAACTTTTTTTTTTAATGTTAAAAACAGTGAAACAGGGAGCATGAAATGGTGCAGCTGCTGTGGAACACAGTATGGCGACTCCTCAGAAAACTGAAAATGGAAGAATCCCCAGGGCTGCCTCTGGGTGTACATCCAGAAGTGTGAAAGCAGAGACTTGAACACACACTTGAAAACCAGTGTTGACAGCATCGCTCTTCACCGTAGCTGAAGGGTAGAACCCACCCAGGTGTCCGTCGGTGGTGACGTGTCGTGCTGGGCCGCGGAGCCGCTGCACCCGCGCACTACTGTCTGCTTTCTCTCGGGGCCCATTCTCAAACCAGTGCCTTAAAAGTGCTGTTTTAACTAAAGCTCACGCAGCTCACTCCTCAATAGAGCGTGCTTTCTTTTTGATCAACACTGTAGAACTTAAGAGTGTGTGGAATTCCACACTGTTCCATTTACTGATTAATAATTACCTCAAATTAAAACGTGCACTCCTTATTTACATAACGAGCTGTCGTCAGCTGCTTTCACTGTGACATCCTCGTTTCCCAAACTCAGTGTCGAAATGGGATTGAGTGGGAAGCCCTACAAACGCTTTTAAAGTCTCCTGTCTTCTTCTGCTCTGGTGAGATTAATGGGTGTGTGGGGCTGCCAGGTGGTCGCACCACCACGTGCCCGGGTCTTGCGGTTCTGGAAACAAGCCTCGAGGAGCCCTTTTGAGCTGGGCTCGGCCGGGAGTTGTGTGAGCTGTGGCTGAGTCCCGGATTGCCGCAGCCCGTCGTGTCTTCCCTTTAAAGACTCCCGCCTTCTCTGTCTCCGAGGGTGGCGTGATTCTGGAGTGTTGCAACTGGCTTCTGGAGTGTTGAGCTCTGTGCTTTTAGGAGAAGTTGAAACCTAGTGACCAGCAGGAATGACAGGCCTGCCTGGACTCCTGAGTCTCAGGTCACAGAGCCAGAGCTGCAGGTTTTCCAGCCCAGGGCCCCTCGAGGAGGACCGGTGGCCGTGTGTTTGCCAGCCGCAGCGGGGCAGGGCTGGGCCGGGAGCAGGAGGTGGGGTCCTTCCTGTGCCGTTTGGTCTTCTGGAATTGGGCATGCGGGACAGCCAGGCCCTGTGACTCGAAGACCCCTCAGCGGGAAGGGTTGCGCCTGGGCCTTGGGGCTGGGGTGTCGCCAGGAGGCCGCTGCTGGAAAGCCAGACCCCTGTGGCTGTCTGCCCGGCACCCCACCCTGTGGGTCCCGGTGGTGGCCGCTCTCTCTGCGCTCTCCCAGGGGGGTCGGGGCACAACACAGAGGACAGGCCGGAGGGGCTCCTCAGGCGCACGGCGCCTTTGCCTGGTGGTCTTCGTGCGAGAGGGGCGGGATTGTGGGAAAGCCAGCTTCCTGCTTAGTTTCTTTGAATGTGGAGCCAGGCCTCCTGACACTCTGTTGAAATGGCTGCTCAAAAGTTCCAAAGTCTTGGGGTGTCAGACAGCCTCCGTGAGGTTTAGCTGGAGGGTCTGAGGCTCAGGCCGCCCAGGGTGTGGCAGCCTTGGCCTGCAGACGTGCAGACACCCCACGCCGTCAGTGGGAGTGGAGCATTTCCAAGGAGAGCATATTAGGCCCATTTTTCTCTTCATTTGACCATTTCCAACTTCCTGTCATTATTAAATTGTTACATTTCAAATTATCTTTACTTCAAAGGAAATTGGAGAGCCTTGGTTTGCAGAGTCTGGCTCTCCTCTGTTACTCTAGCTCCCCGCTTTGTGGGGTAATTTGTACCCCAGGGCAAGAATCTTGTTTCTAAATTGCTGTCACGTGCTC
Organism: Vicugna pacos; assembly: GCF_048564905.1. Classification (NCBI taxonomy): domain Eukaryota; kingdom Metazoa; phylum Chordata; class Mammalia; order Artiodactyla; family Camelidae; genus Vicugna; species Vicugna pacos. The sequence continues at coordinate 45,962,807 of NC_133004.1, forward strand.
CCAGCTCTGCAGACGGCTCTCCAGTTTCCAGGAAGGCTTCTGTTTGGGGGGTGTTGCAGGCAGCTTGCCCTCAACCAGAGAAAGCCGCCGTGTCAGTTAGCGAGAGCTCCTGGACAGTGTGTGGTCACCTGTCTGGCAGAGGCCTCTCCACAGGCCCTTCCCGCTGTTCCAGGTCTGAGCCGCCGTGGCCCTGCCTGGAAGGGGCGTGAGGAGGAGGGTGGTGATGGTCAGGCTTCCCCAGCCACCCTCGGGCCTCTGCCTGCTTCTCCCATGTGGCGCTGCCTGGTCCTGGGCCCCTGGGGCGGGGGCCTTGCAAATGTGGACATACGCGTTTGTTTTAAATGCACTTTGCACTGATGAAGCGACAGTGTGTGTGCTCCTTCGACTGCTTAACACGGGAAAATAGAAAACAACTTAAGTCTATTTAATATGTTTCAGAAAAAAACTTTAGCTTAAAAGTCTTTACTTGTTTTGCTTATTTTCCTATTAGTGTTTTTAACTCCCTGAGTTGGAAAATGTTAGGAAGCTTTGAAAAGAGTGGCATTCAAGGCCGGTTCAGCCCTTCCCCTCCTAGGCCCCGGTTTCTCAAAGGTCTTTCCCTGGGGCATGTCTCCTCACTGTGACTGTTTTCTAGTCTGCAGGGCTGCTTTGTGTCCAGGGCAGAGTCAGGGTGGAGGCCTCTGCGCTGTGCCTCGCAGAATGTCCAGGAGGGGGCTTTCCCTTGCTGGTCGGGAAGGGCCTCCCTGAGGTGACCTGAGGGGAGGGGCGTGGAGTCGCTTGTGGGCGGAGTGCCGACGGCTGAGGCCCCAGCGTGTGGGGTGGGGCAGGGGCTGCGCTGGGCTTTTGGGTGCTGTGCTGACAAGTGGAGACGTCGGGGCTCACGTTCTAGCGACGGCAGACTTGAGATGACCCCACACGGATGACGGGTTTGATGGTGGTGGTACTGGGCTGCGTCGTGCTGGGGTGGGGAGAGGCTCGGGGGCTTCCTGGAGGAAGAGACATCTTCCGCGAGACTCGCAGGCCCAGGGGGCCCAAGGGTGTAGGGTTTGTGGGGCACGGACGTGAGGCTCGGTTTCAGCAGGTTTCTGTGAGGGGTCCTTGGGTTCCACGTGACTGCAGGTGCCAACTTGAGCAAGAGGGGTTCACTGGTAGGTGAGGGGAGGCTGGAGTGTGTTCTGGGGCCAGAAAGAGAGCCTTCGGTAGTGAGCTGGCCAGTGGCCCCTCTGTAGCTTGGCGTTGGCCTCTCCTTCCGAAGGATGTGTGTTGTCTGTGTAGCTTGGGTCCTGGCCCCCTTGGCCCCGCCAGCCACCACCGTTCGCTCAGTGCTGGGGACCCATTTGTGGAGGGGGTGTGGGGGTGGCCTCAGCGCTCCCCACAGCCTCGCCCCCGTGTAGCCCTGGCCTTGGCCCCTGGCCTCGCGCTCACGCCCTCTCGGCCCTTCTGCGTCAGGGGGCCGTGTAGCCAGTGGGCCCCGGGCTGGTGTGGGGCCAGTGCACGCTCTGCTGGATCTCCCTTCATCTCTCACGATGGTCCCGGCGCACCTTCTCCTGAGCCTGGTGCTGGGCTGGGGGGCTCCGGCGATCACTGTCTGAGTCTCAGCTTCCCCACCTGTGAAATGAAAACCATGAGCAACAGGGCTGCTCTGAGCATTGACGGACACAAGTAACCTGGAATGGGTTTGCGGATTCCAGGCCTTGTGCGCGTGGCGTCTGCTGTGCCAGTCTGGTGCTGCTGCTGAATCGTACGTGGGTTTGGAAGGAGAAGGGAGGAAAGGAGACCCAAGTGCCCTGGGCACGTGCACCTGCTTGGCAGTTGCTGGTAAACCTCACTTCTGATCTTCTGCATAGTGACGCTCTTGTGTGTCGGCTTGCTTCTTATAGGTGAAAAAAAATCAAAGCTTGAAAAAATGACGTGTCCAGTGTCACATGGCCTAGCTGCAGGCTGAGTTTGAGCCCGGGGATGGGGGAGCACACCCACCACCCCGTGTAGGACCTCACTCATCCGGGTCTGGACCGGCAGTGGTGGGCGTGGCTTGTGGGGTCCCCGCAGCGTGCAGACCCAGGTGCCCCCGGGACAGCCGTGCTGACGTGTGCCCTTGGTCCCGCAGGACCCCGGAGGACCTTTCCAGGTTCATCGTGGAGCTGCAGCAGCGCGAGCTTGCCCTGAAAGACAGGAACAGCTCCATCACCAGCAGGTAGGTCTGGGGGCCCGCGTCTGCGGGGACGTGTCTGCTTTGGAAAGTGGGGGCCAGCTCAGGACCAGCTCGCTTCCCTGCTCACTCCCTGCCTTGGCCTGAGCCAGTGGGAGCTGGGCTGCAGGGTGCAGGGCGCCCATGTCTGCCCCACGGCAGTGAGCCTGGCGGTCAGAGCAGCCAGGCCCTGGGGCGGCTTCCTGGGTGGGTCTGAGGCGGGTGTTCCCCACCCGCCGCGCTTTGCAGAGGCGGGGGCTCTGTGTGGCCCCTTGAAGGTGTGGGAGCCTGGAGCCTGGGCTGAAGCATCTGAGTGCGTGTGAGTGTGCAGACTTGTGCACTCAGGGAGGGTCCTGGGCCACCCGAGACTGTGGCAGCAGGATGTTTGTGTCTGCCCTCCGGAGCCCAGGGCAGGCGGCTGTGACTTCCTCCAGACCCTGAGTGTGCGGCGTGCCCACACCCATCCTCCCACTCTGACACCTGCCAGTGTCCCCAGGGTTCAACTCAGCTCAGCCAGACCCTGACCCCACAGGTGGGGGGCCCCGTCCCAAGGGCCCCCGCCTCCGGGTTCCCAGGCTGCTTGTGCTTCTGTCTGACTGCGGGTTCAGGCACCCCCTCTGCCCTTGGTGATTTGCTGGAGGGATTGGCAGAACTCAGGAAAGCCCTTTACTTCGGGTTACTGGTGTGTTACGGAGGGCGCGGCTGGGAGAGCCGACAGCCGATGGGAAGGGTGCATGGCGGGTGGGGGTGGGGGCAGCGCCTCATGCCGTCCCCGGGCGCGGTGCCCTCCCGGTTCCTCCAGGTGCCCACTGGCCCGGAAGCTCTCTGAACCCCCCGGTTTGGCAGTTTGTCTGCAGGTTCCTGCTTGGTTAGGTCTTGCCTGTTGGTGATTAGCTCGGTCTCTAGCCCCTCTCCCCTCCCTGGAGATGGGGGTGGAGCTGAAGGTTCCAGCCTCTCTTCCTGTGGCTGGTCCCCCTGGTGTTCAGGCCCCTGCCCCCCGCCCCATGCCGTCTAGGGGTCGTCTTGAAGGGGCTTGTTCCAGGGGTCGCATCAGAAGGAGAAAGGAGAGACCTCTTTCTTGGATCTCCTTTTTGGAACAAGGAAACCTTTCCTAGGAGCCCCCACCACGCTCCCGGCCAGCAGATTCGCCTCCAGCCTCACTGGTCCAGGCGGGGTTTTGTCTGCCCCGGACCAGGTACCCACAGAGGATGGGGTCACCGTGGCAAGCTTAAACTAGTCTGATCCCCCCTGAATCACTTGAGGGTGGACAGCTGAGTGAGGCTGACCCCTCCAGTGAGTGAAGGGCTCGGGGACGGGCTGGGAGGACAGTGGCCACAGAGGGGCCCTCGGGGCCCCGCACGGCCAGACTGGCCGGCTGGGTGGGTCTGTGAGGACAGTCTTTCGCCACTGATTCTCCTCCACAGCCTCACCCCGCGGTGCAGTAGGGTTTTAATAATTTATTAGTTGAAGGAAGGTTTTCTTATTTTGGGGGCTGGTGTCACCTTGATAATTGGCTTTTAGAAGCATCTGGTCATGTTCGACATAATCACATCAATTTAGTCGAAAACCCTCAAGTGACAGAGGTTGCCTTTTGCTCTCAAAGCTGCTGTCGGATGAAACGGATGTTAAAAGCGACTTGAAATTAAAGCCTTAACGTTTTTCCAGGCGATCCTCTTTATTTTACTTTGATTTTGAAACAGAATGAACTATTAGGGGAAAGGAAGCGTGTCTGCGTTTTTCTCCCCCCAAACTGTGAAGTATTTTCTGAGGTTTTCTGAGCAGCAGCAGCAGGAAGGTCAGCCCCCTAGAGACCATGAGCGCCTGCGGGACCAGCAGCGCCCTCGGCTGCGGTCACAGCTGTAGATCCAGCCATCTCGGCTCTTCCCTGGGAGGGACGTGGGAGGGACGTCGGTGGGACTCTGCCTCAGGGAGCAGCTCTCCCCGGCGCACAGGTGGTCTGCGTGACTCCCTGGTGCTTGTCCACCTCTCGGGACCCTCGGGTTCCCTCGGAGCTGTTGCAGCTGCCCTGGGAGCACGGGTGATCTCAGACCCCCAGACGAGCCCTGTGCGCCACCTTGTCTGCAGGATGGGCACCTGTCTGTCAGGTCTGGGTGTCGGGAGGTGTGGTGTGATAGCACGTGGCACAGGGCCTGCAGACAACTGCTTGCCTGGGGTGGGGTGGTTGGCTCTTGATCCTGACCGTCCTGACTGTGTGACCGCCTCAGGACCATTTCCTGTGTCCAGCTGATCTGTGCATAACCTCATTTCATCTCATGGAGGTCCTGGGGGAGGGTGCCATCACTGCATCTTCCTCCTTCAGGTGATGGAATGGGTCAGAGAAGCCTGGGAGCGTTCTTGAGGTCTCAGACGATAGGGAGCACTCATTTCTTCAGGAGCCGCGGGAGCTGGGGTCCCGTGCCCTCGAGGCCCTCGCTGACCAGGACGGCGAGGAGGCGGTGCACAGTGCCGTTCATGCCGGCAGGGGTCTGGGTGGCTGCTGTTCCAACAGACGGCAGAGCGATGTGGACGTTTCCACGTGGAGGGCCAGGGGACCTCGTGAGGTCAGGCCCACTGATGTCATTTCTGCACGTCTTCAGTGGCAGTTGGGCAGAAACTCAGGTTAGCAGGGAAGAAGCCCCTTGGCAGGAGGGTGAAAGCTCGGGGTCTGGCCAGTTCCCAGGCAGGCGGGGCTCAGGCCCCAGGGTTCGATGTACGTTCCCCACCTGGAAAGGGTAAGTCAGCAGGCGCTGACCCAGTGCCCTGTGGGGTCCCGGCGGGAGCGCGGGCCCTGTACTCTGTCTCCTTCGCTGGGTTCTCAGGGCCCTTGCTGAGGTCTGCACCAGCCTCTGTCCAAGGTTGCCACCATAGCGCCCGGCTGACTTACCTGGGGAGGACCCCATCCCACGCACGCTGCCGAGTCCCGGGTCAGCCACAGCAGCCAAGGGGCATCCCATCCCAGCCTTCTGTGAAGTGAGTGAAGGGAGAAGCAGAGCACCGTGCACTGCACAGCAGCTGAGCGGAGAAGCAGCGCCTGCTCATTCTGGGAAGGTACGGTGCCGGCCACCTGGGCGCCGCACGCAGGGCCGCCACCAGCCTGGGGCAGGGAAGAGTGCTCCTGTACGGGGGTTGAGGCTTTGACCCCACATCACCGAGGAGCCCTGGTTCTGCACCTGCCGTAAGTTTGGCTGGGATCTTCCCCTCTTGGACGTCTGTGCCCTCCGCCTGCAGACGGGAAGCCTGGGCCTCATCCCAGTGTTGGGCCCGGGGCGTTGAGAGGCACGGACCTCCCCGAGCCTCCAGGTTGCAGAGAAGGAGGGTGCCTTCTGCCTCCGGTAGTTGCTGGCTTTATGCGTATCTGTGCTTCCCATGTCAAAGTGGGGCTGGTGTCTTACAGGGCTGCTCTGAGGGGGCAGGGTGGCGGTGAGGCACCTGGGAGCCACAGGTGACGTGCAGCTGTGAGACAGCAAGGCCCCCGGGCTTGCAGGGCCGGAGTCCGGGCAGAGCTTTGGTCAGCACCCTGAGGTGTCCTTTGGGGGTGAGCGTTGGTGTGCCTCTCTGTTGGAGGGCTGTCGTGAACCGTCAGGCGTCTCTGTGTTTTTCCCTCGTGGGCATCTCAGGCAGCCGCAGGGCCTGTGGGTCACTCGTGCGAACATGTCTGTCAGTGGACAGGAGATTCGTCGCAGCCCCGGAACCTTGCCAGTCTTGCACGGCTGTCCTGGCTTCAGTTTCAGTTCGTGGAGGCTGAGTTGTTCCTCTGGAGACGTGCTGAGGACACGCGAGTACTCAGGTTTAGCTATGTCCTCTGTCACCGTTCTCCCGTGACGCTGCCATGCAGCCACCTGCCTGCGGGGCCTGGGAGCATCCTGACAGCTTCGGGACCCAGCGACCTAGTACCCAGCCAGTGCGCAGCTCCTGCCCTGCCGCGAGTGGAGCCGGGGATGCTGCGTGCCGGGGCGGACCAGAGGCCGCGCCTCTTCCTGGTTGGGACTGCAGCTGTGGTGTCGTGTGTTGGACGTCACGGGTAACCTCGGGGAGCAGGGGTGGGAAGCTCGCGCAGGGACTCACGGGGTTGCGAGCTCTGGGTTTCTTTGCTTTGCTGGGAATGAAGGCCCCACTTTGGAGAGCGGTGGTGGAGTGGAGCGGGGGCTTCTTGGGTCCCGGTTTCTCACCTGCACAGGTGGCATGGTGGTGGGAGAGCGGTGAAGGTTGACAGGGTGAGTGCCTTGCCGGGCTCTGTGCCAAGGCTACAGGAGGTGCCACTGCCCTGTTTCACAGCACAGACAGCTGAGCCCCCGTTAGCAGCCAGGAAGCTGTAGAGATAGGGTCTAAATCCTGGTCTGCTGTCTCCAGAGCTCCACAGGTTTGCTTGAAGCCAGAGCCCAGGTCCCTGAGACGGGCTCGGTGTGGCTGTGGAGAGCCCCCAGCACGCATCTCCGGAGAGACGGGCATCGTGGGCCCGCGGTCCGGCTCAGGGCTGCCTGCTGGTGTGACGCCTCAGGCCACCTTCCTTGACGTGGATTTCAGGTAGCTGCCTGCGGAAGTCGGTGGAGGGAAGCCCCTGACGGGCGTGGAAGAAGAGCGGCCTCCGCGTCCCCGTCTGCTGGGCACTGCGCGGTTGCCGGGCCGGCTCTCCAGGCTGATGAGCGGCTGGACTGTCAGCCTTCGCCGCTCCCTGTTCCCGCCCAGAGGCGTGCTCTAGCTCTGGGCTGCTCTGGTGACAGTGTCTCGTTTTGAAGACCACATCTTCCCTCCCCTGGGCTCTCAGTGCCTCAGAAGAGCCTTGGCCTCCGACTGTCAGAGCGTGAGGGGCCTGAAGCACCTGGAGTTGCGGTCCTGCCTTACAACCCTGGCTGGTGGTCCTGGACCCCGCCGCAGGCCCCCCAGTGCCGTGCTGGGCCCACTGACGGCGGGGCTGTGCTGGGCCGCCCCTGTGGTGCTGCCAGGGCTCCGGGTGGTGCTGGGAGGAGATGAGTGAAGGGGGCTCAAGGAGGAGCGGGTGAGAGAGTGGTCGCCAGCCTCAGGGCAGGTGGTCCCAGGGCTGCTGTGTTCTCCTGGCACCTGCCAGGTTGATGGGTGCGTCTTCACCTCGCAGGGTTCGGTTACGATCAGTGGGGGGGTCACGATTCTTAATGCAGCTCTCTTCCCACTGTTTGTGCAAACCTCTTTGACTCTGCTTTCAAACCTTTTGGAATACATTCAGGCCTTGTCACCTTTGTCCCTTGTGTCTGCCTGAGTTACAGTGGACTTAGCTGTCCTGAGGCCAGCAAAGCCAGAGGCGGGCACGGAAGGTTGATGATGACCGGGGACCTGTCCCTGTGCATCTGCGTGGGTTTCATGCCTTGCCTGACGTGGGCGGGTGAGGGCTTGGGAGCTTTCACTGGTCTGAGCACAGGCTGCTTGTGCTTGAGTCTTGGCCCCGCCACTGAAGAGCTGTGTGTCCTTGTGTCCCCACTTTTACAAGCCCTTCTCTGTGTGTCCTGTGGTGGCGGTGGCGGTGGCGGTGGTGATGACAGGTAGGGTTGTTGTTGGAAAGCGTTGGACTCGCTGGCGCAGCGAGCAGACTGGTAGCGAGTTGTCCTGACCGTCATCCTCACTGGTTCCTGGGGCGTGTGCCTTCTGGGGTGACTCAGGGCGGGCCATGGGGAGTGTCCAGCGGGCTCAGGAGGGGACAGTGTGTCTCGGGGGTGGGCACAGAAGTCCGGAGGGTTCAACGTGCTGGCACACCTGGGAGCCAGGGCTGCAGGCTTTGCTGTGGATCAGATGTGACAGGCAGGACACAGAGACCAGGGTGGGGTTCTGGGGAGAGCACGTGAGATGTGGGTCTGCCTCGTCCGTCCACAGAGAACACAGCAGAGCAGGTGGAGGCAGAGGGCACTGGGAGTCCAGCTTTGGACGAGATGGTATCAAGGAGCCTGTCCGACAGCCAGGTAGAGGCTGGGGAGTCTGCATCGGCTCGGAGATCTGGATTGGAGGTGTGTAGGACGCCTCCCTGTAGGTGGGTGAGGACACAGCCCTGCCCACGGCCTGCGGCTGTTGGGCAGACGGGGGTGCAGCGGACACGGCTGGAGTCCTCATGACCTGGACGCGAGTGATTCGGGGGCAGTGGAGATGAGAATTGGCCCGGGCCCAGTGACACCCTCGCCTGGAACACTCCTCTCTCAGGTAGCCCGGTGCAGCTGGGCCCTCCCTGCTGGGCCTGGGGCTCAGGCATTTCCAGGTCACTCTGTCTGAAGTGGCGCTGTGTATAGCCGCCTTCACTGGGCTGTGTCCTCCATGGCCACAGAAGCTCCCTGGACCCAGAGTGGGGCCCAGCCCGTCCATTCCCTCATCATCATACACTCATTCAACAAGGTGGATGAGGCCTCCGGGGTGGCTGCCCCACTGTGCGTGGCACCCCGCCTTGTGGGCATCCACGGGCTCAGTGATCACCGGTGGCCCTGCCCGGGAGGACCCTAGGGAAGCCTGCACTGTAGTGTTGGCCTTGGGCCACCGCCAGTCTGCCTCAGCTTCCTGCAGGATGACCCAGGTGCACCCCCTGGGGACACTCCCGGGCGCACTTGACCCTTTGTCGTCCTTGGAAGGTGTGCATGGAAGCCGTGTGGGGAGTTGCCTGTTCTGTGCTGGGCGGAGGGTCTGAGTGAGCGGCAGCCCCCAGGGTTTTCAGTGCTGGAGACTGAGACCTGGCCTGTCCGTCCAGCTCTCGATGCCACACGATGTTATGGGCTTTGGTGGGCGGTGTGTTGCCAGCCCGTGTCTATTGGGCCTTCTCTGCGCCCTCCTCGTGGCAGGTTCCAGGGACCCAGTGTGGCGCGTAGGTGCTGAGCTGGCTGGCTCTCAACCTGGAGCCTCTCCTTCCCACGGGGCTGAGCTCGCTCAGCGGGTGCTGGTCGCTCAGCTCACGTGGCCCTGGTGGGAGACCCTGCCCCGGCCCGGGGGAGCGCTGAGACGGCATGGCCCCCCCCAGCCCCTGCAGACGCCCGGCTGGGCCTGTCAGGGGCTCCGATTTGTAGCTTCGTCCCTGCGTCTTTCTTCCGCTCACTGGCTCAGATCTTGGGGAAGGCCCCGCTCTCTGGAGCCCCATCCTCTCAGCTGTGAATCGGTCAGGGTGATGTTTCTTCCCATGCTGACCGTCTCCCGGGGCCCCTGTGGAGTCTCTGTGAGGGTGCGCGGGGGCTGCCTTCCTCGGCTGGTTGCTTCGGTGAGGAGACAGAGCACAGGCCTCGGCTGTGGATGGCCGTCTGTCGGGGCTGGGCCACGCCATCCAGAGGGACCCCTGTGGGCTGTACCCGTGTGCTGTTGGGTGCAGTGACCACTGGAACGGGGCTGGTGTGAGAGAAGAGGTGTGTCTGTGAATTGAATTTGCAGTTGAACGGCCGCTGTGGTTGGCGGCTTCCCTCTTGGGCGATTGGGCTCTGCTGGGGCGGTGGTGAGCAGATCTTGGGGCTCTCCTCTCGTCCGGAGAACCTGGTGTAGTAGACACGGACCCTGCACACGGTTGGTGCAGGGGTTAGCGGATAGCTCGTGGGGGTCGTGTTCTGAGGCTCCTGCCTGGACTGTGACGGGGGCATGTCTGCTGCACACAGGGGCGCCTTGCTGCCCGAGGCAGATTGATGACCAAGGAGGCAGGATGTGCAGCTCTGCCCCAGCGCTGGCCTCTGGGGGTCCGGGCTCCCTGCGAGGCCTTCATTTCCATCGTCTCCAGAGCGGGGTTGGCCCCCCCGCCTCCTCCGGGGGGCGCAGGGTGCGGGCTGCACCTGCCTGCAGTGCCTGTGCTTGGACGTGAGGTGGTGCCTGCAGCCGTGGAGCCGCTTCCTCCACTCTGTCCTCAGAGCCTCCTCAGTGGCCTCCCCAAAGACAGTACCATTACCAAGCCTCTCGATCTTGTGGCTGGTTAGGGTGGGGGGGGGAGGGGAAGGAGGAGAGCGGAGGGCGGCATGGGGGAGAATCAGGGCTGTGTGGGGAAGCCCATGGCTGCAGGGCTCCTGCGGTGACCTAGCTCCCCAGGCGTCCGCGGTGCTGGGGGGCTTGTTAGCCGCCCTGCTGTGATTTCTGCGGGGCGGCCTCGCAGCAGACTCTCAGCTCAGCGAGCACGAGGGTTGCCCGTGGGCCTTTCAGCGCAGGCCCTGGTCCAGCAGGTATGGAGTGGGGACCACGTGCCGTACCCCGTCCCGCAGGCTCCGGGGCTGCTGGTACTGTTGGCCCAGGGACCACACTGTGAGCAGCAAGAGCTCTGTCCTCCTTGGCCTCCTGTCCTGTCACACGGAGAGAGTCCCCTTGGAAGAGGGTCACTAAAGCCCCAGGGCTCCCTGGAGGGAGGGTGGCGGGATTTTCTGTAAGAAGGATGCCGTTACTCTGATGGGGCCGTCGGCCTCGTGCTTTCGGGGCCCTGACTTCCATGGACACACCTGGTGTGCGGCCACCCAGAAGGTCGTGCTTGTGGCCTACACAGGCCCTGTGGGTGAGTCTGCCCGGCCTGGCCTTTAGCCACAGCCCTGCCGCTGACCCTGGAGGTGACCCTGTGCTCCTGCCCCGGGGCGATCCTTCCTCACGGAGCCCTCCTGACCCTGCTCTCACTCTGCCAGCAGCGGGCAGTGCAGACGCCATGCTGGTCGAGCTTGTGCGGTCCGAGGCTGCCTGGCAGAGACCCTGGACTTGGCACGGTGGCTCCCGAGGGGCGAGTGACGGAGCAGAGGTGGCCGGCGGCGGCAGGGCAAGGAGTCGGTCCTCAGCGGCTCGCCCGGGCGGCCTCTGGGCGAAGGCAGCTCCTCCTTCGGGGAGCGCCCGGCCGGGCACCGCTCTCAGCTGAGCAGGGGCTGGGCTCCTCCGCTGCCTTCAGCCAGCTGGTGTTGTCTCTCCTCAGCGAGATGAGGTGCCATTAATATTTCACACCCAGACTGTTTTCTTGCATGTTTTGCATTTCCATATTTAAAACGTCATTTACATATTCATAGGCCTTTTAAATAAGTTTTTATTGTTAAGGAATGTGGAAGTAGATAAAATGTGAAACTGTCCCTTTTATTCAAGCACAGGAAAAAAATGTTCATCCCCAAGATGACATCAGCTTCTGAGAGGTTGGTTGAGTGGCGTTTGCTGTAGGAAAACTTCTGTGGGAGGCAGTGCATCCTCAGGCTCACCTGCCGTCCTGCAGCGTGCAGGCCCCGGCTGGCCTGTCCCCGGCCCTGTCACGCTGTGGGTTTCTCCTGGTCTGGCCTGTGCCTTCCACGGAGCTGGGAGGACGCCACCTCTTTCCCTCTGGAGCAGGATGTAAAGGGACAGGTGCTTGGTCTGGACGTGGAGTGCACCTTCCTCTGAGATGCACCAGGCGGCCTCTGGTGGCCGAGTGCCCTGGCCTCTCCTCCCTCCTCCTCCTCGTGTCTGGCACAGAAGTGCCCTGTCACTGGCACCAGCTTCAGTCCTGCATTTGAGGCAGCTTGGCGCAGGGAAGAGTCCAGCCCCCAGTGGGACGGTGGCTGTGTTCCTGGCTCTTCTGCGTCAGTGCGGGGCTGGGACAGGGCTGGTCAGCCCTGTCCAAGCCCTGGTCCCCCACGTGGTCTGTCGGGGAGGGGGAGGCACCTGCCCTCTCCTTGCAGGATTCTCACCAGGGTCACTCAGGGGACGTGTGGGGTGCTGGCCTGGGCTGGTCTGAGAGCTGGGGTATTGCTGTTTCTTCACGTCTGGGCACTGGGGAGTCTGGCCGAGCCTCTGTCTCCAGGACGTTGGGTGGTGGGGAGCTGAGTGGAGACACTGAGGACCGACGAGGAGCAGAGGCCCTGGGAGGACGTCTGCAGGTCGCCTACGAGCTGTGGGCTCTTGGGTGGGTCTGGTCTAAGCCAGGCGTAGCTCCCGGAAGTGGCCGGATGCTTCAGGGCCGTCTGCCAGTGGGAGGAGAGCCGGTCTGCTCATCCAGGACTGGGCCCTACGGCCTCTGCTGGCCGCTGGCCCCAGGGTGACAGGCGCTTCCACGTCCTCAGGTTCTCGGCACCTCTGCCGCTTTCCTGTCTGGAAGACCAGGCGAATGCTGCCTGCTCTGCAGGGCGGCTGGAGAACTGGGGGCGGTGGGTCCCTGCACCACGTGGGTGCCGGTGAGGGCCGAGACCTAGTGCGGTGCCTCCACCCGGGGCCGCAGACAGGAACGTCAGCAAGCAGACAAAAGCTTCTTCACTGGCCGCCCCGAAAGGTGGCATTGGAATCTAGGTTTGCGCAAACGCTGCACAGGAGCAGAAGGGGGCCGTTCCTGAGCGGTGTCTGTCTGTCTTTGGGTGAAGGCAGGGTGAAGGACCCTTTGGTGAAGGAGCCCTGGCCCTTTCAGGGCCTTGAGGCTTCTGCTTCCTTGGCTGATTGGAAGGCACTCAAGGAGTCCTGGCGGGAGGAAGCAGCGCCGTCCTTGTAGCCAGAGCCAGGGCGGACGGGCAGGGCCCCTGGATCCTCCGTCCTGTGAGGCTGAGGGTGGGGTCCCCGTACCCAAGGGCGCGGGTGTCCTGTGCCCGCCTCCTGCTCTGGGCTCCGTCTCTTCTCGGTCTCTGGTGATGCTTCTCTCAGCTTTCCTGGTGTGGACTTGACAGCCTGAGCCAGAGAGCTTCCCGCGCAGCCACGAGGCCCAGCTGCTGCCAGCTCATCCCTGAGGACAAGCCCGGGGACACACATGGGGATCTCGTCCGCAGGCGGGGGGCGGCGGTTGTCCAAGGTCCTAGGCAGCCTCAGCACACTTTCCTGCCTTGTTGGCAGACGTTAGCAGGCGGGTCCCTACTCCCTCAGTGGCCCCGGCCCCCCGTAACCCAGCCCAGAGTGGGTGTAGGGAGGTGGCAGAACGGGGAGGCGCCGTCCCTCTGATGCCCGGGCCTAAGGCCTTGCTCGGTGTCTGAGAGCACAGACCGCGTGCTCAGGTTGTTTCTGAACCAGACTCGGTCCCCTCACCTGCGCAGTGAAGCCAGTCTGTTGACAGCGGGCTGTGAAGGGACGTGCAGCATTTACTGCAGGCGCCCAGCAAGGAGTCCAGGCAGCTGGTGCTCAGAGCACCCCAACTCCCCGATGGGCTTTGGAAGCCTTTTGAAGGTCAGGTGAGGGAGGGGCGGCAGCACCTGTGATCAGCTCGGGCAGGGTTCTCTGACTGGCTGACTGTGAGGTCGCAGGGCGGTGTCGCAGGGTTAACACTACCAGTCTCTCCTGAGGCCCCAGGAGGCCTGGGGGCTACGTGCAGTTAATTCCGTTTGGCGGGGGGGGGGGTTAGCATCTGTACAACAAGCTGGGAGGTGCGTCAGATGCTGGTATCAGGGTGCTTCAGAGAGGAGCTGAGGCAGGGCTGTGGGGGGGCCCGCCTGGTTACCAGGTCAGCTTACCATGGAGCAGGGGCTCCAGGGGGCGCTTGGGCGTGCAGGTTTGGGTCCTGTTACGAAGCTGCATGACACAGGTAGGGACAGAGTTCAGGCATTTCTTTACTGAGTACTGGAGACAACACCGGCGTCTTGCTGGGTCCCCGTGCTGACCCCACGCCATGTCACGGAGCCCCACTCTGCACCGCTTCCCCTCGGCTTCGTGACTAGTGCGCGCTGGAGTCCAGTGAGCTGCGGGGTGCCTGTCCCCAGGCCTGTGCCCTCCTGTGCGGTTCCATGCTCGTCAGCCCGGTGGCCCCGAGGGTCACGAGACCCTCTTCCTGGCCTTCCCGGCCCCAAGGCAAAGAAACGCATTCTGCACCCTCTGGGAAGATGGGTTTAGCTGTGACTGGGCCATGTGGTCCATCCACTTGTGGCAGGCAAAGGAAATACCACATCCCAGATGCGAGCGAGCCCCTGGGACGGACGCCCAGTGAGGGCCCTTGACCCCTACAGGCAGGAACTCAAGAGTGAGCTGCAGTAAAGTGAAAGCAAGGTTATTAAGAGACACGCGGTCCTCAGGTTCGTTTATGGGCTGGCTCCTTTCATGGCTAATGAGCGGGAGGAATATTCTAACTATTTTGGGGAATCGAGGAGGATTTCCAGGAATTGGGCCACCGCCCATCTTCTGGCATTGTACGGTCAGCCTTGGCGCCTGCGGGCGTGTCATTTAGCAGCTTGTGTGTTACAGCGAGGCTCGAGGTCTAGGAGAAGCCATCTGGCGTCCAGTTGGTTCTCCCCAGTTTTCCCCATGGCTTGTCCCCTCCGCATCCGTTCATTGCTGTGCCCTGCCCCTTCCTTCCTGTGCCACACACTGGGCACTGGACACCTGTTTCCAGCTCCCTGTCTGCTGCTGTGGGCGTCTGCACGAAGTAAGGAGTGCGGCCGCGCCTGGGGGCCTTCCTCCTGCCTGGGGACCAGTTAGAGAACAAGGAGGGGGGTTGTGCAGTGCTGAGCTTGTGTGCTTCCCAGCGCCAGAGTCTCCTGGGTTGCCATCAGCTGCGTAAGAATTACGTGGGGGAAAACACCCTAAAGACGCAGGTGCTTGGAACTCACCCCAACATGTGGATTTAGGACTCTGCTAAATACATGCATCCTTCCGAGCACGCTTTTCACTGTTCACACGTGCTGTGAGTGGATGGTTGAGGGTTGAGCACGTGGGCCCCCAGAGGTTGGACGCCTGGCCCCTGGCACGCCGGCGCCCGCCCTCCCTGCCCCGCACTGCCCGCACCTGCAGTCTCGGGGCCTCCTTACACCACACAACTGCAGGGAACACACGCTTGTGTCTGTAGGAGTCGTATTTATTAATATTCACTATTTTTGGAAATTGAAAGAAAAAGTAAAAAAATTATTTATAATTGTGTTTATAATTTCATTAAAAACAAGTCGTTAGCTCCTAATAGAAAATGTACTTATAAAAATATTTTTAAAGAAAGGACTTGGAGGAGTGTCATTGTTCGGCGTTTTTGCAGGTCTCTTTACTGTCGGTTAAATAGAAGGCAGCTGGAGTCTCACATCTGCTCTGCACCCGGTCTGTTGTGGCTGGCGTCCGTGAGGAGGGCGGGCCCCGCACAGATCTGTGGGTGAGGGCAGGCCCGGAGCAGGCCCGCAGGGGCCCGCAGCACGGGGGGGGGGGTCCGTCCCTCCTTGGGTGGAGGGAGGGCCAGAGGATGGGTGCTCCCTGTCCTCTGACACCATCTGTGGCTGGTCTCACCTTTCCATGTGGTGTTGTCTCTTTGAAATCCTGGTTGGAGTTTAGAGGGCATTTTATAACGTTGCTTCACCTGGAATTCAAGGATACCAGTCGTTAAATGTCTGGGAAGATGTCCCCAGTTTTGGTGTTTCTGGGAAGGTGGTGTTCGTGTCTTACAGAAAAGGCCAGTTCTGCCCCGTGTGGGGCTGGTTGGAGGGGGCACCTCTGGTCCGCAGCAGCGGGGCTGGTCTTCCCGCCCGGTGCTCCTGTTTCAGATGATCAGCATGGGAGGCTGCCTGGCGCCAGGTCGCTTCCCACCCGATTTCTGGTGACATTAGAAACTCGGGCAGCCTTGCTATGCTCCCTGGACTGCAGCGGGGTCACCGTGTGCCCTGAGAGTGTGAGACCTCTGGGGTCCAAGAA
The DNA here is from genome assembly GCF_048564905.1 of Vicugna pacos. Taxonomy (NCBI): domain Eukaryota; kingdom Metazoa; phylum Chordata; class Mammalia; order Artiodactyla; family Camelidae; genus Vicugna; species Vicugna pacos. Next base: position 45,978,480 of record NC_133004.1, read on the forward strand.
TAGTCCTTAATGGGAGGGGATGTGCCCTCCGCAGAGAGCTCACTTGGGCTCCGTGGTGCTTGTCGCTGCCTAAGTGGGCAGAGTCTTCTTGGAACTGTGGTGGATGGAGAGGCTGACTTGTGTCCGGTATTTCCATCCCTCATCCCAGTAAGAAGCTGGATTCTTTCCTGTGAAGTTTAGGATCAAGGCAAGGGTGTCCAGCTTAACCTCATACTGCGGGAAGGAGGATGACGTGACCGTCCGTGCAGAAGATCCCAGAGAATCAGCCAGGAGACTCGCAGAGCCGGTACGCAGCAATATTGTAGGGCGCACGTCAGGTGTGCTGCGTCACCAGCAGCGAACACTCGCAGTCGGAAATTAAAGCACACCACCTACATTAGTACCGAAGCAAGCAAATGGAAATGCTTAAGTGTAAATCTAGAAAGTTGCGTACGAGATCTGCGTGACAGCTGTGGAGCTGTGATGCAAGCCGTCAGAGATCTGGGTGAGTGCAGAGGTGTTCCGTGTTCATGGATAGGAAGACGCGGTGCTGTCGCCACGCCAGCTCGTCCGGACGTGGTCTGTGGGTGCAGTGCGGTCTCGGTCAGAATCCTGGCACGGTGTTTCATCTTGTGGATAGCGGCGAGTTGACTCTCCAGTTTGTTTGAGAGCAAGAGGCTCAGAGGAGCCGCGCAGCGCTGAAGGAGCGCAGGCGTGGGGCTGCCGCCCCCGGGCCTGCAGGCGTGCCGTGGCGCCGGGAGCGAGGTTGCTGTTGCCCGTGTTCTTGCCGCTGTCGGCTGCTGCCAGTGTCGCTGTTCCGCCCGTTCTGACGGAGGGGGTGTATCTCGCTGCTGCCGTAACTGCGTCTCCCTGATGCCACGCGAGGTGAAAGCTGTGCGCTGAGCTCGTGCTGCCACGTCTCTGTCAGTTCCCACGTCGTAACAGACGTCCGGGGGCTGAGGGGGGGCCTGGGTGGGAGTCGTACGGGCACTCAGCTTCCTGTGAACCTAAAACTGCTCTGACAGTGATGTCTGTTACTTTAAAACAAAACAAACAGCAAGTGAGACGGGCCTCCCAGCAGTCAGGGTCTTGGGACAACACGTGTGGATTTGTCCCTTGCCCCAGGCCTGTCTGGTTTTCCGGGCGAGCCAGAGCTCGAGGGCGGCCACGCTGCGTTGGGCGTGTGGGCTCCGGCTCTGTGTTCTCGGGGGCGCCCCCCTTGCCAGCACCCAGCTCACGCTGGGCGCCCATTCCAGCTGAGGCTGCAGGTGTGCGTGGTCAGGCCCCTCGGGCCTGTGTGGTGGGGGCCGCAAGACTTCAGGGACTGCGTCGTGTTACTGTCTTAGCAGAGAGGATGCGCTTGACCAGAGAGGCCTGAGGTGAGGACAGCTGTCGAGTTCTCTTGCACCTCGTGGCCCGTGTGACATCAGCGCTGGGGTCCGGGGTTGGGGGGGTGGGTGCTGAGGTGGGAAGGGGAGGAGTTGGCGTCCTGCACTAGAGGAAGCCCCCAGGGTGTGCGGTGTGGGGCAGGGGCACACCTGAGCCCCCGGCGGTGACCACACCCAGGGTCTGGCCGGTGCATGAGGGCGTGTTCCAGGCCGCTGTCTGGGAGCCTGAGCCCAGAGGCACCAGCGGAGCCGCCTCCTGCTGTGTAGCGTCCCCTGGGACAGCACTCGGCAGGGGAGGAGAAGTGGAACTTTGAATTTTAAATCCTTTTAAATTCCTTCCAATTTGACAATCCTGACTGCTCCTTCTCTGCTCCTGTCGGAGAGCCAAGGGTGTTTAGTATTCTCTCATTCCTGTGCTCTGCTAATTTTATTGTCTTTCCATATTTTCTTGCCATAAATGTAACAGATTTTATTACGTATAAGCCATTTTTAACTTAGCCTCTCATAAAAGCCAGAGAAATGCGGGGATTATGCCTTGCCAGCCCGCAGAACACTTGTCCTTCTGCTTTTAAGCGTTTGAGTCGAGGCTGTCTCGGTGCCTTCCTGAAATGCCCGACCAGGGCTCGCAGGCCCCGGAGGAGCTGTTGCCGTGAGCGCTGGCTGGCTGCAGGGGCCACGGCGGAGAGGTGAGACGCGGCCCACTCCGGGTCCCGCCTGTGCACCGTGGCCATGGGATGCCCAGGCTCCTCCCTGGCACGTTCCGTTCACGTGCAGAGACTCGGACCCCTTGCTTGGGCTCCAGTGTCTCAGCTCTGCACACTCAGTTGCCTGCCTGACGGTGGACGGCCTTGGCGGGGTCCACTCCTGTGTGAGGCCGGACGGGAGGCTGGAGCTGCGGCTGGGAGATGCCCGCTTCTTGATGTATCTTGGCAAGGCGCACGCCCCCAGCCCAGGACACGGTGGCGCCCGGGAGGGAAGCCCCTGGGTGCGGTCTGCACGGCGCAGCGGCAGGTCCTGGGCCCGCTTCTCGGTGGGCTGCGAGGGCAGCACGCAGTGGCCGGCCCGGGGCCTGGGGTAGCATCTGGGAGAGCTGCCCCAGATAGGCGCTGGGGCGGTCTCCTGGCCTGGCTAAGTGCCCGTGGCTGTTTTAGTCATTGACCCCGTGTGATTTATCATCGAGTATGAAATACCGTCAGAAACGAGTTTGCAGGTGGGCGCGGCCCCACGGTGCTGCGCTGCACTTACTGCGCGTGCGCCCCTCGCAGTGGCCAGAGGCCGCGGCAGGCTTGCCCCGGCCTGTCGCTGTCGCAGGTGTTTGGTTTTCCCCGTCCTGGCTGCTCTCGCACCTCGCCGTGTCCACGCCCTGTCTGGGAAGACCTAGGCTTTGCAGGCAGAGTTGGAGGCTGCATCTTGGGGTCCCAGCTGGGACTGGGGTCCCGACGCACGCAGAGCTGGGCCGGCCCCATCTGCCCCATGTTGCTGTGCTCTAGTCCAGTACTCAGACCCCTGCTCCCAGAGGAGGCTCAGAGCCCCCGCAGGAGTCGGGGTCGGGAGAGGGCAGGTGTGTCCGATCGCTGGCCGGGGGCATGCTATCGGGGCGTGCCCAGTGGGGCTGAGCTGCATGGGAGGTGAGCCTGGCCAGGACTGGCCAAGCCCGGCCCTGGCAGCGAGCCTGGCGTGCCCCCAGGAGGCTCGTGTGCTGACAGGGGAAGCTGCTCTGGGACGGAGGGGCCACTGCCAGACAGCCCGGGCTCAGGGTTCCCTGTGACAGGTTCTCTTCACTCATCTCTGGGAGGTTGGGCTGGAGATGCAGATACACTGTGAGCCCCTGCTGGCCCCGCGGCCAGCCTCTCTGTCCCTCCGACAGTGGTGGCTGTGGACAGGACCCCGGCGGGGGCTGTCGCTGGGCTGGGGCTGCAGTGTGAGCGCCTGCCGCCCCTGCAGGCTCTCTGGGGGCTGCTGGGTCTATGTGTGCGAAACTGTTTGCTTTTCCGACCGTGGCCACTGGCCCCAGTGCGTGTCTGCTGTCTGCTTCCTCTTACCAGGGCTGAGTGTGTCTGCCTGGCCGTCCACGCGCAGACCGGGGGGCTCCGGGGGTGTCGGGTTGAGGAAGCCCCTCAGGGTTCCTTGGGTGAGAGAGAGGAGGCACCTCGGGTTTCATGTCCTGGGGTTTTGTTAACCTGTCCTTGAGAAACAGGTTCTCCTCAGCAGCCTTGTCATCGGAGGGCAGCGGAGGCTAGTGGCTGGGGAAGGGTGTTGCCAGACAGGAGTGGGCGTCCAGGGGCGCCTCACGGAGCCCTTTGGAAGCAGGGCATATGCGTCCTGCAGGCACAAGCCCAACCTTTGCACACCTGTGGAAGCACGTTCCGGGATCCCACGGTCAGACGGCCCTGCTCTGTGGCAGGCCCACTGCTCCTCTCAGGCCGTGCGTGTCCCGCCCTTCTCTGCCCCTACTCTTTCCAGCTGTCGGGCTGAGTCCCCCAGCTCGAGGCCTAGGAAGACCATCAAAGTGCTGCTCGCCACACACCAACTCCACCCCTGCAGGGCCGCCTCTCTGCCTCCTCGACGCTGGAGGGTGGGGTGGCCGTGTCGCCTCTGTGCCGGCCGGCTGGTCCCTCCCCCGTGATCCTGGGCCCTCTGAACATCACCCTTTTCAGAGGTGAGGCCATGAGAGGGTGCCTGTGCCACCCTGCCCGCTGGCATTTTCTGGTTCCCCTCCTTGCTACCCTCAGAAAACGTACCCCACCGGCCGTGGACGGAGGTCTGATGGAGATCAGGTTGGGAGGGAGAGGGTTTCAACAGAGCAAGGGCGAAGCAGTCACCTCCTTCTGGGCGGTTCTGGGCAGTCCTCCTGCTCCCGGGGCCCAGGAGGAGCTGGCTGGGGACTGATCCCAGCAGCCGCCTCGCTGCTTCTGGAGTTCAGGGGACACAGGGGCTTTGGCGCCTGCAGGCAGCCCGGCTGGTGGCCCAGAGTGTGGACTAGAGTGACTGCACTGGGGCTCCTGCTGGCCAGCGACCCGTGGTGACCAAAGCTGGAGGCTGACCCTCAGCCCTCTCTCGGATGGAGGTTGACTGTTCTGTGGTCTCCAGTGAGGCCGTCAGACATGACCTGAGAGGCCTCACGTGTGCTTTGTGGAGGACTCCCTTTTTTTCCTGAGTTTTAAAAAAATTTCTTTGTATTGTTGATTTCAGTTTTAATTACTGTGGTCACAGAATGTGGTCTGTTTGATTCTGGTTAATCAGACAGATTTTGGAGATTTCTTTTATTAATTGGCTTAATTTTTTTAGAGCAGTTTGAGATTCACAGCAGAATTGAGAAGGAAATACAGAGTTCGCACAGAGCCCTCCCCACCCACACATGCACACTCCCCTCCCCTCAGCCTCCCTCGTCAGTGTGGCCTGTCTGGTACAGTCGATGAGCCCACATGGGCACATTATCATCGACCAGAGTCCACAGTTCACACGAGGGCTCGCTCCTGATCTTGTGCATTGTGCAGGCTTTGACAAGTGCATAATGACGTGTGGCCACCGCTGTAGTGTCATACAGAGTAGTTCCACTGCCCCGAAACTCCCCTGTGCCCCATCTGCTCATCCCTCCCTCTCCCCAAGCGCCTGGGAACCACGATCTTTTTGCTGTCTCTGTAGCTGTGCCTTTCCCAGAATGTCGCTTGGTTGGAATCGTGCAGCTTGTAGCCTTTTCAGACGGGCTTCTTTCACTTAGTAATATGCCTTCTGAGTTTCTTCCTGGTCTCTCATGGCTTGATAGCTGATTTCTTTCTTTTTTTTTTTACTGCACGTGTATATTTAAATTTACATGTACATACTATTCTTTGTTTCTAAGAGCGTTTAGGGCTTTAGCTTTTTAAAATTGCATAGTTATCAAAGGAATAAAGCCAGCCACAAAATAAGAAATAATTCAAAAAGATGCATACACCCTGCTATTAATGGCAACATTGTTTGTAACTGCTAAGATATGGAAGCGTCCTGAGTGCACATTAATTGTGGAATAGATAATGAAGATGCAGCGTATATGTGTATATGTGTATACACACGCGCGCACGCGCGTGCGCAATGGAATACAACTCACCCATAAGAAAGGAGGATATTTTGCCATTTGTGGCCCTTCTTTCACTTTTTTTTCACTTCAAAAACCAGAATTTTATAACCAGCATAAACATTTCCATTACATCAGAACATCAAAATACCTACCAATAAACTTAACCAAGGAGGTTACCTATACTCCAAAAACCAAAATGACACAAAGAAATGGAAAGATTTCTTGTGCTCTTGGATTGGAAGAATCAACACTATCACAATGGCCACGCTGCCCAAAGCAACCCACAGATGCAACGCAACCCCCGTCAAAGTACTCGCGACACTCCTCACAGAACTAGAACAAACAACCTGAAATTTATAAGGAGCCACAGAAGACCCTGAACAGCCAAAGCAGTCTTTTGTTTTTTTTTCCTTTCTTCTTTTCGTTCTCTTTTCTTGCAGTTTTTGACTAGAGAAGGCCCTTTAACATTTGTTGTAAGGCTGGTTTGGTGGTGCTGAATTCTTTTAGCTTTTGCTTGTCTGCGAAGCTTTTGATTTCTCCATCAGCTCTGAACAAGAGAGAGCCTTGCTGGACAGTGTTCTTGGTTGTAAGTTTCCCGCTGTCATCACTTTAAATATGTCCTGCCGCTCCCTTCTGGCCTGCAGAGTTTCTGCTGAAAAATCAGCTGATGACCTTATGGGAGCTCCTTTGTATGTTATGTGTTGCTTTTGTCTTGCTAATTTTAATATTTTCCCCTTGTCCTTAATTGTTGTCAATTTGACGACTGTGTGCCTCAGCGTGTCCCCCTGTGGGCTGATCCTGTGTGGTCCTCTCTGTGCTTCCAGGACTTTGGTGACTGTTCCCTTTCCCAGGTTGGGGAATTTCTCAGTGATCATCTCTCCAAAAGTTTTCTCAGGTCCTCCCTCTCTCTCCTCTTCCTGGGACCCTGTAATGCGAATCTTAGTGCGCTTCGTGTTGTCCCAGAGTCCTCTAGAACTATGCTCATCTCTTTTCATTCTCTCTTCTTTTTTCTTTCTGCAGTAGTGATTTCCGCTGATCTGTCTTCTAGCTCACTGATCCGTTCTTCCGCCTCGTTTGGCCCATTCTCGGTTCCTTCTAGTGTGTCGTTCACTCCAGTGATCGTGTCCTTCCGCTCTGGGTGTTCTTTATGTTTGCCGGCTGTTGCTAAAATCTTCGCTCCGGCGCCTGTGCTCGTCCTGAGTTCTCCGGACGTCCTGAGTCTTCGCCGTCGTTACTGGAAACTCTTGCTCAGAAGCTGCCTGTCCTCTCGTCACCTGTCTCTTCTTCTGGGGTGTTCTCTTGCGCCTTGCCCTGGCGATAGTCCTCGGCCGCCTCGCGTCTCCGTCCTTCTGCGTGCTTGTGGGCTCCTTTCACGGGCTTTGGGATTGTTGTTTTCTTTTTTTTAAATGATTTTTCACTTGTTCGTTTTATTTTGGGTGGGGAGGTAATTAGGTTTTTAAAATGTATTTCCTTTTTTTAAATGGAGGCACTGGGGACTGAACCCGGAATGTCACGCCTACAGGCGTGGGCTCTGCCACTGAGCTCTACCTGCCCCCACCCCCCATTGTTTTCTTGTTTCTGGCATCTGCCCCTGGTGGGTGAGGCTGGGCTAGAGGCTCATGCAGGCTTCCTGGCGGGAGGAGCCGGAGCCTGCCCACTGCCAGGAGGAGCTTGGTCCTGGACCGCTGGCTGGCAGAGCCCGCCGTACCGAGAGGCCTCTGTGGCTCGGAGGCCTGCTGGTGGGCGGGGCTGTGCTCCCACCGTGTGCTGTTTGGCCTGCAGCTTCCCCACAGGCTGGTGGCTGGGGCTGGGTCTTGGTGCTGATGATCCGATCAAGAAGTCAGCCTCCAGGAAGACTCCTGTGGATGAGCACTCCTGGAATGTCCGCCACCAGCATGTAACACGAGGCAGGCGGCCCTGCCACCCCAGCCCCGTCTGCCAGCACCACCCCAGGGAAGCGTGAGGCTGTGCCAGCTTGGGGGTGAAAAATTCAGCAACAAATCCAGCACAGAGGCTCCGGGACACCAGCAGCCAACCGACCAGACTGCACTTGCAGTCAGGCGGCAGAGCAGAGCGGAGAGTTGGGGACCGGCTGGTTTGGCCCCTGGTCTGTCTGTGACCGGGGCTGACACCAATTTCCAGCCGCTGGAAGAGGCGCCACACCCTCTGCTCACCTGGGCTTCCTCTCTGCGAGCAGGGCGGCTACCTTGCCCACCTGGCGTCCTGGGAGTGAGCTGGGCCAGAGGCAAAGCCCAGCTCCTCCGAGGACACACCCTGGAGAGAGACTCCAGCCCTCGGGGAGGAGGGCTGAGCTGAGCGACAAGTCCAGGAGGAGATTTACGGGAACACTTGGTGCTGGAAAGCTGGTCTGGAGGCAATTAAGCTTATTTCAGAGTGGTTTTGGCAGGACGTGCCAAATTGATAGGTTCCCTCCAGGCGTGTGTCCCTGCAGGTAAGGAATCAATCAGGCGAACGCTCCCCATCTGCTCCTGCTGAGCCAAGGAGCAGGCTGTTTACCATCCACGCCCAGAAATGAATAAATAAGCCTCCAGTAGTCAGCACCCTCTGATTCTCTGGCAAAAGCTTTTAAGTGACTTCAAGAAAGCCAGTGCCCCTGCACGGCCCTCCATTAAGGCACAGATGGACGCGGAGAGCCCCTGGCTGCGCTCGTGGCTTGGGGGGAGAAGCAGCCCGACCCTGGCTCTGAGAGCCGGGAGACCTGGGGATGCAGCCGGCAGCCGGGCCTGGCCGCCACCTCTGGGCTGGAAGCAGAGGCTCTCACCACCGGGAGCCAAAATGAAGGTGCCCACTGCCCCAGCTACAGGTGCCGCAAGAGGCCTGAACCCAGGTGGGGCCCAGCGAGGAGACGGGGGAAGGATGGCAGGTGAGAGGAGCGGGCACCAGTCAACCTCGGAAAGAGACCGGGGCCATGACCCAGGTGACCGCCCACAGCTGACTCAGTGCCCAGGTGTGCAGAGCTGTGAGCCACCAGGAGGCACACAGACAGGCAGACGTGGGCTCGGCACTCCTCACAACTACAGAGGCGGGACAGGCAGGGGAGGGGATGACAGCCGACCACCTCCTGGCTGGGCCGTGCGCGGAGCCAGCGGGTGATGGCGCCCTCCCCAAGTCAGTTCACTGGATGCCCTGTGTTCTCAGGGCAAAGTTCTGACACAAAGTTTAAAGTAACTTCTGCATATTTATGAGTTCTCGCCTGTCCAAGTGCACTGAGGGACAGGCCTGGCTAACTCAGCCTGGTGACAAATCCCCTCCAAGGTAAGCGGTTCCTAATTGGCGAAGAGACAGCTTGAGGTTTCTGAGCGTGTAGCTGATTAACTGCTGGCCCTCTTGCTCAGACGAGAGGCTTCCTCAGAAGCCCCGACGCTGGGCCACGCGAGTCCTCCAGACACTGTCCTAACACCGGGTTGAGTGCCTGCCTTGGTTCCTATCCAGTGGTTTCCCGGGGCCTCTTACTGGCAGCTCTTAAAATACACTAAGGAGATAATATCGAGAGAGTCTTGACACTTGTCCAGACTTAAAATCTCAGTAAAACAGATTACCTGAGAAGTCAGCTGAAAGCGTCTATTTAAAAGCAAGCCAGCACTCAGCTTCTTGGAAGTGGCCAATTAGCACCCAGCCTACTGTCCCTCTGCCCGCTGACAGTCGTGGTTCTGCAGACGAGGAAAGCCAGCAGCCGTCAGCCAGTCCCTGGAAGAAAGAACGGAGCTGCTGTGTTCCCTTCCTGTGTTCGCACAGCGCGGCCCGGCCAGGCAGGGGGAGCCCTGCCTTCCAGCTGGACGGTCGCGAAGTCACCCCCTCGGGCTCCTCATCTGGGAAGTGGGGGACGCGCCCTCTGATGGAATCCTGGAGCCGCGAAGATGGAGTGCATTAATGAGAGTAAGGCGCACGTAAGAAAGGGCTTGAAGGGTGATCCACTGACCCAGAACTCCTACAAAAAAGCAACTCACACAGGCTCCCAGTTCACTGAGCCCAGATGCAAATTAAAATGAGGACTATGAAGTGAGCAGCTTCAAGTTTTTTGAATTTGAAATAAATGAAGGCCCAGGCAGTCAGACACGGGCACACGGGAGAAGCAGCAGAGACACAGGGCAGGGTGGACCCTCACCCCGCTGAGCGCTCACGCAGGCGCGCCCGGTCCCACACAGGGCTGTCAGGAGGGGTGAGGGGCGGGACGAGGGGTGGCAGTGAACGGATGCCAGGCACAGCTCTGCTCTGAGCACCCAGGTGTGAGGAGGCCCGGGACGGCGCCCAAGGACCGCCTGCTACTGCCACTCACGGTTTCAAACACACAGGTTTAGCAAGTCACTCACTGCTGCACGGAGGTGGTGGCGCCGTCTCGTGGCAGCACTGGCTGCATCACCGCCCCGTGCGGGTGGTGTGTGGGGCCGGGCGGGGCAGCAGCTATTTGGGCCGCCTCCGGTTGGGGCTTCATTAGAAACCACGGACCTCGAAATAAATCACCCCAACCTCACACCACCGGGCAGATCAGCTGATGAGCTATTGCCGTGTGTCAAACGAACGGTGAACGAAGAAGGAGGCTCTGTAAGAAAGCAGTTCACTTGAGTAACGACGCAGGCTCCACAAAGGCAGGCCCGGGACCGCGTTTCAGGAAAGGGCACGGGGCCAGGATCAGGAAGTCCAGACCCCTGCTTCGGGGCCCCACCCCACCCACTGACGCTCCCTCCCTTGGGGCGGCCATAGCTCGTGCCACCAGGAGCCGTCCATTCGGGCAGGACACGGGCTGACAGCCGCTGTGGCAGGAGCTCGCCCTGTGCTGCTGCGAGTGGGGCCCAGGTCCCCGGTCGGAACCCCGAGGAGAACGCACCCCTGCCCTGTCCGTGTGTACGACGTGGTGGGAGACTGACACGGGCGATGGGGGGTTTTGGAAGGGGCTGCAGAACACACAGAAGGGGCTCTGGGAGCATGGCCGGGGGCGCCTCGTTCAGTTACCGGGGACACAGAAATTCACACAGAGAGGCTGGGGGCCAGGAAAGGACAGCTGGCAGGACCGACAGGGAGCCGGCCTGGAGGCCTGGAGTCCTGTGGGCTTCATCCTGCGAGCAAGCCCAGAAGACGGGGTGGCACCAGCTGCCTGTGACAGACTCTTCCCGCTGCAGTGGACATGGGCGCAGGCAGCTCCAGGAGGAGAGAGAAGGGCGGTGGGGCTGGGGTGGGAGCACAGAGCGGGGGCAGCGGGCTGTGGACAGAGGTGTTCAGGACCAGCACCACCGCGATGGGGGAGGGGGGGCAGCTGAGGGGGCCAGACCGTGGGAGGACAGGGTGCAGCTGGGGAGAGGAGCCCTGCGACCTCACCCACAAGGGTCCGCAGCCCACGAGAGAAAACACTTGTGCCCACCACGGCACCCCGACAGGCCCACCCCCTCCGGGCAGCTGCCTGGACAACAGGCCAGTCACCGTGGCTCTCGGTGATGGAGGCCTGTGGCGCTGGCGAGGAAAAGGCCCTGTGGGGACAGCAAAGTCTGGAGGGGACAGGGTCCCCACACGCCCCGCTGCCCTGGAGGACACGGCTGGCCCAGGAGCATCGATCAAGACAGCAGGGCAGAGTGAGAGCGCTGGGGGCTGCCCTGAACCGTCCGAGCGGTGGCCAGCAGCCTTCAACTCTCTGACTGGCACCTGGGGACCAGGATGCTTCCCAGCCCTGCTGGGTAATTATAACCAAGGCCTGTCAGGCTCCTAACACACACTTGCCAGATGAAATGCATTTTTAATCATATTCATCAGATAGGAGAAGGTACTGGGGTGACTTCAATTCTCAGTAAATTCTCTGGTTTGGGCCAAAGAACTGGCCTAGCTCCTCTCCTGCCGGGCGCTTCAGTGGCGGCTGAAGCATTTCCCAAATTGTTTCCAAATCAATTTGGTTTTTGTGAAGCCAAGTGATTATTCCACTCTGCATATCTTCTTTCCAGTCCTCTGCTCCCAGACTATCTCACACTTCTGTAACTGAGCGGCCTTTGTCACCAGCTGGCTCCACCACCTCCTGGTGCCAGGAGCGCTGCTCATCTCACCAGACGGCTCTGCCAAAAAACTCAGCTGTCCCAGGTGCCAGCTACTGTGTGGGGCGCGACCCTGGACCCTCCCAGGGCCGGGGGTGTCGGTGGTGGGAGGTTAGGGGCCGTGCGCGCCCCGGGACCTTGCCAGGTCAGCTCTCACAGAGCAGTCTGCTCACCAGGAAGGGGCTCTCGGAAACCAAAACCCATTAAGACTCTTCGAGAAAACGACAGTCGGGCACAGCTCAGATGGCCTCTGCGAGGGGAACTGTTCCATCAGGAGTCCCCCACAGAGCACACGTGAGGCCTCGAGTCGTGTCTGGCAGCCTTGCTGGAGACGACAGCACGGTTAGCCGCCATCCGAGAGAGGGCTGAGGGTCAGCCTCCAGCCTCGCCATCACGGGTCGGTGGCCAGCCACAGCCACCTGTTAGCTCTCAGCTCATGGGAGCGGCGTGAGTCGGACACTGTGCTTAGACTGTAAGTGGCAGTTTTCAAATAGCTGGAAATATTCCTTGAACTTTTTTAAGTAGAAGAGACAGGGAGGTTGTACACGGGTGCTCCGATTTTTCACCTAGGTGTGCACCTGTGCGCCCTGCGCCCTGTCAGGATTTAGAATAGTCTCAGCCCCTGGAGGTCCCCTCGTGCCCCGGGCGTCTGCTCCTGGGGGCTCCTCTCCCGTGGGTGGGGCAGCCTGAGACCAGCACCGAGTGTGGGCCTGAACTTGGGCCTCATCCTGCCGGCTGGGAGCGGGAGCGACACGACACCCCCTGCAGTCACGGGGGACCAGCCCCTCTGAGGCTCCCGCCTTGTTCTGCCTGAACCAAGGCTGTTGGGTGGCCGTAGATGTTCTTGCATTTTCTCTCTACTTCTCATTTAATTACTTAAATTAAAAATTAGAACGGTGGCGATGGCTCATCGCACCGCCTTGGGTGACGTCACCGTGAGCTGGCGGCAGCCTCTCTCCCACCAGGGCCATCACTTTTGACGGCTGGGGGTTTTGTTTTCCGGACTTTTCCCTCAGTTTTCATCTGTAGGTGACTCTCCCTGCCCTGTCTCTGCCGCCTCTACTCCGTCCGTCCGTCTGTCTGCATGGCTCTGTGGGTCCCTGTGGCACTGGCCAGTGCCTGGCAGTTGCCTTGACGCTGCGGATAGCACAGGAGGATCCCTGGCTTCACGGAGCTCACAGGCCAGCAAGGGAGGCAGGACAGAAATAGTGATCAGGCCCCCGACCTGCGGAGCATCACGCAGACCCTCGGGGCTCTGGTGCCTGCCGCGGGGCCGTGCTTCGGGGGCTGCCCCGACCGGCCGCACCATCCACGTTGCACGGGGAGACGCTCGCCCTGAAGGTCTGCCGGTGTGCGGCCTGCTCGGCGGGGGTGCCTGCGGCCTCTGCGTCAGGACCGCCGCGGCTCTGTCAGGCTGAGCGGCGTGTGCTCCGCTCGGTCTCCCGGCGTCCCCGCCGCGCTCCTCCGGGGAGGAGCGCGTGCACCTAACTGCAGTTCTGGTGCTCACGGGGGCGCGTCCTCACAGCTGTCCTCAGTGCCTACGCTTCCCGTGAGAACGGAGGTGCTGTCCGTTTGTGGGGCACAAACTCGCCGTGCCACCTCAGAGCTGGAAAGGCCTAGAGCTGTGTGGTCTGGTTCTGCCCTGTGGTCGCTGCCCGCAGGGAGTCTGCCATCCGCAGTGTCCACTTGGCCTGGTTTGGACGCTCCCCGCAGGAGCCCCGTGGTCCCTGCGTCCGCGTGTCCGGTCCCCCTGTGACGCCCCAGCGGCAGGTGTTCGCACCTGCCTCGGTGCCCGGTTGTGCAGCAGCGTCTCTGTGAGCGCGTCCTGGCAGGGCTCCACCCCGCGGTGCCCCCAGACGTCGCCCCACGGCGGAGGCCGCCCTGCCCTGGCCGGGCTGCCGTCTCAGCACGGTCTGGCGCCGGGCCCGCCGGAGGGCGCTCCGTGTCCGCGCTCGGCCCCGGGCAGGGGGAGGGCCGCGTCTCTGAGGCCCGCGCTCCTCTCCCGTGTGAAGCTCTGTGCCACGGGGCTTCGGGCCGTGTTCTCGTCTTGGTCGCCCCAGCTCGCCTTTCCTGGCATGTGCTCCTGTGTACAAATCTCTCTTGGAATGATGCGCCAGAATAATTACAATGTTTTATGTTTTAAAAAAGCCTTGGTTTTGTGTTGTTGGGGAAACAAAGCGATGGAAGACACAGCTCCTGGTGTCTGGCGGCTTCTGGGAACGGCTCTCATAAATGGCCCTGAAGGCCCGGCCAGGGCTGGGGATGTGCTCCTGCTCGCGTGGGGGGCCTTTGGCTCAGCGTCTGGGAGCCGTGCCCGCACTGCAGGCACCTCCTCCCCTCTGGGTGTCCCGGGCCTCACAGTAGTGGCTGGGGAGGGCTGACCCCGGGGGTGTGGCCTTATTTCAGCCTGGGGGAAGTCGTGGGGGGGTAATGTGACCAGAGCTCTACTTCATGCAGGTGTTACTTGGCTTAACACACAGGACGAGCTGTTGGGTGGGAGTGGGCCAGTGGGAAACCAGTGGGAGAGGGGTGCTGGCTTCCAGGAAGTCGTGCGGGATGTCCGGTGGTGGGGCCAGGCTGTGGCAGCCCCCGGACGCAGAGGGCGGAGAGCAGGGGAGGCTGTCGGGTGTCTAACTCTTGAGCTTTTAATCCAGAGAACTTGGGAGGAGGGACGGGATTGCCCACAGGCCCCAGGCTTAAAGTGGCTGTTTGGGAATTGGAGGTGCCTCTGTGGCCTTCCGGGAGGGAGGCCCAGCAGGAGTGGGGAGGCCCAGGCTGGCATCAGACGTTGAGATGAGGAGTGAGCTGTGACTCCTTGGCCTGCGATGTTGATGGTGACCTCTGAGGGGCACTGAGGGCAGCACCTGGGGGCGCGCCATTCCAGAGGGAGCCGCGGCCGTGGTCGGGCGGAGGGGGAGCGTAGAGCTGTGGGCGCTGACACGGAGAGCCAGAGCAGCTGGCTTGGAGCTCTCCTCCCCGCATAGCGCCCGTGCTAAGCTCCGACCACCTCCCACACCTGCCCTCCTTGTCCTTCCACTGGCCACCCCGGCAGCGGACTCCAGGTACGGGCCCCGGCTTTGCTTGCTGCCCTCCCACCAGGTCAGAGGGCCTGAAGTCCCTGCAGGCCGGGGCAGCCCTGAATCACCGGAGTTGTGTCTCAGAGCCACCGGAGTAGCATCTTCCAGCTTTGTCCCATTAAAATAAGCATGTGCTGTGGCGACCTTGCCCCAAGTGCCCAGGTGGGCTTCTGTCTGGAAGAGTGGGAGGTGGGCCCCGACGGTCCAAGGGGCAGCCTCTGGCCCGGAACCTTCTCACTTCAGAGAACTGGGGAGGGAGGGCCCTTGTTTGGGTCCCTTGTTTTGATTCTTCAAATCGGGAGAGAGTGGAGGGGACAGGAGTGTGTCGGCAGACAGACATGCCAGCGCAGGCCTTGCACTGCTGGGCGGACCTTGCCTGCAGTCGCTGCCGGGCGGGGCTCGGTGCACAGCTCGAGATTGTGGCTCTTCCTTGCCGACCCGGGTGGGCAGGGCTGACGGCGTCTCCCAGGGGCTGGTTGCTGAAGCGAGCGCACAAGGAGTCTGGTGTCCTGACAAACGGCTTTGAGCCCGGTCTGCACAGAAGGCAGAGGGAAGGGGACCCGTGTGTGAAAGAGCCGCTTCCTCTGCTGTAAATAAGCAGCGACCCACACGGCGGGGGGACCGCCAGACGCGCCATCTGGGCCGTCCTTTACCCTCCGTCCGACATTGCTTTGGAAGGAAACACAGCCTGTGACCGCACTGCCTCCAGGGGAAGGTCGTCGGTAGAGCCTGCCTCCCAGGGCTCCTCTGGGGACACGAGAGACAGGCGGGGCAGAGCAGCGGACGGATGCACCTCCAGAACCATCGTCGAGCAGGGCTGAGGGGGAGCTCCTCCTGTGTCTGCTCCGAGTCCCGTGTTCTGGGAAGCCTAGACCTTGAGGGCCTGTCGTCAGCCGGCTTCTGCACGGCTGGTCTGGGAGAAAAGAGCAGAAAAGGCTGAGATGTGCGCCTCCCACCGTGCTCGGGCCGCTCAGCTGCGCCTCCGGTCCCCGGCCCCAGGTCATTCCTCCGTGCTCGGGTCGCTCAGCGTACACCCCTGTGCGCTCGCGTGTGCACGCACCTGCACGCCCTGGCCCGTGTGTCCTGTACGTGCTTGTTTGAGGCTGACAGCCTCACAGTCCCAGGAAGAGGCTGTGCTTGTCAGGAGGGAGACGGGAGGATGGCCTTCGCTGCGGCAGGTCAGACCAGCGCCTTGAGCTGCTGCGTGCAGGCCAGCTTGTGGGAAGGGCCCTGGAGAGTCGAGTGGCTCTGTCCCCCAGGCGGGGCGGCGGGCCTGAGGCCAGGTGTTCAGGAATGGCAGGCTTTCTGATGCGGGTGTCGGGAGCCCAGGTGGACAGAGGTCCGAGAGCCTCTCAGTGCCCCTGGGGTCAGGGGGTGTGGTCTTCTGGCTCCTTGGAGCTGCCCCTCTGGGGGCAGTGGTTACTAAGTGTGTTTGGAGGGGACTCGGGGGGCCCAGGGGCCCCGGATGCTGGCTGTCCTGCTGTTCTTGTGCATGGAAATGAACGACTTAGTCCCAAGGGTCAGGGCGCCCTGTTGGTAAACAAGCACATCGTGCTAAGAGCCCTCGCACGTGCTGTCCCCGCACCGTCGCCTGGCAGGGGCAGCGGCCTGCCTGCTGTGTTGCGGCTCTGGAGGGCGAGTGTTCCCTGTGCTGTGTGGGAAGCTGTGTTGAGGCAAGAGTCCCCCTGTGCAGACCCTCTGCCCCCTGGGCCGGTCGTGCCCAGCTTGTCTGGAAGGAGCAGCTCTGGTGACTAAGCAGGACTGGGGGCAGACTCGGGGGCCCCCTGGCCCGGCCCCAGGAACGCTGTGTGGCCAGGGTCAGAGCCATGTGCTCGTCCCCTCCTCCCTCCGGGTGGCGCCCGGATGCTCCCCCCAGGGGTGCTCCTTGTGCGCCTTAGCTGCTGCTTCCTGGCGGAAGCCTTCTTAGTCCGAGCACTTGTTCGCGGCCCGCAGCTTCCTCTCTCCCAGAGGCACGCCTGTAGTCAGGAGCCCAGGCTCCAGATGGAGCCCCGGCCGGCCACCTCCATGCATGGCAGTGACGGTATCTCCTTGATTAGGGCCCTTCCCTCATTCTGAAATATCTGGACTCCTTCCCCCGTCCCCCCCACCGTGAAATCCTGAAATCTGCTGACCTGTCCCACCTTTGCCTGGGTCTCCTCTGACATCCAGCTGGCGCAGCCACCCTCACCAGTGCGTCACGTGGCCTGGCCTGCTTTCCCTGTGCCCGTGTGTCCGCAGGCCCCCGAGTTGGCTCATCCATGCCCCGTCCTCCCTGCACCTCCTCCGCACCCCTCCTGTCACCTCCACTGGGGTGCCCCTGACCGTGTCCCCGAGCTCGCCCACGCCCGCTCTGCTGAGTCATCCTGCTTGCCAGGAGGAAGGAGGGCGGGGCTCCTCCTCGCTGGTTTAGGAACCGTTCGTTGCACACCTGCCCTTGAGGGGCGCGTCTTAGGTGCTTCAGGGAGCATGTGGATGAATCACGCTGGGTCCTGTTCAGCCTTCAGCGTTCGTTTCAAACGGAGCCACCTACTCACTGATTTCGTTCAGGCTGCACCCCTCACCCAGCTCTGGGGTGTGGCGCCAGGAAGGAGCCATGGGCGGAGGCCGGCCAGGGCTCAGGCCGGCTGGGCAGGGTGCCGGCCGCCGCAGCCAGCGCACAGCATCCGCGGACCGTCTCTGAGCTCATCCTGCGCCCGCCGCTCTCCTCTGCCGAGACGCGCAGGAGCGCTGGGCTAAGGGGTGGGTGGCAGGGCTGCAGAACGCCGCGGTGTTGGGGGGTGACTTTCTGTCTGGTCAGGCTGAGGTGTGAGACCGCAGAAGCGACGCTGTGCCTCCTCTGCGCGTCGTGCGGGGTGCGTGGCGTTGGCACCGTCTGTTTCCCGTGCTGCCGGCCTCGATTGCTTGTTTCTCTGCTGCGAGGCCGGGCGCTCCCCTCTGGTCAGGAAGTGTCCCTGGGGACGTGCCAGGACCTTGCCGACAGCCCGTTCCCTCCCGGCCTGCAGGGCGCTCGCTCTCGGGCTCGTTGGGGGGCCTCGCCTGCGGCCGCCGCCTCCATAGGGCACAGGGGTCGTCCGTTTCCCTTGTGTCTGGTGCGTTCGGGGCTGGGCTTCTCAGGGGGAGACTCGTCCCTTCTCCCCGCGTGTTTCCTCCGTTGGTCGTTTAATGCCGGCGTGAACTGCGGACAGCGTCTCATTGAGCTCAGCGCTCTGCAGCCCCGAGCTACTCAGATGGTCTGACCTCTGGCCTTTGACCTCTGACCTGTGGGAGCTCTTTGCAGTTGGCTCTTGTGCTCTTCTGACTCCCACTGTCTTGTTTGGAGTGTTTCCTACCTTCCCAGCGTCGCACGATGCTCTGAACTTGGATTTTCTCTGCGCCTTTCACGGCATCGACCCTTTTCCCAGGACGCTCGGGTTCCTGTTGATGGAGAGCCAGTACCTGGGTGGGAGGTGTGTTCACGCCTTCAGCCCCTCGGTGGACAGAGCTGGTAAGTGTGCAAAGGTCAGTAGTGGTGTGGCTGGGTCACAGCAGCGGTCAGCTCCACGAGAACCCACCTGCCGTTTTCCCAGTGGACGGGCCCTTCTGCAGCTGCAGGCGCCCATGCGGCCAGGGGCTGCTTGTGGCCTTGGCGGCCGTTCTGATGGGGGTGTGGATGGTGCACGTGGAGGCCCACCTCCCCTCCCAGGCCTGCCGAACATGCTCCCTGTCTGCGCTGCTGGGTTTCTCACGTGAGAAGCCTGGCAAGTAGACCCCATTTCCTCCCTCTGATTTCCCGAGTCAGGGTCAGATTTCCGACGGCTTGATTTTGTGTCCTTCAGTAGCCTGAGAAAGCCCCAAGGTCACTTGTCTGTCTTTCCTCCCTCAGCCTGCCTTTTCCTTTATTCCAATTCTCTTGGGACTGAAGGGAGATGCTGCACGTGTTCATCTAGTACGTAGCTCCTTGGCTGGGGCCCATGCCAGGCACTCGGGGTCACCACCTTGAAGCTCTTCCTGCTGCAGGGAGTGGGCGGCGTGTGGAGGGCGGGGAGTGGAGCCTGGTGTTTGCCAGTCTTGACCTGGCTCTGCCTCTGACTGGTGGCTGACTGTGGGCAGAAGCTGGGTCTGCCCAGCCCCCTCCATCCTTCAGCCCCGCCTCGCCTCCGGGGGCCCTGCTGGTGGCAGCTCTGTCTTCGCCCTCGCTTCACCTTGACCCCTGCTGGGGCACTCCTTGGGCACGCAGCCTCGTCACATCCAGGGCGTTTGCATTCAGATTCTTCCCGCCTTCCTACCCGGCACTGTTTCCTGGTCAGTTTTTCCTCCCTTCAGTTGTACGCAGGACACAAGGCAGTGGGGAGAGAGAAAAGTGACTCGAGGACCCGGTTGATGCACTTTGTTTGGATAAGAAGTGTTGCTTTGTTCTGCTGGGAACTGTTGTGAGTGGTGTGAGCATCTTCCTCACGATGTGTGTCCTGGCCCCTCTGCTGGGGCTGGTGGCGGGGCAGGTGGTGGGTCTGGACCCAGCAACCATGTGTATTGGTTGGTTAAACCCATGGAGGAACCCACGGCGTCTTCACAGCCTGAAACAAAGGCTCCTTCAGCAAGGCAAATTTTACCCAGGACGGAAGAGAGACATTGGAGGCCAAGAACCGCTGCCTGCGCTGGCAGTGGGGTTAGTGTCTCTCAGACTGATCCCTGCTGTGTCGTGAGGTCAGAAGTGAGCTCTTCCTTGGGTCATGTCAGTAGAAGTAGAGCAGCACACAGAGGAGGTACGGGGCTGCTGCTCCGCGACCCACAAAGCCCCCGGTGTCCACCTCCTGCTGGGGCCTGGCTCCGGACGAGGGGTTTGGGGACAGCCTTGGCCGTCGTGGGTGTGTGCGCTGTGTGCCGGGGCTCGGGGTGCAGCGTGGTTGCTAAGTTGCAGCCTGGCCACTGGAGGGGCTGTGAGAATATCTGAGGGGTTGGGAGGGTGGGCTTGGATAAACTGCACAGTCAGCGAGTGGGAGCGCTTGATGGAAGGCCTTGGTTTGACACACAGAAATTCCTGTCACCTTTAAAAGGCCAGAACAGACTCCCAGCCTGGGAAGGCGTGGCCTGCCCTTCCTCCCTGGGCCCCGGGGACGTCGCGGCCGTACCGAGCTCCCTGACCCGCACCACGATGCGGGGGGCGATGGTCCTTGCAAACTGCAGGACTTGTGTGTGTTCAGAAAGTAACCAAATGGATTCAAAGGAGTAATTAGTGTATCTTGTAAGATATGAATCTTAATTCCCAAATTACATATTTAGCAGATGGTCCAAAATAGCACTTGTAATGGCAACATTCAATTAGTGAGTTTAAAAAATGTATATTATTGCAACACGCTCCATGAGTTTTATTTAGAGATTTTTAAATACAGTGCTGTAGAAACGGAGCCGTGTTCCAGGCTATTAGACGCACGCTGCGGCGGTGGGCTCTGTGCTGGCCTCGCCCTGGTACCCAGGAGGCAGCTGCCGAGAAGATTGACCTGTTCCCATGTGGGGACAGCACAGAAAGCAGCTGGTCCGCGGGGCTGTCCCCGTGGCCCATCGTCCCCGCGCCTCCTGGCTCAGGAATTCTGACTCCCGCAGCCCCGGGAACCCCATTTCTGAGTGTCCTCGCTGGGCCTGACTGACGTGGGGCTGAAGGTGGGGCTTTATTCCTGTCGCATGCACCCAGGACTGCTTTCTGTGCCAGCTTCTGGGTCTGCCCTCAGTGGCTTGTGGGCAGCTGGGCTCGGGTGTTGTCCACGTGGGCAGAGAGGAAACCGAGACGTGAGGAGGTCGCCATCTTCTTGACATCCGGGGGCCAGTTCAGGAGCATAGCTGGGGCCCAGCCTTCACGTGTCCCCTCAAGGTGGCATGCCTGGCACTGGGGGCCCTGGAGGTAGGCCTGTCTCTTGTGGGACCCAGAGTGGTTCCTCTGTGCCTGGGGCTCTGAGCCGGGGGTGGATGTGGGGTCCCTGCCTGTCCAGCCCTGGGGGCCAGGTCCCCAAGCAGCTGGTGTCCACACACCGTGGGAGGAGGAGCAGAACCTGATGGGCCATCTCCCTGGAGGCCACCACGAGCACCACTGCTGGCTGGAGGAAGCCCTGAGCCTGAGTGATTGCCCGGGGGCGCTGCTTCCGAGGTCTCCACTCTGAAAAGCAGGAAGTTCCTTGGCAACTTGAGGTGGGGAGGGAGCCAGAGCAGCACCCCCGCCCGCAACCCTGGGCCCCTGTGAAGGCGGGCCTTCCTGGCGGTCAAGTGTTTGCAGAGGCAGGCCTTGTTCAGGCCCTTTCGGGTCCCGTATGTTTCCACAAAGCTTTTTAGACCTAAACACAGATGTTCATCTGAAAATGAGAAATCAAATTAAGCGGAACCAGCCTTTGACGTTGATGCCCTATTGCAAGTAAAACAAAGGGAGGAGAACACTGTTGTAAATTTCGCTTAAATAACTTTTTATTTTAAATGAAGTTTTAAACTAAAGTAGTGTCATTTGAAAGCGCTCATCTTCCTCTCTGTCCTTCAGCGGAACATCTGTGCTCATTCTGACGCGATGAATGACATGAATGGAGCCAGAGCCGGTGGAGCGCTCTCTTTACCATAATTACACCTCGCTCATCCCCGGGACACAATGCAGGCATGAAATGCCAATTAAGCCTCTATGTGAATGAGACGGAGCCTGAATAGTGGGTCACGGCGGACACAGATCCCAGCGGAACTGGTTCGATATAGCCCGGAGTTTGTTCTGCTTTAATAGAAATGTTGTACATAATGAAAGTCTCCAGCATTTGCTTTTATTTTAAAATGATCCATTTTGGGGTTTTTTGGTCAGCAAGCTTTAAAACAGTTTTTTTCTGAGCACCTGGTTGGGCACCTCGTCCCCTCCACGCCAGGTGAGTCAGACGGGGCATCCTGGAGGTTGTGGGTGTCTCCTGTCGTCCAGGGCCTGGGTGCTCTGTGCCACGGGGCCCTGGGCGTTGCCAGGTGGATGCAGCCCGAAGACGGCGTCCCCAGGACGCTGGCCCCAGATCTGGGGCGGCAGCTGAGGAGTCAGGGGCCCTGACCACTGCCATTTCCATCCACCCAGCAGCCCTTCCCAGCAGGCAACCTGGACGTCTGTCCAGGGTTGAGATCCTTGGGGGCAGAACACTGGCCGGTTCTGGCAAGTTCTGGGTGCCTCACTTTCCTCGCCTGCCCAGCAGGGATGGCGGCGCCTTCTCTCCTGGTTCTGAGTGGGAGTCAAACGAGACCCAGGATGTTGGTGCACCTGCTGCGGTTGAAATCCGGGGCCTTGTGAAGTGAACCCTGTTTAGATTCATCCTGAGGATGAGAGCTGTTGGGGTTTCAGTCACCGTAAGCACGTTTACTGGGTGGCCGGGCCTGCTGAGGGAGTCAGTGAAGGGACAGTGCCCTACCTGCGGGCGGGACCACAGAGGGACCACGGTGGGCCGGGGCAGGCCGTTGAGCGCTGGGATGAAGGCCCTGAAAGGTGAGAGGACGCACCCGCGAGCAGGGCCAGTGGGTGAGAGGCCAGCTGGCGCCAAGGGGGCACAGGTCGGAGGCCTAGGGATAGGTGGGGGTGTCAGCGCCCCAGGGGACGCTGCTGAGGCCGCGCGCTGTTGACCAGAGTGGAGGTGGGGCTGTCGGCGGCAGCGGTGGCTGTTTAAAGAGGGAAGGCACCAGAGCACCGCGGTTAAGCTGCGTGGTGAGAAGACAGCTCACAGGCGCAGCCTTTGGGTGGGTATAGGATGCTTGCTGCTCGAGTGAGCGCAGTTGCAGGTGAGGGGCTGTGGCGGGGAGGGGCTCAGGTAGGAGGCGATGAAGCAGGGAAGACCCTGCTGTGGCCCCATGTGCCCCCCGTCTCTCGTGGACTCCCAGCTGCCTCTGCTCGGGACTTCCCTCCCCGACTCAGCCGCAGTGAGGTCTCACTGACTGATGGCCCTTCTGTCTGTTGGAGCCGGCTGCAGCGGTCAACGAGAGGCTGGCGCTGTGCTGTCCCATGTTTGTCCTGGTGTGGGAGCCTGGCTGGCCAGCCGGCCCACTCGGTGCTCCCGGTGGGTCCTCCATGAGAACTCACACCAGCCCTCACCGGCCCTTCCCTCCACCAGCTCCTCAAGGGAGGACGGGGCACATTGATCTCAGCATCCTCAGGGTCCCCAAGGTCTGACGCACAGCTGGTGCTGGGTCAGGCCCGAGAGGGTGGCCATCAAGAACCCCGTTTGTCTGTTGGTGATGGGAGCGGGAGAGCCACAGTGGGACCCCCTCATAAGCGGGAGGATGACTCCATCCCCTGCTGAATCAGAGCCAGGCCTTGGCCTGGACACCTCGTAGTCCCAGTCTGTCCTGTCAGTGTGGGACGGTCACCTCGGCACTGCATTAACTCCAGAAATTAAAGTGGGGCTCCTTCTCTTTTAGTTTTGATGGGGGCCCTACGGGCTGCAGGCAAGTGTTTCCACTTTCCAAACAAGGTGGCGGACCGCCTGCTGGGCCTTGCCGAGAGTGTGCCTGAACACCAGTGTGTGAGGGCCTGGGCCCGAGGAGGAGGAGGGAGGAGTGGGGAGGGGAAGCGGGGGAAGGGAGGAGGTGGGGAAGGGCAAGAGGAAGGAGGCAGAGGGAGGAGAAGGGGAGGAAAGGGGCTCCCAGGAGGGAGGCTCATGTGCTGTGTGTCTGCCACCCCTTCCCCAACAGAGAGGAACAGTGTTCCATCCTCAGTGCTTAAACTAGTGGAAGCGGGGCCTCGAGAGAAACACAGAAGGCTTGGCAGGTGATCCCAGGGGCCTGTGTTCATGGGGGTTAAAGACAGGTGTGTGCAGCGGGGAGGGAGGGAGGGAGAGTGAGTGCGGGTCCACTGGGGGCGGCTGAGGGAACTGGGGCTCCAAGAGGGGAAGGAAGGTGGGGGCAAAGTGACGTGTGTTTTCTGGGAGCGAGCTGTAGGCCTCACTGGGGCCTGGGCTTGTCTTCCGTCCCACCTCGCGGTACTGATCCAGCAGGGACTGAACTGCCACTCGTCCGGGGCAGGGTCTGCGGTGCACTTGTTGGCAGAGCTATGTGGGGACCAGGTCAGTGCAGGCTTCCCAGGGGCCAGTGTGCGCACCCGTCAGGGGCCAGTGCCAGCTCCGGGAGGTGGGGACGCTCATGGTGGTTTCCTGTGCTGTCTCTTCTCTCTGCCTCCTGAGAATTTGGAGGGGCCTGGAGAAGCAGGCAGGCAGGGAGAGGGAGGAGAGAGAAGGGTGGCCGGCCCTGCTCGGGGGGCCCGAGCTGGGGGCTTGTGTGGTGATGCTGGCTGGATGCCCTGGCTACCGAGAGGACACTGCTGTGGAGGATGCACGCTTCCAGGACTGTGACTGGGAGGGACGGGACTGCTCAGCCTTGGTGAGAGGGGTGAGCTGGGGATTCTGGGGAGAGAGGGCAGGGGGCTTTAACTGTCCCCGAGTCCCCCTTGTCGGGGCAGCTGCACCTGCAGGAGCTCTGTTGTCCCTGCCTGTTTTGCAGAAGGACCTTCCCAGGGTGTGGACCTGCTGGCTGCAGGACGGTGTAGGCTCGCTCTGCACGGCGCTATTCTGCCTCCACCCTGTCCGCCCCCAGATGCATCTAAACCTGCGCTGGGTCGCTGCTGCTCCTGTCCCCCGGCCCTTCTCTGGAGGGCAGCCTACAGACTCGGTCGCTCCCCTGCCATCGCTGCCGTGGCACAGGGCCTGTGTTCTCTAGAATCTGAGTGCTCCTTGGACCTGTGGGCCCCTGCCGGCCTGTGGTTCTGGAGCCTCTCTCAGGCCGCTCCCGGAGCCCACCACGACCCTCTCCGTTCTCCGAGCCTGGTCGAGGCCCTCTGTAACCACGCCATGCGGCCAGCCCTCGGCCTCAGCCCTTTATGGCATGTGGCCCCTGTCCACCTGGTTGTAACTGACCTCCGTGGAGGGTCAGCTCCTGGGCAGCAGGTACCGTCTTTCTCCATTTGCTCACGACGTGCCGCAGGTGGGCCATGCCTGTGTCGTGGTGAGAGTCAGGTGTGGCAGAGCCAGCCTCTCACCACTGGACGGCTTTTGGAAAACCAGGCGTCCGGCTCATGGAGAGAGGCAGGACTCCGTCCTTGGGTGGCCTGTGACAGACCTGTGTGATCCTCGTGTTGCAGTGTTCAGAAGGGAGAGCTGCCTTGCCCTGCACCCCAGGCGGAGTACCCTGTTGGGCTCTATGACTCCTCGGCTGCTGGGCTTGAGGGTCACAGTCTTGCTGTTTGCACCACAGGGGAAGGGGGGACAGTGGCTCGAGGCCCCAGAGTGGGGACTGGGATGGCCTACGCGCCTGGCGCACGCTGAGCTCCCTGGGCTGGGGAAATCGCAGTGGGACGTTGTGGCGCCGGCTTCCACAGAACAGGCGTTGGCGTCAGAATGAGGCGCCTCA
Source organism: Vicugna pacos (assembly GCF_048564905.1). Lineage (NCBI taxonomy): Eukaryota > Metazoa > Chordata > Mammalia > Artiodactyla > Camelidae > Vicugna > Vicugna pacos. The sequence continues at coordinate 46,003,387 of NC_133004.1, forward strand.
GTGTAAGGTGGTTGGTTTTCAGGTTAAGAATTCAGTGAGGAGGGGACTCATGTAGCCCAGAGAGCTGCTGTGTGGGGAGCTTTGTCCATAAATGCACGTTGCTACTGACACTCCAGTCTTCCTCTCCCGGGAGAGTGTGGTGGTGCGTGCGCCACCCCGTGGCTCTGGTGTGTCCTGGAGTTGTCAGTGCTGGCTCTGTGTTAGAGGGACCAGGCGGGCTCAGGGCATTCCCCCCGGGGAGCCGGCCTGCGTGGCTTCCGCCGTGCTGGGCGGCTGGGCTGGAGAGCGCCCATCATCCCTGTGACTGGGGACGCTTAGCTCCGGGCAGCTCAGGAACACACTTCCCTTCGTCAGTGGTGTCCAGACACCAGCTGCAGACTTAATTCTCTGCTGGGCTCCGGGGCCACCTCCTCCCGTGGCTGTGCGCTCCCCACCGTGTTTCCAGGGCCCAGGGCGCTGCCTGTGACTGTCAGCCTCCCTGGGGATGTGGAGGGATGCTGGCTCTGCGGCTCAGCCGTGCGCTATGGGGGTGCCCTGGTGGGGAGTGGGCCCCCCACTCCCTTTTCTTCCCAGCGCAGCCCCCTCTGGGGCCTCGTCTGGGTGTTCTGCCCTTGAGAGAGAGCTGGAGCCTCTGTGCTCTGTCTGGGCCGTCCGGGCCCACCGTGCGCCGGTCCAGCAGCGTCATCTGATTCCCGGGGCCCCACTCCGCACAGCGTGTCCAGTGCCGGCGGCCTCTCAGGGATGCTTTACTTACCCCCTACTCCGCCCGTTTCCTCCTCCATTTTTTTCGCTCAAATGGGAGCGTGTTCACTGAGCTGCATGCACTGGATGCTGCCTGCTCAGGGACAGACATGACGTGGCCCGTGGCCTCGCCGAGCGTGTGTCTCCTGCAGGACCACACACGGAGGCGGCAGAGGTGAGGACTGCGTGGCTGTAAGGGCCCTGGTCGGGTGGGGGGGGTGGTCAGCGACTGCCCCCCCCCGAGGAATCGGGGGACCCTGAGGTCGAGACCTGAGCACAAGTAGGAGTGGCCACTTGTGGAGACATCCAGGCAGAGGGGACAAGGAGCTGGGGCGAGCCTGTGTGACAGGGCTCTGCAGAGCTGACTCCAGGGGGCTGGTGTCTCTCCTTCGGGTTGTGGGGCTGGAGCTGGAGAGGGGGCAGTGCCCATCTGCAGAGCCTGTTCCAGACACTGACCTCCCACCTCTGGAGGAGCAGGGTGGCACATCTTTGGGTGGTAGACCTGGGGTCACGTCTGGGCTGAAGTGTGTGCCGTGCTGGTGGTGACTGCGGCTGCAAGGCTTGGTGTCCGCTGAGAACCCACCGTGTGGTGACCGTGCCAGGACTTGGTTCCCTCCTGTGCCGTCACCGCGGCCTCTGCTGGTGGGTAGACTCATTTCCATGGTGCACGCGGGGTCAGAGGCTCACCGGCAAGGTCAGGCTCTGGGCGAGCGAGGCCTCCTGGCTCCAGCCCTGCCATCTGCCCGGAGCTCGCGCCCCTTCCATCTTCCACGTGGTTCGGAGTGTGTGTCGGGCCCTGTGCTGGCTCGGGGCCGCAGAGAGCGCGGCCTAGCCGGTGAGCGCGGTGACATCTGTTCACGTTGCTGTGTTGGCGGCAGAGAGGATCTGTTCCTTCCAGTCTGAACAGCCTCCTGGGTGGGGACTTCAGGGTGGAGCAGAGCCCGCTCCGTGGTCGGGGTCTCCCCTCAGTGGCAGGTCTTACAGTGAGAAGGACGGTGTGTACGTTGGCCTGTTTAAAATCCCTGTAATTGGCGTGAGTTTTTCCAGCCCCCGATGACAGAGGAGGAGGAGTCTGCTCTGATTAAAGGGGAGGGGGTTTCAGCGGGTGGGAAGCTGGAGTGGAGGAGAAATGGGCATACAGCCCCTTCCTTTGGTTGATGGGAAAGTGGTTAATTAGGTGACTCTCTCTTCCTCTGACACGTGCAAATGAGAGTCTGCTGATAATTGAGCTGGTACAGAAATGATAAAATTTTAACCCGGGCGCCAGCTCTCAGGTGTGTCTGGGAAATGAAGGTGAGCGTGAGGGTGAGTGCTAGGGCTGCGTTTGCTGTGAGCGGAGACCTTTCATGTCCTGCCCTCCAAGCCCCTCCAGGGTCAAAATAACTTTTTAAGATGTTGACAAAACCAGAACAAGTTGCCAAGTTGAGGTAAGATATGCAGGCCGACCGAGGCTCAGGCAGACTTGTCTGAGTGTCTCAGGCTCGCCCTGCTTCCTGTGTGCTGTCAGGGCCGCAGTGTGGAAGGACTCCCTGCTGTGAGCCAGGCCCAGCACCACGGACAGCGCCCGGCTCCCGCCGTGCCAGTGGGTGGGGAGGGGCCGGGCACTGCAGGGCTGCGCCCTTGGCTGGGTTGTCCCGGCAGGACCCTCGGGCCTTGTGAAGTCCAGGTGCCGCTGTCACCACCCACCAGGAGGCAGGGTTTTCATCTTCAGAAGCTCCTGGCGGGACCGCCTTTTAGCTCTGACCCCTGCCCTGACGCTGGGCCCAGAGGCTGCTGCTTCCTCTCCTGGGGCTGCAGGACCAGACGAGCGCGCAGGTGCCAGTCCAGGGTGCAGCGGGCGTTGTCACTCTGCCCTGTCCCCTGCCGGCTGCTGTCGTTGGAAGGTGCTCTGGGCACCCCTTGCTCTGCTTGATTACTCTCATCCCCACCTGTTGGGGGGTGATGGCCGAATGCTGTCCCCAGACAGGCCTAGGCGTCGTGTGAAGTGTGAGAGCCCCTGCCTGCAGAGAGGCTGTGGCCCTCAGGCAGTAGGGTGTGTGCGCTCAGCCCTGGCCCCTCGCTGACTCTGCTGCACCCCAGGGCCCCGTGCTCTTCCTTCTCATGGCTGGTCGGCCCATGGGGGGGTCCTTGCAGGGAGCAGCCAGTTTTTGGGGGGTCCTGCGTGGCCTCCCAGAGGTGGTTCCCCGCAGAACTGGTAGCTCATGCCTCCAGACTGTCAGCAGGAGGTGACAGTGGGTGGGAGGCCTCTGCGTGTGTCTAGAGGAATTTTGGAGACGTGGGTCTCCTCATCCAGGTGTCTGGGGCTTTGGTGGCTCCCCCGTGACATGTGCCCTTCTGTCCGCAGGGCCTGCCTGGCCTCTGGGTGGCAGGTTGTTAGTACGTGTGTGGGTAGCTGTCTCTCTTGCAAATCTAAAATGAGATTTTACTTTTTAAATAAAAAAAATGCTCAAGCGTTTGCAGCTGGGCGATAGCAGAGATTAGAAACGTTACTTATCTCTGAAGCACAAAGGAAGGCAAACGAGAGAGAGAGGAGCGGCGTGCTGCCGAATGCTGACGAGGCAGAGCAGCCGCCCCGGGGCTCACCAGGTTCGGAGCCGAGTGGGCGAGAGCTCGGCCAGCGTTCCCAGCACAGGGGCAGGTGGGCGCCTTGGTCCAGGGTGGGAGAGTCACCCTGGCACTGGCTTCGTGCCTGCGGAACCTTCCTGCCGGGACCCCCTTGAGGGCAACACCCCTGACGTGTTTGGTCTCAGGTCTCCTCTCCCTTCACCTGGTGGCCGGCCTGGCCCCTGTCCCGTCCTCACTGCCCGCGTGGCGTTGGTGAGAAGCGTGGCTTTCTGCGCCATCGGTCTGGTCGCAGGGAGCGCCCCCGGTAGCTGGGCTCCTCCTCCTGTATTCCTGGCGTCCGGAGCTCCGCCGCGATGCACAGTTTGGGGTTCTTTCGCGGGTGGGCCTCTTCAGTGTAGCTCACTCTCCTGAGCCGTCAGCCGGCCAGGACAAACGCGTGTGTGCACGTGCATGTGCACACACGTGACCGTGACACATGGTGGAGAGCTGCCGCGGGACTCGGCCTCCACGCTCCGTGTGGGGCCACATGCTGCCGGGTGCGGCCCCTCCTGCTGGGCAGCCCCAGGGTCTGGGTCTCCTTTCTCTGTGGCCCTGGCATGGCCTCTTCCCTGTCCCCAGCCTCGTTTGCACACAGTTTAGGGGGCCTGAGCTCTCCTGTTCTTCGCTGGGCTGAGCCTCCTTGGTGGGTGGACCAGCGGGACTCCCGTGTGCAGAGCCTGACCGATGCCCCAGGCCCGGGGCTTCTTGCCACCCAGACCCGGCCACGCCCCTCTGAAGTCGTCTGGGTCGAAGCTCCTGTACGGCCCCTCGCCCGGAGCCACAGGCCCATCAGGGCTGGGGACGGGCTTGGAGCCAGCATTCTGACCAGTGCGCTTTGCGCAGCTCTGCCCACTCAGCCCCCGTTCGGGCCGCAGCTGAGCAAGCCCGCCCCTTGTGCCCATCCCTGTGCCCCTTGGAGGGGGCTGAGCTGACTGGTCTGCCTGGAACATCTCCAAGAAGTTCTTAGGGCACCTGCCCTTCTCCAGCTGAGTCTGGGCATGTGTGACCCTGGTCCTGGTCTCTGCTGTCTGCTAGGGCTTCCCTGCCGTCCTGCAGCGCGTGAAGCTGTCTTCGGGGACATCTACAACCAGGGCGCCCTCTTCGGATCTGTGTCCCCGGTGCCCCTGCACACAGCAAGTGGAGTGGGAGGTGGGTGTGCCAGTGACATCCTAGGAGGGCAGCAGGAAAGTGCAAAATGCGGAACCCAGTGGGGAGGCCCCATGGGAGGGACATGGGCCCTGCAGATCACGAGAGCCAGAATGCAAGATCACTGCAGACGTGGGGCTGTGTGAGTCTTGGAGCCAGGTTTGACGTGTTGTCTGGAGGTGATGGCACTGGGAGGGAACGCTCACAGCCCGTGTGCTCAAGAGGGACTGCTTTGTACCTGATCGCACGGGGGGTCACGCCCCTTTCTTTCTGGGAGTCCTTGTTTTGGCCAACTGGGACGGCCTTCTGATTGGCGTTCTCTTGGAGGGGTCCCTGGGGGCCTCCCGTCCGGGTCTGGACGACACCTTTCCTTTGCGCAGGGTCTGCAGCCTGCCCGCTTTGTCCGCACGCCAGCCTGGCTGTGGTGCTTGCTTACTTTTTTGTGACCTCCGAGACAGCGTGACACATCGGATGCCTGCAGGTCCGAAGGAATTGGACCCTGTCTTCTCCGCCCGGCTCTGACACATCTCTCAGACCCTTCCCACCGCCGTGCGCTCCCCGCTCCGTACAGAACCACGGTCTCCCCTGGGGAGGACCCCGCCCCCCTCTTTCTCCAGCCACCCGGTCCCTGCCTTCTGCTGCCACTGAACGTGCTGTGGGCACCACTGTCCCCCTGCTGCCGCCTGTCTGTGGCTCCAGCCTGGCTCTTCCTCCTGGCCCCTGCTCTGGAGTCCTTTGCAGAGTCCTGGCAGCGCCCACCCAGCCTGTGCTCAGCGTGCGTGCCCGGTGCCGGGTGCCGGCAGCGGGCGGGTCGTGGAGGCGGCTGTCTGGGGACCTGCCTCCCCGCCCCACCAGGCTTGCTGCTCTCCCTCAGTCTCCCTCCTGTTCATTGTCTTCTTTTTTAGCGACAGCCGGTGCTGCTCCCGGGTCCCCAGAAGATGAAGCCCTGCGTGTGTCTGGGAGCGCTGGGCACCCTCCCTGCAGGGCCTGCTGCCTTTCTGCTTTGAAATTAAAGGAAGGCTGGATGGAGGAGTGTGTGCTTCTCCTTCAAGCAAAAGCTTTCAAAAGATATTTTACAATAACTTTTGCTACTTAATGACTTTTAAATTTGAAACATTATCTTCATTTACGTCACTTTTTATTGACGTGAAGCACGTATAAGAAAAACACAAACTATCCGTGAGCAGTGAAACCGGCTCCCAAATCACGAAGCAGAAGATCACCAGCCCCTGAAGCCCCCCCCCCGCCCTCCAGTTCCCTCCCCTGGTCCTGGGAGTCACCGGCCTGGCCGCCAGCCCCAGACCACTCTTGCCTGTTTTGATCCGACATGACTGGGCCGTGAGCTCGTGTGTGCCGAACGGTCCAGAAGAGACACGCTGTCCTCTGCTCACGCGCGTGTGGTCGTCACTGGCTCGCTGTCACTGCTGTGCGGTGTTGCGGTTGGTGGCTGTACCATCGTTCTCTGAACCCCCCCTGCGGCTGGTGGGCATTCGGGGTGGGGGTCTCTGGTCGGGGTGCTCGTGGGCCGCGCCGCCCTGGCCGTCCCCGCCCTGGCCGTCCCCGCCTGTCTCTGGTGCTCGTGTCAGACTGAGGAGCGGGGCCGCTGGGCCGTCAGACCCCGTGTGTGTGCGTGTGCGGGGCGTGTCCCCAGGCCCCCGGCGGCGCTGACCCGACATCTGGCCGCCCCCGGGCTCACTCGCGCTTGGTGCTTTCAGGTACGTGACGCGTCCTGGGGGCAGGGCTAGCGCTTCCTTCGTGTGTCCCCCTCCCCTGTTCCCCCGGTGACAGTGCGGCTCAGCGCCTGTCTGGACGTTTACTGGCCGTTGGGACGTCATCTGTCTGGCATGTGCGTCGTCAAGCCCTCTGCCCGTTTCCCTCTTGGGTGGTTGCGTCACACACCTGCTGGTCTGCGGGAGTTTTTTATATGGTCTCTGTGTGTACGTGTGTACATAGCAAACACCTTCTCTCCGTATGTGGCTTACTTCCAGTGTTCTCATCACTGTCTTTTGAGTAATAGAAGTTCTTAATTTTGGATCTTATTTATCAAATTTGTCTCATGCTGTTACCTCTTTTTGTGTCTTAAAAAAATCTTTGGTTACATAGATCAGAAAAATGCTCTGCTGTGTTTTTTCAAAGAGCTTTGTTTCTTACATTTTACATTCACAGCCACTGTCCACCTGGAATTGGTGGCGTGGGGAGAAGGGTGGGGTTCAGGAATAATACTTCTCTGGCTTCGTTGTGCTCCTGCTGCCCTGCTGCACCTGCGCTTGCAGGTCCTGCTCCCACCCCAGGGCCTTTGCACTGGCTGCCTCCCTTTCTGGAACATTCTCTGGCCAGGTAAGGCAGCAGCATGCTCCCTGGCGTTTCTCTTGGCTCCTCACAAATGTTCCCTTCCCGGCCACCCCATCTCCCAGAGTAGCTCCGCCCTGTCCTCTGCCAGGCTGCTCTCCGTGCCACTCAGCCCTGGTCAGCGTGTTGTTGAGTCTGCTGCGTCCCTTTTCTTGTCTCTCTCCTCTTGCTTGAGTGGACGGGGCTTGGGGTGGGTGCTCTGACCAGTGTCAACACTCATGGGTGGTCAGTGTTCCCTGCTGAGGGCGGGGCCCAGTTACACAGTGAGAGCTGCGTTCTGCTTCTGGGTGGGTCCCGCGGGGCCCTGGGGACGGTGCTGTGGACCGGCGGGTCTGCGGCCTCCGGCCCAGCACTGCCCTCCTGGCCTTAGGGATTGTCTTCTTTTCCAGGGTGACACTTGCCATCTGTGGCGGGTCCATTTGTCCCGTTTCTCCCTCCGAATTGTTTCCGGGTCTTTGGGAGAAGTCCAGCTGGACTGTCCAGCTGGTAACATGATGTGTTCATCCTGGGCCTTTCCTGCCAATTGAAGTCTGCTTGGGGGTGCCCCCAGCCCCTGACTGTGACTGGCCAGCACCCCGAGTTCCTCTGAGCAGGGCCAGTCGCTTCCTGTGGGTCCCCGGGGAGGGCCCTGGCCCCAGCCTGTGTGTGCAGGGCCAGCGCCGTCCTGTGCGGGAGGGAGGCGGGGGCTCTGACTGATGGGAGTGGTTCTCCCCGCGGGGCTGCTGCGCCTGCTGCTCCTCGTGCTGGACGCCTCGCTTCCACGCTGGAAGGAAGGAGGGAGGGCAGGAGGGAGGTGAAGAAGATGGCAGCTGTTATTTGTAACTTTGTAAAATTCTGCTTACACAAGGGGAGCGTTTCCATCGGGAGCACTTGACAGCGCAGGAGAAGAAAGCAGGACAGGTGAGGGTGAAGGCTTCCCGTAACCCTCCGCCCGGCGGGCGCCGCGGTGGCCCGCTGGCTCAGGTGCTCCCCGGCACGCGCACGTGCGAGGCGTGCACTTGGCTGATGTCGTTTTGGGGAAAGTGCAACACTCCGAGCGTGCTTGGCTTGGGTCTTCTTATTTTGTCTAATCTTTTGTGAACGTTTTCCACATTAACCACGCTTTTAAAATGTAACTTTTTGGCAATGAATTACTCTCTGTTTTTTAAACACCTTTGCTGGGGTGTGGTTCCTGTGCAGCAAACTACACGTATTTCAGAGGTACAACCTGATGAATTCGATAGTGAATTCCTGTCGTTACGAATCCTTTATTTAACCAAATTGTTCCTGTTAGATGTTTGTCTTCAGTTTTTGGTTCACTGTTGTAAATGACGCTTTGGTCAACACACGTGTCCCCAGAGCTTTGCTTGCATCACTTACTACTCCTGTAGGAGAAGTTCTTAGAAGCGGAATTGTTCAGAAAGTACGCACGTTTTATAAGCGAACAGGTCTGAACGTTTAGCTTGGGCCGAGCGCTGCTATGTGCACGTTCTCTGGCTCAGCACTTGAAAAGGCCCTGTGATCTTCTAGGAGAAAATATCGGAGAAAATCTGTGTGAGCTTAGGTTTGACAATAGTTTTTTTAGGTGTAACACCAAAAGCACAATCCATGAAAGTAAAAAATTGATCGATTTGCTTTCGTTAAAGTTGAGAACTCTTGCTCTGTCAAAGATACTCTGAAGTGAAGGAAAACACAAGAAACCGGAAGAAAACGTTTGCAAATCACGTATTTGATAATCAAAGTGTACGAAAAATACAGGAAGAACTCTTAAAACTCAACAATACGAAGCAGTCTAATTTGAAAATGAGTGAGAGGTCTGAACAGACACTTCACTAAAGGACATACACAGAAGGCAAACAAGCGTAAGACAGGACCCCCCACGTCACGTGTCATCAGGGAGTCGCATATTGAAATGGCAGCGAGGCACCACCGCACCCCCTCAGAATGGCCAAAATCTAAGACACTCGCCACAGCACCCAGGTAAAGGGAACCTGGCCGGTGAGGCCTGGAGCAGCAGGCGCTCTCCCTCTTGCTGGCGGGGTGCAGCGGGGAGCAGCCGCCGTGGAAAGCAACCTGGGGAGGCCGCGAGGCTCCTCTCAATTCTGGCACACACGGGCCCCAGCAGCTGCCCTCCTAGGTCTTGACCCACGTGAATTGAAGGCTTTCGTCCACCCAGGGGCCTGGACGCGAATGTCTGTAGCAGTTTTGTTTGCCATCATCAAGACCAGGGGCAGTCAGGACGCCCCTCTGCAGAGGAACGGATGAACCAGCCGGCCCGTCCTCACCCTGGAATGCTGGTCGGTGATAAAACGGACCAAGCTCTTGAATCAAGAGCAACGTAGATGAACCGGGAATGCGTTTTCCTGAGTGAAAGCAGCCAGACACAAAGGCTACCTGTGTGATGACTCATCTGACAAGTGGGAGAGGGCAGACCGTGGGGGTGGAAACCGGGTTCGCGATCTCTGGGGTGGGAGCAGGGGGCGTGGCTGACGACAGAGCAGGTGCGTGTGGAACTGCCCAGGTAAAGGGTACCCGGCAGGTGCGGTGGGTCTGTGCCTCGGTGCCCTCGGCAAAACCCCCAGAACAAGTCCTGCAGTGGGCGCTTCAGTGAGTGCAGACAAACAGAGGTGGTCAGCAGGTGTCAGGCGCTGCAGGCGGAGTGTGGGCTGCGATGGGGACTCCATCTGGGTGGCGGCCAGTTTTCACCACCACAGACAAGGCTAAGGTACATGTCCTTGTACAGGTGTGCTGGACGACACACGAGGGGACGTCTTGAGCACATCTGGGCACGGCGTCGGGGCCCGTGTGTCCTGGTGAGAACTGGCCGGTCTCCCTTCTCCCCAGCGCCCTGAGAGCTGTGGGCTCGCACCGCTGCCGGCACCTGGGGCTATCAGTCTGCCCGCCGCTCGGCCGGTGTCCGATGCCATCTCCTTGTGGGTTCCCTAATGACCCCCCACGCCGAGCACCTTGTGAGCGTCGTTGGCCTTTCAGATCGCGGCTTTGGTGAAGTGCTCTCAGCATAGCTGTTAATTATGTGTTTTCTGTCTGTTCGTTCATGATCTCTATCCATTTATTGTGTCCTTTTGAAAATTGATTTTTAGAAGAGCTTTTAATAGCCTAAGGAAATTAGCCCTTTGTCTGAAATTACAGTTTCCCAGTTTCACATCTCCCCTCTGGTTATAAAGTTTCTTTCCAGACATTAATTTAAATTTTTTCCTGGTTGAACACGTGAGGTTTCTCCTTAGCGCTTCTGTTCTGAGTTTGTGTGCACGTGGAAAGGACATTCTCTTTCCTAAGTCACCAGAGTGTTTTCCGTTGTTTTTCTCTGTCGTGATTCTGTGCTTTGTGTCTCAGACCTCTGATCTGAGCCTGTCTTTCGATGGGACCTGAAGCAGGGTTTCACTTGCTTTTTCCCGAAGGCTTCCCGGCTGTCCTCGTGTGACTTCATGAATAACCGGTCTTCTTTCCAAGCCCGTTCTGCACGCAGCTGTGAGTCTGCTTGAGGGCTTTCGGTTGCGCTGCTCGGGGCTGTGGCTGGCGCAGCCGCGCGCTGCGCTCTCAGCGCCCAGGCGGCTGCGCCCTGCTCGCCACGTTCTGCACTCGTTTATGACACCTGGCTTGTCTGTTTGTTCATGTGAACTCCAGTGTCAGTTTATCTAGTTACAGGTAAACGGAGTTTTAGTTGACATTGTACTGAATCCGCAGGCTACTTGAGGGGAGGGCGGGCGCGTCTGCGACGCTGGCCCTTGAGTTCTCCCGCCCTGGACGTGCCTGCCAGTCGTTTCGTTTTCTTAAATTTCCGCAGTTTTGAGGTCGCCTTCCCATGGATTTCACACCAGTCTTTCTCTTTTCTTTTATCTTTTTGTTGCTTTTATTGGAGTCTCTCCTCTCGTTATGTCTTCCGACCAGTAATTGTGCCGTCCAACCCGGAAGCGGGAGAAGTCCGCGCTCCGAGCCGTGATCAGGCTGGGGGGCTCTGGGCCGGGCAGACCTGGTTCTGGTTCTGGTCCTGCTCTTGCCCCGTCCACTCTCGTCACCCTTCTGAGTCTCATTTTCTTTGCTTTTAAGATGGGGAAGCTGAGAGATCCCCCTCACGGAGACCCGTGAGTGTGGGGGGTGCCCTCTTGGGGGAGGCACCCTGTGGGGGGAGCTGCTCCATCTTGATGACTGTGCCCGGTGCACCTTCCCCTTCTCCTGGCCTGGCGGTGGGCTGGGCAGGGGGAGACCTGCAGGGAGGGCGGGTATGGTCCAACCTCGCCAGGCCGCCCGGAGTCCTTGCTGCCTGGAAGCCAGGGTTCGGTGGGGCCTCACTTCTGTAACGTGCGTCCTGAGCATTTCGCATTGTTACCGTTTAAACAGGGCTTTTCCTGCTGCTCAGCCTGAGCCCAGCTCCTCCTTGTGTGACTGTGCGGCTTCGGGCTGCTGATCTCACAGACAGACGGCCGCTTCGAAATCCCCTTCCTGTGAAGAACTGGTGTGGAGAGAAGCACTCCCCTTTGTTGCCAGCCTGGCCCTCCTCTGGCTGAGTGCTGTGCGCCCCTGCGAGTGCCGAGCCGGGGTCGCTGCTCCTGAGAGGTGGCCTGTGTGTCCCCGCGGGGCTCTGGGAGGGTGGCTCCCCGCTGGCCACACGGCTCTTGCACCAGAGCAGCCCGGGTGGGGCCCGCGGAGTCTTCCCAGGCCCCCCGCAGCCCAGGTCTCCGGGTCTTTGCTTCCTGCCATCACTGAGGCGATTCCTCGTTTGGCGTCCGGAAACCCAAACGTAGCCCTGGCGTCAGAGGCCTGAGTGCTTTCAGAGGGGAGCCAGCGTGCGGGTGGGGAAGGACTCTGCCCTTGTGCCTCGGGGATCTGTCTGGACCGGAGTTGTTTCTGCCATCCCGCAGGTCTGCATTCGCGTCCTCCTGGTCTGAGCGCGGGGCTGTGGTGGCCCTCCTTGTACGTGTGAGGAGGGACTTCTGTCCCCACTTGTAGGCCAGGACGTTTAGGCCTGGGGACGTGTGAAACAGTCCCCTCAGCAGCAGAACTCGCCTTCCTATCCAGAGCCCGCGGGACGGTACCCGGGGCAGACCCTACGTCAGGCCTCCAGACGAGCCTCATTTACAAGGGGCCAAATCAGACCAAGTGTGCTCTCCCACCACAGTGGAATGAAGTTGGAAACCAATGATAAAAGGACATTTGGAAAATGCACGAATAGGTGGGAATTAACATACTGCGTAATAACCAGGGAGTCAGAGAAGAAGTCACAGGGGCAGCTAGAAGGTACTTTGTAACGGGCAAGAGTGAACTGAGCGTGCTGAAGGCCATGGGAGCAGAGGCAGCAGCGCTCAGAGGGAGATGCAGAGCTGCAGATGCCTAAGCTGAAAAACGAAGAGAGCTCTCAGATCGTAACCACCGTGACCAGCCGGGAAAAGGAGCAACCCAGACCCACAGCAAGCAGACGGGGGGAAATGCAGGAGACAGGTGAACGGAAGGGAGGACAGGGGGCAGTGGAGAAAAGCAACGAGGAAGCTGAATACAGCTGACAAGCTTTGAGCTGGAGCGGCCGAGCCCACCCGAGAGAAGTCTCGCTGGTAAAATCGGGGGTGGGGGGTGGAAGTGAGCCTGCAGAAGTGGAGTGAGTTACGTGAGAGAGAGTTACAGCCACTGCGCGCCGGCAGTGCAGGTAATCTAGCCGAGAGGCACAGACACCCAGAAATACGCAAAGCGTCCAAACCGACTCAGAGGAAACAGGAAGTCCGAGCAGGCCCGTAACGGGTGGTCAGCGTCTAAAGCATTTCCAGCAGAGTTCGCCGGGGACTTGCGCCTTGCCTTTATAGGAGGAGTTAACACCGAACGTGGAGGAGGGGGACACACTTCCTAACTCACTTCATGGTGCTGGGACAACTTCACAACGATGAATTTGGGTCCTGCCTTGAACCACGTGCAGAAAGTTACTGATGTGAGTCAGAGGCCCAGATGCAGTGACTAAAACTGTGAGACTCTCAGAAGAAACGCTGGTGCCGTGAGTCTTTGTGACCTTGGATGATCGCTTCTTAACTGTGATGCCGAGCAGCAGATGCACAGGCGTCTTTATGCACAAGCAAAACGAGGTAAGCAAAGCAGATCTCATCAACATTTGAAACTTAGACTTGTCACAGGACACCATCAAGAGACTGAAAATCCATCCCAAATAAGGGAGAAAACATATGCACATTACGTATCTGCTAAGGGTCCAGTACCCGGCATATATAAAGAATTCTCACAACTCAACATGAAGAAAACAACCCGACTGAAAAATGGACCAAGTGTTTGAATAGACATTTCTCCAAAGGAAATAAGTGGGTAAACAAATGGCCAATAAGGACATGAAAAGATGCTCAGTGTCACTGATCGTTCGGGGGATGGGGGTCAAAGCCATGCGGCGTCACCCCTCCCCCAGCAGGGTGGCTGCTTCCAAACCAGCAGAGAATGGGCTTGGGGAGGAAGCAGAGAAATGGCAGCCTGTGTGCATCGCTGGAGGGGTGTGAAAGGTGGGGTGCCTCGCCATCCTCAGCAGCCAGCGCTGGACGCAGCCCAGTGTCCGCCGACAGGTGAGAGGATGAACAGGACGTGACTTCTCTGCACACTGGGGTGCGCCAGCCTTAGCAGGGAAGGGCCCTTGGACGTCTGCTGCACGTGCAGGAACCTTGAGTGAGTTCTGCTCAGTGGGGGAGCCAGCCTGATGCCACTTCTGCTGGGTCTCTTGAGGAGTCAAACCCATAAAGATAAAGTAGGAGAGGGGGCGGGGCGGGGGTGAGGCGGGGCAGTCAGCGTGTAACGGGGCAGAGCTTCGGTTTCAGGGAGATGAGTCCCGGAGATGGGTGGTGGTGATGGTCGTACGGCAGTTGGAACGAACTAATGCCGCTGATGCGTGCACTTAGAAGTGGTTAAAACCTTACGTTACGTATATTTCACCACAGAAAGGGCAGAGGACTTCAGCAGACATTTCTGCGAGTGGCCAGCAAGCGGAGGGGGAGCATCCGCGCTCCCGCGAGACGTCCCTCACACCCACCAGGACGGCCGCGATGCCGTGCGTGGCAGTAACGCCGCACGGGCACTTACATGTTACTGTGCCTCGTTTTTGTAATAATTTTAAAGACAGAAAGTGGTGCATCTTGGTGAGGACGTGAAGAAACTGGAGCCCTCGCAGACTTGGGTAGGAATGTCGAAGGGTGCGGCTGCTGTGGGCACCAGCCCGGCAGGGTCACCACACGGCCCAGGAGACTGAAATCGCACACTCACACGACACCCTGCACTTGGGGTCCACAGCAGCGGTGCTCACAGCCACCACCACGGGGCAGGAGGGGCCGGGTGTCCGCTGGCCGGGGAGTGGAGGACCGCCGTGGCACAGGCCCCCTGGGGGCGCCGCTCGTCCGTGAGGGGAGCGGAGGGGCCGCACACGGTCAGGATGAACCCTGAAAACGCAGTGCCAACCGAAAGGAGCTGGCCAGGGAGGGCCGTGTGGTGCCCGGTCCAGGAGTGTGGAATGCCCAGAGCAGGCAAATCAGTGCCTGGAGAGCAGGTCAGAGCCGGGCCCGGGGGCGTGGAGCGTGGCTGCTGGCGGCACAGGTTCTTTTTGGGGTGATGAGTCTCCTGAGCTAGTGTTGTCTGGGCAACAGCGCAGATACACAGAAGCCGCTGATGGCTCGCTTGCGGTGGTCACAGTGGTAAATTTTATAAAAATCTTTCAGCAGATGGTCTTGGAATGTCGTTGATGCTGAGAACCAAGCGCGGCCCATTGAGGAGGGGCCCCACATGCCCTCGGCGCCTTCTGTGTAAATCGGGGGGAGGGGGCCCTGCGTGCAGCCAGGCATTGGTCCCCGGCCGTGGGGGGGCAAGGTGGAGGCGAGGATGGGCTGAGTCTGAGCCCACGGGGAGGACGCGGGCCCCCCGCTCAGGCTCCCGGAGGCCCTTCCCTCACGCCGGGCTGTTTCTCCCCGGACTGTCCCGTGTGCCGTCTGCTGTGAGGGGCTCGTTCGGGGAAACGGTCTTTCGCTCCCGCGCTCTTGGTATCTGGCACGTGGGGTGGGTGTGCGGTGAGCCCAGCACCGCACAGGAAACCACGTGGGGGTGACGTGTCTGCTGGTCGGTCCCTGACTGGGGGCAGGACTCGCTGTTTGGGTGATCCGTGGGCCAGGCGAGCCCGGGCCTTTGAGCACTTTGGCCTTTGTGCCTGGCGACTGGCTTGCTCCCCCTGCTGAGGGCACAGGGCGATGTCCTCCCTCAGCTCTGTAGCCGCCAGGCGGTGCTGTGGCCTCATGTTGGGACCGAGCCTTGTGAGTGAGGAGACCCAGGGGGACTGCTGCGCCCCCCACCCCTGTGTGGGCTCCGGAATTGGGAGTTGGGAGCCGGCCGTGCTGCAGTGGGGCGTGGCGGTGGCCGGGACAGCCGAGGAGGAGGCCCTGGTGGCCCATACCCTCCCGGCACGTCCTGGGATGTCGGCTTTTCTGCCATAAGCTCCTTGGATCTGTTCACCATTGTCTCCTTTGCCTGGAACAGTGCCTGGAACAGGATGCACTGGATTTGCACTGATTTAGTGGATCTGTGGCTGAGTGGTCGTGCCTGGTGTAGGGCAAGGACGGGGAGGCTTCCAGACCCTGGGCACCCCGTATCCAGAGGGCACGGTGGCAGATGTGGCGGGGCCAGGTAGGTGAGATTCAGCAGGCCATGTCACCGCAAGGGGCGCGGTGTTTGATAGGAGCTGTTGGCCCCGTGGTGCCAAGGTCTCTCTGCCAGCACGACCTTGTCCTGCCCTGGCCTTGGGCCACATGTGTGTCGGCTCCTTCGTCGGGGCCCCCAGTGTCGCCTGGGGTCTTCACAGGCGTGAGGTCAACTCTGAGTGTCTTTTTCTGAGAAAATAACCACGGTAGTGAGTGGGAGGGAGGGCAGAGCAGCGCCCACTCCAGTGTCGGGGAGTCTGCGCCTCTCAGACGGCGGCTCCTGTCTCCCACCTGCTCTCTGCATCGCCCGGGCCCCGAGGCCCCCGGCCCCTCCCCTGTGCCTGGTGGTGGCCCTGCGACGTGCCTGGCACTGCGGTGACTGTCCCCACAGCTGCTCAGGCTCATTTTCTCCTCCAGGGATTTCAGAAAATCAAACAAGGAATCGTAAGCACACCACAGCGTCACGTCTCTGCACGTCTGTTCCGGCACCTCCAGACTTGTTCTCTGAGCTGTCCTGAGCAGGGCCTCCTGAACACTGTGGACCGTCACGGCCTCCCCTGCTCCCCTCCTGCCCTGCCCGCGTGGGTCATCAGAACACCCCGCTGGGTGTCCCGTAAGATGTCAGAACGAGAAGTAGAGGCACTGCATGGACGTCAGTGTCCCCAGAGTGCTCTCTTCCAAAGTAGGGTCTTCATGGAACACCAGGCCTTGATGGGAGGAGGGTCCTCACAGAGTCACTGAGCTGGCGATGAGCTGGCCCCTCCTTGAATCCCTGATCTTGCCCCCTCCCCAGCCCTCCCGGCCCAGGCCCTGGCCCCGGGCAGCCCGGCTGACTCGTGGGTGGGTGGACCTGTCTTCCCGGCCCCATTGGTCTTGGTGTGCAGAGCTGCCACTGGCTTTCGACCTCTGCGGGGGTCTTCGTGGTTTTCCCGTTGCCTTTTCCTGAAGCCCACGTGGTGTTTGCTCCATACATAAACCCGCCGTCTCGTTGGGGGGTGCTCCTCGCAGTGCCGCTGCCTCACTCGTGCTGTCCCCCTTCAGGTGTGACGCCCACCCTTGGTGCTTGGCCACGGCCCTGGGTGACGCCCCTTCCAGGAGCCTCCCCACCCTGCCCGAGCGCCCTGGGCCTTGGCTGAGACCCACTGCCTTTCCTGTCTGACCTCCTCCCGGCTCGCGGGGCCACAGCCTGGCCTTGCCTCTGGGAGAACCGCAGAGCTTCCCCGGGACACCTGCAGCAGTCCATAAGCAGGTGCCTGTGGCCACTTGAAAGGCCAGCAGCAGGAGTTACGTGGAGGCTGGCAGAGGGGTGCCGGCAGCGCGCCAGGCGTCTGTTAGCTTCTGTGCAGAGCGCTTTGTCCTGAAGGGTCCTGGGGGTGACTGTTAGTTTCCTCGGCACCACCCTGCACTAGTGCACCGGGAGCCGCGATGTGTCCTGGGCTTCGCCACCGCGTGCTGCCGCCACCTCTTCCACCCTGAGGGGCCGCAGGGACCACGCCCAGGGCATTGTGTCCTCTGGAGTCTCCTGACAGCCACGCCGCGGGCCTGCGCCCCGGGACCCACTTCGGTGCTTCTTCTCTGGCCCCTGGCAGTGCCCGCAGCGTGGGTCTTGCGGCGCCCCGCCCGTGGCAGCAGGGCAGGGCCCCAGCTTCTCCAACAGGCGCCGGCCCTGCCCCGGGAAGGTGGTCTCTGTCTGAGCCGACTCTCAAAGTCCAAGAGGAAATAAACCGAGTAGCTGGCCTTTCTCCAGTCAGGTGTCACCGCCCCGGCCCCGACGCCCGGGGAGGAGGACGCGGTCAGTGAGTGAGGCTACACGGAAGATGATGAAGGAGGAACTGCTAACTCTAAAATCTCATTTTCTCCTTTCATGTTTGTCATTCCAGCACGTACAATGCCCTAGAGGTTTATTAGAGCGGCAGCACTTAGAGGGCGTGGGGGCCATGCTTGCCTGGGAGTCACGCGGGGGGTGGGCGGTGTGGCCCTCCCCAGTGGAGCCCCGTGGGCTGCGTGCCTGGGGGGGGCTCCTCGGGGGTGGGGGGCGAGGCGCTGCAGGACCTGCGTCCCGCGAGAGGCCTCACCGAGCGGAGCACTGACTGCTGGTGCTCTGGCCGAGGACGGCCCAGTCCATGGAGGAGAAACAGACAGGCGTGGGCTTTCTCAATCCAGCTGCCACGTGGTGACCGACGCAGCCGGAAGGCCCGCAGCGGGAGGGGTGGGGCTCGAAGGCGCGGAGGGTGTGGGCGGTCGGTGCTCTGGCGCCCCTGCGTTGCAGTTGCTGGTGGACATGGGGCGCCTCCGGGAGAGACGAGGGTGAGGTGGTGCCCCCTCACCTTTACTGCTGGTCCGATCCTCCCCATCTGGTCCTGCCCTTTGACCTCCTGCCCTGGCCCAGACAACTGGGACGGTGGGCGCGCCCAGCTCTGCGCCCTCACACCTGACCGCGTCCTGACCTTGTCCTCTCCCTCCGCTCCGTCCTTACTGTGTCTCCTGCGCCAGATGGGGAACTCCTCTCCTTGAGCATGGGAGCTGGCACCTTTCAAAAGCCTTTCTCCCTCTTTCTCTCTCTGTCTTGTTTTCACTTCTGCGCTGCTGAGCCCGGGGCTGGGTCTGCAGGGCGCGCGGGGAGCAAAGGCCTGAGCCCTCGTGTCTGCCCTCCCTCGGCTCCGGGGCGCTCGCTGGGCTGGGAACCCGCGGGGACGTGATTTGTGGGCTTCTCGTCTCGTAGCGTCTGGTTTCTGACGGTCGTTCCCCGTCTATTTAAACGGCTGCATTGGAGTGCCTCTGGGAGGAGGCGGGCGTGAAGTGCCTGCAGGTGAGGGGTGAAGTATCGCCGCTGACCGAGCGCCCCCCGGGCATGTGCGCCAGCGTCACCCTGCCTTGTCGTGGGGGCTCCTCCCCCGGAGCTCCCAGCTGCGTGGCCCTCCGTGGTCTCTTGGGGAGATGGAGTGGGGAGGTCCTGAGCCGAGGTCCTGATGGGGACCCCACCTGGAGCTGGGCCTTCAGGAGTCCCAGGCGTGTCCCCAGGGGGAGCCTTCCCCCACCGCCAGCGCACTCAGGCCTACCTCCCGGCACCAGGAGTGGGGTCCACGACCTTCACGCTGGCACCCACGCCACAGGCAAGGGGCTGCTGACCCGCCTGTCAGTCGCGCGGCTGGAGCTCCGGGTGTGGGACGTGTCCTGGTGGGGCCGCCAGGCTCTCTCACCACCACGCCCCCTTCCACATCTCTCCTGGGGACTGTCCACGCTCATGGTCATGCAGGGACACGGCTCTGACGGCCTCACTGCCCGGGCTGCCGCCGCCTCACCCTCACCATGACTGACCAGGTGTGTAAGTGCAGGTGCTTCTGTCGGCCCCACGCTGCCCCCTCCCTGCCTCGGGGCACAGAGCAGCCTCTGCCTGAGTGTTTGGTACTTGAGGCTCAGTTCCTGGTACTGAGGTGCACTGCTTAGGACCTCGTACTCAGGGCTCACGGCTCAGGGCTCAGGGCTCAGGGCTGGGAACCGGAGCGGCGTCCCCCAGGAGCTGTTTGAAGTGCGTGTTTAGCCAGGTCTCCTGTTACTGGGCTGCTCGGGGGTCAGAAGCTGGTTCACTCTTCTCACCCAGCCTCATGTGTTCTGGGTCTCTCTCCCCTGCTCTGGGTCCCTTAGTAAGAGCGCACAAGAGAGCCTGGGGGGCACGCCCTTCCTCCCCCTAGATGGAGGCTGTCGCCGGCCCAGGGCATGTGGCACTCTGCTGTCAGGCGTCTGCCGTCCTCGGTGCAGGGGGCGAGGGGTGTGGGAGGACAGAGACGACGCATGGGCGAGGCAGCCCGAGCCTCGGATCACAGGACGCGGTTTTTGCCCGGCTGCTGCTTGGCTGCTGTGACCTTGGGAAGGCCGCCCCCACCCCTGGGCTGCAGCGTCCCCCACAGCGAGGGGGCGGGAGGCAGACGGTAACTGAGAAGCCGGGGAGGAGCACCGGGCCCGCTGCTCTGTGGGCCCTTCCCCGCGGCCCCCCGTGTGTGCTGCTGCGTGCAGGTCCGTGGAGGTGGCCGCCTGCGGGGCCTGGGGAAGTTGGGGTGCGGGGTTGGGCCCGGAACCACTCCAGTCTGTGAGAGTAGAAACAGAGGGTGCCTGGGGCCCAGGGTGAGCAGCTGTGCCCCGGGCAGTGGCCTCCACAGGGAGGGGAGCCGGCATCTGAGGGCTGTGGGCTCCCGAGGGGCACACTGGCTGGGCCGTCGGTGGGCGGACCCTTTCTGGACGTAGATCAGGTGGAGCCCAGTGGAAGGGGCCAGGTAGTGAATGTTTTTGCCTTTTCAAGCCACAGAATCTCTGTCTCAGGAAAGCAGTGTAGACGCCACGTGATGAGAGGGCTAGGCCACGTTCCAGAGCTGTCCTCCGCCCTACTGGGGACGGTGGGCATGACCGCATCCTCTGGGGTGCCGTGGGCTTCAGTGAGCTGGTGGGTGTGGATGCCTGCCCCCGCCCCCCGCCGTAGGTCAGACCCGTGTGCCTCGCTGCCTTGCCCTGAGTGCGGGCCCCCCCGGGTACCCGTCTTCTGTGGGCTCCGCAGGGCTGTGCTCCTGAGGGACGAGCTGCAGGGACCAGGGCAGCTGCTCCGGGGGACCCAAGGGGCTGCCCTGCCCTCCGGCCTCTGCCGAGTCGTTTCCTGAGTCCCAGTGGCCTCCTGGGGCGGGGCTGCTTCTCCTTGGGCCTGGCACCTTGGCACTGGGCGCTCTGAGCAGCCTCACTTGGGCTCCCCACCCTGTAACTTGGAGGCAGCCCCACCCCTACGGTTACAGGTTGGTGACGGATCAGCTAAATTGGATTATTCATCATGGTTGGGATTGAATTGAAATTGCGAAGGGTGATTTTCCTTCTCGCATTTCAAGGTCAGAGGAGAGTATTTACTGTGTGGCCTCTGTTTATCTGGGAATGCAAATTGAATTTGGTGATTCGAATTGATGAGATCTTGGGAGCTCATGGGAGGCGGAGGGGAAATGGCCCGCAGGCCAGGCTGCAGCTCCTCGCCTGCTCCCTCCGCTGCTCCTTTGATTGGTAATTATTTCAGCCTTTGCTTTTCTCATTCTCTGGTTTTGTTTCCGCTGTTTGGATTTTTTTTTTTTTGTCCGAGAAGTGTGTAATGACACTTGGAGGCATTTAGGATTGGAATTAGATGCTGTACGTAATGACAGCTGGGCATCCTGGACATTGTGGGCGGTGGGGCGAGGCTCACGGCTTCCTCTCCAGGGCAGCCCCTCCTGTGAGCCTGAGCAGGACCCAGACAGGAAGGGCTGCCCACCTCCTGCCCTCCTGTCTCCGTGGTCCCCCTCCTTCTCCCCACACGAGCCAAAGCTACTACCTGGCAAGACTGACGAAGCCCGGGTCCCGTTGCTGTGCCCGAGATCTGGTCTCAGCCGTGCTGGTCGAGGCTGGCCATGCGGTGAGAAGGGCCCACGCTCTGCAGACGGGGCTCCAGCCCGCCTCCGTCCAGCTGTGTGTTCCCTGTCGGGGAACAGGGATGCAGCAGCGGTTCCCTGTGCTCCGGGGGTCTGGGGGCGCTCACAGGACCCGGTGTGCGAGCGTACAGGCAGTGCAGAGCTCTGTCAGGCGCTGGGTCAGTCTTTCAGCTCCGACTTTATCCGGCTCGTGACCTCTTCTGCTTTCCTCTTTGTTGCCTGTGAAGCTTCAGAAAGGAGGCGGGATGTGAACTCGCCCAGCGGCTCTCCCTGGGGTGGCTCCTCTCCCTTCTGGTGGGTCTGCCTGCTGCACACTCGTCCTGCGCTCTGCCCGTGTCTTGTCGGGGCCCCCGCCGCCCCCTCAGGCAGGCAGAGAGCAGTAGCTTCCTTTTTGTCGGAGAAATGGAAGTTCAGAGAGTTGCTCCAAGCACCTGAGCTCTGATGCTGAGGGGCTCACGCCCGGCTTTGCTGGGGCCTCTGCCCGGGGACCCGGGGCCGCCGCCCAGGGACCCGGGGCCGCAGGTATCGGACCTGTTTCAGAACCCGCCATGCCCTCCATCAGCGATTCTCCCCAAGCACGGCAGGGCAGGCTCCCTCCCCAGCTGGTCAGTGGGGTCCTTGCACAGGCCCAGCCCTGGGCCCCGTCACGTCCCTCTGCTTCCCCCTCCTGCAGCCCGAGCTGCCCGTGCCTGGGCCGCTGACGGGCGGGTCAGGAGCCTCCCCGACACCTGCTTGGCACCTGCAGCCCATCCTGCCGGGTGCCAAGGCCCATGTCGCCCCGGAGCCCCGAGCCCTCGGTGAACCGGCCTCAGACTTGCCCTGCCCCGTCCTTATGAGCCGCAGGAGAGCGTTTGTTGCAGACCTGGTGGTGCTCACACTGGGCTGTGGGTGAGGTGCAGCAGGGGAGGAACGCGCCTTCACTCAGCAGATCCTGACGTGGAGGAAGAGAATGGGTTTGAGTCAGGTGGCAGGAGGGGAGGTGGCTGCTGACGATGGAAACCCAGCCGCAGCAGCCAGGTGCCCACAAGTCAGGGCGCACCCTGGTGTGAGGCAGGGAAGCTGGGCCTGGCCTTGGACTTGGCTGCTCTGTGAACACAGCAGGAGGCTGTGGCTGATTCAAAGCGGAGCCTTGGTATGGTGGGTGGTGGGCGAGCAGGCAACAGTGGGGCCAGTGGTGGGGTGGAAGGGCCTGGACCAGGCCTGGAGATGCAGATGGGGGAGCGGAGCTCAGCGTGCGTGTGGAGTGGGACTGTCAGACCTGCGGAGCCACGGCGAGGGGGCGGGGGCTGGAGCACGAGTGCTCCTTGCCCGCGGCCTCTCCCTTGGAAGGTCTTTCCTCCAGAAGCGCTTCGGTGTGAGTGGTGGTCCTGCCTGTCCTTGGTCTGTGGCCCTCGGCCTCCCTGGCCTCTCTCTGCTTTCCTCAGTCGCATCCTGCAAAGTGCCCGAGCTGGGGCCCAGCAGGGGAGCGCAGGCCCTGCCTTCAGGACCGGAGTGGGCGGCCCACAGGAGGGCCCGCAGGCTGCGGGCAGTAACAGGCGTGGGCCCCTGCCCCTGCAGCACCCCACCTTCCTTAGAGACCTCCAGGCCCTGTGCTCAGGGTGCTGGTGAAACGGAGTTGGGAAACGCAGCCTTGCTTGGAGGAAGCTGCCCCCACCCCCACCCCCACAGGCCTGCGCGCGGTGGCGCTCGCCGGTCAGAGTGCAGTCTGCTGCTTCGAGGTGTCCTGTTGAGCACTGGGTGTCCTGTCCACCCACCGTTCGTCCTCCAGGCCATGGCTTCCAGAGGTAATCCCTAAGTCTTAGCAGTGATTCCTCACCCCACTGCAGCCCCCTCGGCTGGCTGCCTCTGGAAGAGGAGGTGGCCGTAGCTGAAGCCCCTCTGGCTGGAGCCTGGCCACTCACCAGGCAGCTTATCCCACCCTGGGCAGCTCTGAGAGATCCTTCTCTACCAGGATCTGACTGCCACCTCCCTGTCACCTTCAGACCACCTAGAGGTCAGTACGCGTCCCCTTTTCTCTGTGCCCTGCCCCGACCCCTGCAGGCGGTGAGGTCCCGAGCACCCTCGCTGTGCCCTTGGATCGCTGGACACACGCAGCACTGCTCCCTGGAGGCCCCCTTTGGCTGGGTCGCATCCCCGCCGGCTTCTTCCTGTTTCACCTGCTGCCGCCGGCATCTTGGCAGCCCTGTCCTTGCAGGTGGTGATCTTGCTCTCAGCCGAAACCCTGACATCCTTTGGGTATGTGCTGCGACTCAGTCGTGTCCCCACGTCCTGCTGGCACGGGAGTCCTGGGTGTCACTCAGAGCCCGTGCTGGGTCAGGCAGCTCCTGATGCTGCCGGCTCCCAGGGCCTGAGCTCCGCCCTGCCCTTTCCACGGCCCTTCCTTCCACTCTCCACAGGCTGACTTTCAGAATTTTTAGCCTGATGATTCCCTGATGAGCTGTGATGGCACCAAGATCTGTTGACCTCCTCCTCCTCCTGGTGGCCCTGGGGCGGGGTGGAGCGGATGACGTCCCAGCTTGCGGCCAGCCTGCGAGCCCCGCCTTCTGACAGATCACTGGGGGCCCTTTTCACCCCAGACAGAGACAGTGCATCACCAATTTGATGGTGGCTTGGCTTTGTCCCAGCTGAGGGCCCAGGGTGCACGAGGCCCAGCACGGGAGACACTGGAGTTCAGGCACCGTGTCCTGACTGGGGAGGGGGCCTCGAGTGAGTGACCAGCCCTGAGGCCCGGCTCACCCTGCGTGAGGAGGGGACGCTTAGGGAGCACGGGTAGGGGTCTGACCTCTGTGCTCGGATCCTGGACGTGAAGATGCATTAGGAGTTTTGCAGAGTGTGAATAAGGTGTTGTTTACTGTTTTCCTGGCTTCCTACAAAAGTGTGACTTCTGTGAGTCGTGTGCACACGCAGTGGATTCAGGTCTCAACCACAGAAGACCCCCGGCGGGTTGCTGGGTGCTGTGTGGCGGGCACTGTGGACAGTCATTGGAGATGGAGCTCCCTGCCTCTTCCCAGTGTCCGTGTGAACATCTCCACCAGGTCCCTCACTGGAAGATCACTTGCCTCAGAGCTGTTCTTGTTTTGAATTTGGGTCTGATCATGGCAGCCGGCGTGTTTCTGCCCTCCGTGCCGACGCCAGGCAGGACCTGGTGGGGAGCCCTGGCCCCTCCCCAGGCACGAGCGAGGGCTCGGCAGGGGCACCGGTCCTTCCTGGGCTGGGCGCACCGCTGCCCTTCCGGGGGTGGGGGGCTGCCAGGCGAGGGCGGAGCCGCGTCCCTGCCGTCAGTACAGGGAAGGTCATTAAAACGGCCCCCGCGGCTTCAGAGTGCGCCGTGTCCTTCCGTTGCTCCTTGAAGTAGATGTTCTTAGGCCTGGCCTTCTGATGGAGACCTCACTGAAGTGGGCCGCGCTGGCCCGTCACAGCGCAGAGAGGGCTTCTCAAAAGCTCAGACCTCATTTCTCTCTGCAGACGCCAGCCCGAAAAGGTCTTGGTCGATAGCTTGCCGGCCTCTCCTCTAGGAACTGAGAACTTGATTTTGAACTAAAGGTTCACAGAAATGCTGCTGACCTTGGGGTCAACTTCGCGTGGAACCGGAGGTTTAATTTTTTATGAGCTTTCTCCTCTTTGCTCCACAAGAAAGGCCGCGATTGAATGGCAGAGCGTTCCCCCAGGAGGAGGCGGCCACGTGGGCGCTGGCGCCGCGGGTCGGGGTTCCGGACCGTGGCCCAAGTGCTTCCGCCCCGCGGAGTGCTCACCGGCCTGTGGGCAGGGCTGCAGGATGGCCTCCGCGGGGCCAGGTCTGCCCTCTCCCCACTGGTCCTCAAGGAAGGGGGAGGCCACCTGGTGGCAGGTGGTTTGAAAAAATAATTTGGGGCATTTTGGAGTGAATTCTTGGAAACATCGGACAGTTGTGCTCCTCTGGAAGACCCGGCCCTCTGTCTGTGCCAAACAGTCCAACCTTTGTTCCCCCAGGGCCCCTCTTCACGGCCGCTCTCCTGCTGACCGGACGCCCCCCACCCCAGCCTCCCTTCCCTACGCTCTGCTCTGCGGCCTAGTGTGGCTGAGCAGGGGGCTCTGGGGGAGAGAGCCTGCCGGGCTGGTGGGGAGGAAGGGGCAGGCCGGGTCCTTTCCCTGGAAGAGGGGCGTCCTGCTGCAGGTGGCAGCCGTGGACTTCAGTGGGCAGTTTTCCAGCGCTGGTTCCCAGCTCCTGCCCTAGGCGGGCGCTTCAGAGGTCTGGTCCCACAGCAGTGGTGCCTCCCTCAGGCCTGGGGTCCAGGTCTCTGAGTTTCTGCGTGTCAGGATTTCTGCCTCTTCCCTTGGCTCCGCAGCCCAGGGCACCTTGGCTGCTTCCTGGAGGAGCTGCCTCCTCGCTGTGCGAGGGCTCCTCCCTCCCCTCACCGGCTTTCGCTTTCTGCCTCTGGGGCCTGCCATGTGCACGGAGCTCTCTGCTCCACCGAACGCGAACGCAGCGTCCCTGCCTGAGAACGCGAGCCCGGGTGGTGGGGCTGTGGTGGGGCTGTGGCGCGGCTCGAGCCCTGCTGTCTCCCCAGGGCTGACGGGATCGTCGCTGGGCCCGGGGAGTCAGAGCCAGGCTGCTGATGGCCTGGGCAGGGGCCTGGGGGCGCTGCCCCCTGCAACCTGCCCGGGTGCATTTCTGCGTCTGGTCTAGCTTTTACAGAACTGAGTCCTGATGAAGCATTAGGGCTCACAGCAGGCCTCGGGACTTGGAGTGACACGGGGCTGACCAGCGTGGGAATGGAGCCCCTCCAGCAGAGACCCCAGGCCGGCCGAGCTGGTCTGCGAGGCGGCTGGTGCCCGGGGTCTCCTGCAGAGTTGTGTGTCCTCTGCTTCACTCTTTCCCCTCTTGCTTTCATGAAAAGCATTTTGTGTCAGGAAGGACAGATTGTTTTTCTAAGCGAGCAGGCACTTTGTCTGCCTGGGCCTGGCCCCCGGCCCCCAGCCCCAAAAGTCTCAGCTGTCTCCTCTGGGCTCTGCCAGACACGTGAAGGGCGCTGCGACCTGCACTCAACACACTTGTTCTTGTAGCATCTTGGGACTGGTCTGGGGGCGCGGGTCTACCTGCGTTCCAGGGACCTGCACAGGGACCTGGTGGCCAGAGCAGACCAGATGCAGGTGATGTGTGCCCAGGCCTGCCCTTGGCTCCATTGTGCTGGACCAGGCCCCGGGGGCGGGGTGTCTGCAGTGGACGACAGTCGCCCTGGGGGCTTTGTGCCTGCTCTTGGTGGGGAGGTCCCCAGCTCCATAAAGCATCCTGCTTCCAAGACCATGGGGCTCGGAGTTTGTTAGCCTCCACAAGGCTGTCCCTAGCAGGCCTGCGCTCAGAGCAGCCCCTTCCCTGCGCCCGGCAGGCGCGGCGCCGTGCCGCCACCCGCGAGCTGGCCTCTTGCTGCCCCCGGCCTTGGCAGCTGGGACCTGGGAGTGCACTTTCTTCTCCTTACACCCCTGCAGCAGAGCCGTGGTTTCAAACGCCTGTGAG
Organism: Vicugna pacos; assembly: GCF_048564905.1. Classification (NCBI taxonomy): domain Eukaryota; kingdom Metazoa; phylum Chordata; class Mammalia; order Artiodactyla; family Camelidae; genus Vicugna; species Vicugna pacos. The sequence goes on from NC_133004.1 coordinate 46,029,810, forward strand.
CTTCCCCACCTGAAGTCGGGGAGTCCAGGGCCAGTCTCACAGTTCTTGATTATTGAATCGACCCATGAATAGCTTCAAGTTGAACTGGAACTTGAAATAGCCTTTTCATATGTCTGTTTCAAAGGAATATTTGTACTTCTAAAATTTTTATTTTGTATTTTTGGTTATGAAGCACCTAGAAGTGGCAGGTGCCATCGGCCAGCTGTGTAGTTGGATTAAACATTCGTGTAAGGCTTCCTGAGGTGGCTACCGGGTGAAGCGTGGGCCCTCGAGTGAGGACCTTGGTTCCGGCTCCCGGGGACCCGGGGCTGGTCCAGGGTGGCCCGACCGGGGGTTCTCCACCGAGTTCCTGCAAAGAGAGACTTCTGTCAATGCATGTTTCACATTTACTTTCGGATTATAGCTAACTGTTTAAAGAATTACACTAAATTGTAATTTAAAAAAACCCTATACGCACTCAGATGTGGAATCTGACCACCTCCAAAGGAAGCTTTATCTGCCATCCTTGTAGATTAAAGTCTTCCTGAAATCGTGTGTCAAAGCAAAAAATAAATTACTGGCCCCCACACATGGTATGAGATGCAGGCGTGAAACAGGCCTTGTCTCCAGCTTCATATTCTCAAAGCTGTCTGCTGTCATCGGTCATGCCCGGGGAACGTGACGGTGACACCTTTTCATCCTGATCATACTCTGTTTCTGGGTTTTTGTTTTTGTTTTTGTTTTTGAGATTTTAAAGATATCTTTTGGTAAGAGGTTTCCTTTACTTTAAGAAATAGTGTGAACACCTCATCTCTGCCCACACTTCACCGCACGCCTTGCGGAGTTCGTGCCTCCTTCCCTGGGATGTCTCGCCTTCTCCCTTCTGGGAACTCTCCTGCTCATCGTCCCCTCAAAAAGCATGGGATGTCTGCTTGCAGGGTACCCCCCGTAGGTGACGCAGGCCTGTGGGTTCCTGAAGTGTATGGGACAAGCCGGGGGCAGAGGACGTCCTGCGGGTTGTGAAGGACTGATGGCGTTTTGTGGGAAAGAGGGGCCACAACCACGCCCTGAAGGTGCTTCGCTGCCGTGCCAGGAAGTTGGGATGCAAGTCCAGGGTCGGGGGCGTCCAACACGGGGTGCCTCTCCTGGTCTGAGGGACGGCGTGGCAGCGACGGAGGCTGCCTGGGCGGGAGGCTGGTGCGGTAAGAGTTGCGAGCGTCCAGTGTGTGAACCAGGCGGGCGCAGGCCGCGGGGTCGGGAGGGTGCTGACGAGCGGCGCCCCAGGGTCTCCCCCAGGAGGCGTCCGCCCCACCCCCCAGTGCCAGCGCTCTGGCTGGCTGTGTGCAGGACAGGCCCCCGGGGCTGGTGTCGCACGTCCCGCGCCGAGCTGCACATCTGTGGCCGCCTGCGGTTCGTGGGAAGTGCTCACTCTGGTGATTTAGCTCATTCAGAAGTGCGGTCCCGCAGCGCCGCGCAGCAGACAATTTTTCCCATTGTGTGTGGAGCCGAGCTCCCCTCCCCTGCGCCTGCCACGTTCTGGGATCACCCTGGGCGTCTATTTGAAATCCAGAAACTCCTGAAAGGCTTTAAGCAGCTATTCAAAAGTGAGGAAGTGACAGCGGCCTGGCTGCACGTGCAGCCCTATTTTGGGACCTGCGTGACGCATGCCGTGTGGGGCCTGGGGACCCATTGCCGGGGCTGTCCTGGGGGCCAGGCCTCACCGCTCTGCCCTTTTGCCTCCTGCAGCGCCCGGGAGCTGGAGAAGGCCAGGCTGCAGCTGCAGGAGGAGGTCCGCCAGGCCAGTGGCCAGCTGTTGGAGGAGAGGAAGAAGCGGGAGGCGCACGAGGCCCTGGCCCGGCGGCTGCAGAAGCGGGTCCTGCTGCTGACGAAGGTACGGGGCCCTGCCCGCGGGGGCTTGCCTTCCAGGCCAGCGGCTCCTAGCCCGTCCACTCTTAGCCTTTCTCCCCGGGGCCCTCACGTCTGCAAAGGTCTCTCCCAGAGAAGGTGACTCAGAACTCAGTGGTCTGTGTCCTCACCTCTTGATCGGTTAGACGTGCGTGGAGCTGCCTGGGTCATGGTGCACGTGGGGCTGAGCCCTCCTCTTCCCAGAAGCAGAGCATCCTGTCCGTTTGGCCAGCCTGTGTGTTTCACCCTGGTTGCCGGGCGCATTCTGATACGCGCTCCCTGGGATTCCCTGATGGGGCCCCTCCTGGTGGAGGGCAGTGCCCTGCGTCACACGCCAGCCTGGGGTTCAGCATGTCGGCCCAGCCCCCATGTCCCTCATGGTGGGGCCAGCCCCCTCTTCAGACCCAGTGAGTGCAGGGAGAGCTGTGGTGGGTCTGTGGCCCAGGGTTTGGAGTGGAAACTGTTGCCTGTGTCCAGAGGCCCTGGGCAGGATGTGTCCCGGCTCCCAGCTTCGCCCGCAGGCTGGGCTCTCAGAGCTGTGCTGCCCTGCCTGCAGGGGTTCTGCTGTCTGGCTGGGTGTGCAGAGCTCACTGGAGTGTGAATTAAGGTTCTTGTGAGAGAGCCTTATTTAAAAGTTGCCTTGGATGCTGAAATTTCAGGAGACGAGGAAGGAAGAAGACGAGTCTGTCCCCAGATGCTCTCCAGGCGAGGGTGGGGGCGTCCAGCCTGCTGGGCAGACACTCCTCCACCTGCTTTCCAGTGGAAACTGGGCAGGCCTGGGGGCCGCCCCCGACCTCCGGGCGTGCGGGCCGCCTGGGGTGGCCCACTGGGCAGTGTCAGGAGCCGGCTGACAGCTGCTGCCTGCTCTTGATCGTTTTTGATGGAGACCTCGGCCCTCGCTGCTGGGACCTCCTGATCATGAAGGTTGCGGAAGGCGGGGCCACGTTCCAGCTGCTCAGCGCCTGCCCTCTGACAGCCTCTCCGGCACCTTCCCCCCTGTGCCCCGCTGTCCCTCAGAAGACCTCACAGGTGTCTGGCTTCAGTTGGGCTTCCCGGCCGAGCCCCCGCTGGCTTTGTAGGTGGCCTCGCACGGGATGTGCTCGGAAACGTCCTCACCTGCACCCCTGCTCACGGTGCTTTGGGCAGAGAAGGCGCGGTGCTCACGCCTTCGGTGACATGGAGCGAGCTTCTGCGGCCCCCAGTCTTCCTTGCCTTCCTTCCCCGCGTTTATCGATTGTCCCTGCGCCAGCTCTACGGGAGGAGCCATGGTGCGGATGCTTGGCCACTGCCCTGTCCAGGGGACGGCAGGCAGGAGAGACACAGGCGTGCCGCCGTGACGGTTATGCAGAGTGCATCCTAGTAGGGCGGCAGGTTCTGGAGGGGCCACGGGCAGAGCCCCAAGGGTTCACTGCTCACGAACGGCCCTGTGGGTGGAGTACCATGACCAGGGTGCACCCCGGGTGTTGCTGGTGCCGGACCAGCGGGGCCCTCGGTGCAGCAGGGTCCTCGGGGGCCCAGGGGTCAGACAGGGCCGAGGCTGCGGCAGCTGGGGCCGCCACGTGCCGGGACTGGACGTTCTGTGGGTGAGGGATGGAGACTGTGCTGTGCTCCCTGACGTGGGGGCGTGGAGCTTCCCGGGAGAAGGGTGGCAGGGCCTTTCTCGGTGGCCTCTCTGAGGCCCCGTTTTCCCGCCTGCAGAGCAGACAGCTCAGGCTGGACGCCCAGGCGTCTGGCGATTGTGTCAGGCTGCAGCAGCCCAGGGCCCTGGCTCGTGCCCGATTTGGGCATCCCCCTGGCCATCTAGGATAGTCTTCTTACTTTAGGGTGTGTAACGTGAGTTTCGCCTGCGAACACCCCCTTTGTCTTCTCAGGTGGCCCATTCACACACCAGCCCGTCTCGTCTGTGGTCACGGGTGGGCAGCGAGTTGAGACTCAGGTGCCTGTGCGGACCAGGCAGGCCGCGTGGGTGCGGGAGGCCGGGTGAGCCGCCACGTGCCTCCTGGGAGGGCGCCCCCGCCCCCTCGGCTGCTTGTGGTCCCAGAGGGTCGTTCTGTTTTCAGGAGAGGTCGGCAGTTTGGGTGTTTACGTGACATGCTCCCTTTCGCAGGTTGCGGTGTGGGTCAGACAGGGCACTCTTTTTTGTCTGGTTTTGGAAGTTTGGTTTTGCTTCAGCACGTACTCAGAAAACAGTGATGGCCCGGAGTTGAAGGTGGTCCTCGTGTTTCCGTGAGCAGGCACCTGGGGAGAGTTGGCGCTGGCCATCAGCAGGTAGAAAACAGAAGGGCCGCGTCACGCCCCTGCAGCCGGCCTCGCGGGCCCCATGGCCCTCGTGGGTGCCCCAGGTTCAGTCCCCGCCCGCGAGGGCCTGTGGCTGGACTGGCAGCCTGTCCGCTCGGCCCTGCTCTGCGTTACCAGGATCATGCAGGCACCTCCTCACCGGGGCTGGCGTGTCCCTGCCACGGCGGGTATGTGCCCATTGGTGTCTGTCGCCTCCTTGTTATGGGCTGTGCCTTCCTTCCTTGGGAATTTTCTGTCCTTGAAGGTCACTGCTCCGGCTCCCAAGGCAGGAAATTTCCACTCCTGTCTTCCGCCGGCTCAGCAGGTCGGAGTGGATGGCGCTTTCTGGCCTGATCAGTCCTCAGCTGGCCGCTGCGCTCACAGGCATTGCTCTGAGTGAGGGTATTGATTGCCTGGTGCTGACGGATTACTTACACCGACTGCCTCTCCGAGGCGTGTTTACAATGGATCGATGCAGTCGCGCGGCCCCGGTCCAGCTCGTGGGCATCTGTCTTCCCGGCCGGTGTGATTAAGCTGTTCTTCAGGCCGGGCTGCGGAGGGTGGAAGCCGGGGGTTGGTCGGGGTGGGAGCACTCGGCCCCTTCTCCTGGGTAATAACCTGGTAACCCCGAGGGCTCCGCACTGTGGCTCCCTCCCCTGTCAGAGAGCCTCCTCTTCAAGGCGCCCCAGGGGGCAGCGGTCAGGCCTGAAGGTGTTGATCTTTGCTGATCTTCGCCTGCCCGCACCCCCTGCTCCCGCCCCCCAGGCCGTCTCTGGGGCGGGTGGACGGGCGGGCCCTGCCCTCCGCAGCAGACTGGCTGGGGGGCTCTCCCTCCTGCTCCTGAGGAGGGCCCTGTGCTTGACATTTCAGAGTGCAGTGCTTGGGGTGTGCGGTTTTATTTTGAGACCTTATTAAGTAGCTCCAGTCTAAGGGTTTAATTGTTACTGATAGCTAAGAGTGTAATTACCTTGGTAAAATACCATGACTATTTTAAGCAATTGAAAATTGGCTTCCAGAACTGGGTGAACACAAACCATTTTCCCATTTGAAACGAGCTATTTCCAGTGTGCCCCTGATATTCCACAACATGGTTACAGAGTCTTACTTGTAGTCTAAGCAGTGAGCGCTTTTAGCACAAAGTTCTTTAAGATGAAGGTAAAAGCCCTTCACGCCGGAGCGGAGTGGCCTCTGGGGAAGGACGCCGGGCACTGGCGCCCTGCTGCCCCCAAGGGTCGCGGCCCCCCACGCGGTGGGTCCCCGAGGGGAGAGAGGGGAGAGGCGGCCCCTCCGGGCCTGGACGTGCACGGGCCACGCAGCCACGCAGCATCCGAGCCCCCGCTCTGGGGCCCGGGGTGGTGACGGTAACTCCCTCCTCCCTGCCCCGCTGGCCGGCGCGGAGGACCGCACGCACTCGCGCCTGAGGCCTCCTGTGTGAATTACAAACCCCCTCAGGAGCGTGGGTCACCATCCCGCCGCCTGGAGACCCTGCTTCAGGCTGGTCCCAGGTGGCACATGTGGGGGCTGTGCTCTGCCCTACCTGGCGCAGATGGGCGTGGGCAGGTCACAATGCCGGGACTGAAGTGGCCTCCACCCGCGGAGCCAGCAGGGACGGGGAGACGGGCAGCTGTGCCTGCGGCCCACAGTTAGGGGGATGCGGGTCTGGGGAGCTGCAGACCGGCGGCAGCGGAGGGGCTGCTCCGCTGCCGCAGAAAGTGCACTCTCCGGAGGGGAGTAGAGGTAGGAAGCACAGGGGTCCCCCCCCCCCGCCTGCCCGCCCACCCGGAGGAGGAGAGGGCTGCTCACCCACAGGCGCCCACCGGGAGCACTCCCTGCGTCTCTCAGGAAGCTTCAGCGACTCCCCCCAGGGTGACCTGTGCTCTTTTGTCTTCTGCAGAGACTTCCTGGATTAATGGAATCCCCGCCTGTTTGCAGTTTTCTTTTTGTCATAAACGCCTACCCCGTGAATTTTGACGTGGGTTATTTTAATACCGTTCTGTCCAAAAGATTTTCTCGTGTTCTCTCTGCGCTTGTAGAGGCCGACCTTCAGGCAAGGTCTGCGTGTTCCAAGCTCAGAGCGTAGCGTGAGGAAGGTGAGAGGGGCCGAGAGAGCCCAAACTCGCCCACTCAGGCTCGGGCGGGGCCCTCCAGTCGGGGCAGAGAAACAGGTGCCTGGGAGTGCGAGGTGGCTGAGGAAAGTGAGGTGTGAACGGGGGTGTGCAGGGCCGGAGGGCCGCTGCCTTGCAGTAGGGGCTTTGCAGAGAAAGGAGGGGCCGCACCTCCAAGAGCACGTGAGAGTCCCGGTGCTGAAGCTCTGTGGGCAGCTGTGTTTCACGTGTCTTGAAAAACAGCTTCAGGTCCAAAGGAAGCTGTGACGGTGGTGGGGGGTGGGGGGGGTGGGGGGGCCCGCGTGTCTTCCGCCGGCTTCCCGGATGGTGCCGTCTGGGCATTCTGACCCTGCGGAGTGTGCGGGCTCGGGAAGCGCCACTCATTCAAGGTGCAGAGCTGGCCCCCCACCACGGGGACCGCCCCGACCTCTGACCTGTTCTCCGTCTCGGGAGTTTGGGGCGTCCCAAGAGTGTGCTGCAAGTAGAATCATGTGTGCGTGACATTTTCAAACGTTCATGTTATTAACATTAGTAACGATGTTTGGAGCAGATTAGATTTACATGAAGCAGCGAGCGCTTCCCGAGTGCGGCCCCCCGCCCAGCCCCCCCGGTGCTGATCTCCTGCAGCGAGTGACGCGAGCGGTGTTGCTGCAGCGACCCAAGCCCTCCGCTTGCAGTCGGCCACTCTGCGTTGCCCATTCTGTGGTTTCGACAGGAGTCATGCCACAGTGCCGCACGGGGCGCTCTCACTGCCCTGGCCATACTCTGGGCTTACCCTGCTCACGCCTGCCTCCCCCCTAAGCCCTGGCGAGCCCTGGCCCCTTCACTGTCTGCACAGTCTTGTCTTTTGCAGAAGGCCCTGTAGTTGGAATCACGTGACGTGTGGCCTTTTCAGACTGGCCTCGTCCACTTAGCTGTACGCGATTCGGGTGCTTCCGTGAGCCTTCTTGCCTTGACAGCGTGTTTCCTTTTACCGCCGAGCGTTATCCCCTGTCTGGGTGCGTTGCTGCTCGTTTGTCCGTCGCCCACTGAATGTCGTGGGTGGCGCCTGCGTGCGTGGTCTGTGTGGACGCGGCTTTCAGGCGAAGCCCCAACTCACGCGGGAGGAGCGTGCTTAGCTCTGAGCGCCTGTGGCGCGGCAGGCCCTGCGGTGACCGCTGGGCCTCTGCTTTGCGAAGCTCCTCGTGCGCCGCATTTTCTCTCCTTTGGGAAAGCTCCGTGGGGCAGGGGTCATTTCTGTCTCAGCACTGAGGACACCGCGACACCAAGAGCAGGTGGGCAGAGGTGCTGAAATGGGGGCCCAGGAGAGCGGGGCTCCTTCCCCCCCAGCCGCCCGCTGGTGTCGCCTCCGCTCGCAGCCTCCTCGCGGCCGGGGCACCTGGAACGTCTTTGTTTCCTTCCACGTCCGAGTGTATCCGGGCTCATGCGGCCTTTGGGGCCTGGATGTGGCATTCGGGGGCCCCTGTCTGCTTTCCCCGTGCCCGCTAGGAGAGGCGGTGGGGGGCGCCCTGTGGCGTGGGCACACCTGGGCACGCATTGCCCAGCTCCTGCGTCCTCCCCATGGGAACCTGCGTGCCGCACCCGGGCCTGAGTGCAGGCCTGTGGCCGACGCCCCCGCGTCCAGGCCCCTGCTGGGAGAAAAGCAGATTATGTTTGCTTCTCTTGCCAGAGGACATCGACGCCACCAGCTGCTTTTGATCAGCCGTCTTCATCCTCTTCCCACGTCCCTCCTTAGAGCCCCCGAGCGTCCTAATCTTATTAGAAGGATTTCTCTCACAGGCCGCCTTTTTTAAGGCTGAAAATTCTTGGTTTGGGGAGCACAGAGGACATCCTTAAGGAGCTCAGTACCTGCCCTGTCTTCTGAGAAAGAGTCCTTTGTGCGGCTCCAGCCTGCTCTTTGCCACCCCCGAGGCGTGGAGCTCGGGTGCCGAGGCCCCACTTCCAGCTCAGCAAGTCCCAGCTTGAGAGGGGTGGACGTGGGGCGAGGGCAGAGGTGGGGGAGGTGGCGGACAGAGACTGGAATTCTCTCTCTCGTCTCTCGCCGCGCACCCCTCCCCACCGAAGCAGCCCCACGCTGGCTCGCTCTGCGCGCTGACCTTCGCCCCGTGTGGACGGCGGCTGGCCTACGGCTCTCTCTGCTGTGTCCGTGGGAAGCCTCCTTGCTGGGGGCCGTGCGGGGGCGGCACACACCTGGCTCGTGCAGGTATCGGGTACCTTTGGGGCAGTGCGTTTTCAGTCTTCCTGGGGCCCCCACTGGGGACCCCCGCTGGCTGGGTTGGGTTCAGGCAGCTGTTGAAGACCCTGCACCACGGTGTCCGAGGAGGAAAATCCCGGGGCCTTGGCCACTGCGCCCCCTTCTCTGTCCTGACACCCAGCCAGCTGGGGAGGGGTCGCACAAGGCAATGCTTGGGACCCCCGCCGGGCCTCCCAGAGCTCTGGGCTTTGAAGTCACGCATTTCCTGCCGGGTTGTGGTGACCTCTCAGTCGAGCCGTCGGGGGGGTGGTGATCGGATGACGCTGGAGACCATGGGGGCCGGGGTGGGGGCTGAGGGTACCTCACGGTCTCCCCACCTTCTCCCTAAGAAAGAGGTTGCGTGGCCTGCGGGAGTGACCGACCCTGGGCTCGGGTCCTGATCTGACCCCACGCTGGCCCCACTGGCATCTCGGGAAAATGAGCCCCACCTGTCTGACCGGCTCCTGCGTGACGCTCTTGCTGCTGGTGTGTGGACGCCGTGAATCGCAGAGCCCAGTCCATTCCCGAGACGGGGCCACGGGACCTGGGGCGGACCAGTCCCAGCTGAGACGTCAGGGTGCTGTCTTGAAATGTGTTTTCACCATCAGGTGCCTAGAAGAGCTCTCTCTGGACGTCGGCAGGCCCGAGCCGCCTGCATGCCCACGTCTGGCCCTGGCCCTTGCTCACACACCCCCTCCTCTGATGGCTACGGCCCCATCCCCTGTTGTCCTCTTCGCCACCCAGAGAACTCATGCTCTGGTGTGCTCACTGTCCTGTCCATTTACTGGCTTTCCGAAATACTCAACCACGTGCCCTCCACCTGCAGGCCGGCCCGGGTGTTTGAAGGCCGCTGTGCCCCTGGCAGAGGTCTATCCAGTGGGGCTGGCCTCTTCTGGGAGTTCCTCCTTGGAGTCCGGCCATCTGAGGGTGTCCCGAGGCACAGTCCCACTCTGGTGGCCGAGCGCTTGCCCTCCTGGCCGTGGGGGATCATGCTCTCCGCCCGTGGAGGGGCAGGGTGTTTGCGTGAACTCAGGTTCAGACTCAGCCCCTGCTTTTTTCTCAGAGCGCCTCCCTCTCCTTTCCCTGCTCCTCGAGGCGAGCCTGGAGGACGGCCGGGCAGCTCCAGCCCACCTGCTCACCCGGCGCCCCGCCTCCCACGGCTGAGCCCGACCCTCTCGGTTCCAGAATTTAATTTCCCGTGTTGACACGTTGTCCTTCAGGTGGCCTGCCCAGGCTGCTGTTTCTATTACATCCACCTAAGTGTGTGTTACAGGAGACGCCATTTGCAAAGTTACTAGAAAGCCAGTCTTGGTACGAGGGTCGCTGCATATCCCACCGATGGGGCGGCTGGAACTGGGTCATAGCAGAGACAAATTCGAGAGAAAAGCAATTTTAGGAAATAGAAAGGAATGAAAACAAAATGCCTCCTCTCCCTCTGCAGCGGGAAGATGTTTATCAAGATAGGGTTTGTGGGAGCGCGGCCGGGAGGTGCTTTGGCCGCCTCTGCTGACGGGCAGGCCAGCCGACCTGACCCGGGCCCTCGCCCTCAGCCCGGCTCTGCGGGCTCCTCCCCCCGCCCGGGGCGTCCTCCCCACCGCTGGCTCCAGAGAAGCCATCCTCCCCCTCACTTTGACGCACTCCACTCACCTGCCGCCTTTGTCTGTCCCGTGATGCAGGGACCGCCTCTGTTTGGTTCCCCAGCGGTTGGTGGGCAGTGGGGGCTGTTCGTCCTTGAGCTCCCCCATGTGACTGTGGGGAGACCGAGGCCGGGAGGGGGCGACCTGCCTGGGACCCCAGTCGGCAAGGAGCAGTGCCTGCGAGTGGGGGGCTGTCACTGCCCCCTGCTTCCGACCAGGCAGCCTGCCGCACCCCTCTGGCTGCCATGGGGTGGGTGGGTGGGTGGGAACATCGGACGTGCTTGCAGAGAGAGAAGGGATACAGATGTCTCTGTTCGATGCTGTGACTTAAAGTTAGCAGCTCGGGAAGTAGTGCTCATTCCTCCCCCAACAATGAAGGGCTGGAGGCAAGCGGTGGGGGTGCCCAGGGCGGGTAGGCGCTGCCCTGGCGGGGAACGCCTCAGCAGCAGCGTGCTTCCTGCTCCCCACGGGCCCTGGGGCACAGACCCCGCCTTCCCGCCCCAGGGGCTCCTCCCCTCGACCCCCAGGCTTGCTGGGCCTTGCGGCCTTCGTGGAACAGCTGGAGTGTGCGCCAAGTCCATTTTGCAGGCATGCGTGTAACCGTGGTCAGTGATGAAATGTTAAATAATTGAACATGAGTACATTTATTTTTAAATTAAAAAAATAGGATTAGTTATAAAAATTATTTTGGGGAGAATCTCCACTGCTTCCCGCCCCTAATGTGTACACACACCCCTGGGCTGCAGGCTCCCCTCGGTCGTGCCTGAGGGCCTCTCCCAGCCACGAGGAGCGGGGCCTCGGCCGTCAGGTGGGCCTAGTGGCCGCCCGGCATCCTGCTTCTGCTGGGGCTGCTCGAGAGGTGGGGACACAGACGGAGCCCACGGCATCACCCCGGTCCCACCCATGCGCGGCGCCCTGGGCGCCTCCCTCCCGTGGAGTGTGGGGCGCAGCCTGCTGGGGGTTGCATGTTCTCCGCCCTTGGCTTCATTTCCTGGAGGCCTCTGTGCGGCACGTAGAACCGCAGTTCCCTGGGACCCTGGTGCGTTCCCTAAAGGTGGAATTCGTCTGTGGAGCCCTGCGCGCCAGCTTGCCGTGCCGCTGTGCTGGTCGGCTTGTGCGTGGCTCCCAGGGCCCCAGCAGCTCCCTGGGCAGGGACCAGGGCGGGCCTGATGAGGTGAGTTTGAGAGTGCTGGACGGGCCCTGTCGTCATTTGCAATTTTGGTATCTGTTCACGGGGGTTTGCATGAATTTTGGGTTTCAAAATACTGCATTAAAATATTCTGTCTCATTTGCTGAGATGTTTGGCCCTTCCTTAAATCTGACCTTGAGCCGGGTGCCTCCCTCTCCTCGCCAGCATCCTGGCCAGGGCTTACCCCCTGACGCCAGGGCTCCCACAGCCGCGGCCCCGCTGCGGTGTGGTCTGTGGTGGAGAACCCGGGGGTTCCAGCTAGAGAAGAGGGGCGCTCTCCACGCGCAGGGCTCTGACAACGGGGAGTGAGACCCGCCAGGCGTGGGGAGGGGCCTCCACCCCAGCGCGGGCCTGGGCGCCCTCGGAGCCGGGAGGGTCCGGGAGCCCCAGGAGAACTAGGCCGCGCTGGCGGCGAGTGTCTGGGCACTGGAAATCCCCCTCATCCTGGAGACTTGTTCTCTTTTTAACTCAATTTCGAAGAAACCCAAATCTTTGAATAACCTTCATCCTGAAAAGAAAGGAAAGGAAAGGAAAGGAAAGTTGGCTGCAGGTGAAAATTGATGGTCACGCTGAAAGATGCGGATCCCGCCAGGCAGCCTCCTGAGCGTCGCTGCTAAAAATAGCCGTGGCGTCTTGCTGGTGGTGTTTGAATTGTGTCCAGGGCACCCCTGATGGCTGTTCCAGGTGTTGGAGGTGCCACCGGCCTCCCTGGGCCGTTCTGGCTCAGGCGTGCCTGCCCTTGGCCTGGGGAGGCCCGGCCCGGCGGGTGCCCGGGCCATGTCAGCAGTTTTGGCGTGTCTGCCCTCTGCCCCCGTTGACTTGTCCTTGGTTTTCTTGCCCAGAGAATGAGTCCTGGAGGGACATGTGCGCTCCGTCTGGGGAGGGGCGGCCCTCCTGCCTTCAGTCTGGAGGGGTCCCCGTGTCCTAGGTCTGGGGGCGGGCATCCCTGTGCCCTCAGCCTGGGCCACCCCCTCTTGGCTCCACACTTCCTCTCCCTCCAGGCTGCCTCTCCCGGGGCCGGGAAGCCGGGCCCCTCAGCACATTCCCCAAGACTCACTTCCACCGCGGGGGTGGCTCCTGGGCACTCAGCTTGCCCGAGGGCCGTAGCAGAATCTGCGGGAGCACAGGGGTGGGGTGAGGGCATGAGTTGTCCTCCAGGGGACGGCGACGCCCATGTCCCCGGCTGCCCACGTCGGGAGGTGCCCGCTGCCCCAGCCTGGCCCGCCTTTCTGTGCCAAGGTCCTCCGCAGGAGGGCCTTCGTCCCGCGGGCCGCCCCCCGCGCCCCTCCCTCTCTGCAGGCCTGTCCTCCTCTGCCTGTTGTCGGAGGCCCTCCGGACGGGTGAGCCACGTGGGGCCTGTTGCTGCTCTGGTGGGTCGTGGGCCTCCTGTGCCCCGGGGCTGGGAGGTGGCCCTCCTGGAGGAGCTCCGCACTAGCTTCTCTGTTCTCGGGAAAGAGAGCCTGGGGCTGAGACTCAGGAAAAGTTAGAACCTAAGCTCTGTCTCTGTACCCTCTGCCTCTCCCGGCAAGACTCCTGCCTCCCGCCTCCCTCTAACCTTCCCTTCCTCTCCCCCCACTTCTCCCCACATCTGCCAGGCGGGACCCACCCAGGGATTGATTGATTTATAGGAGCCGAATCTCTAAAAGTTTGTAAACTAACAGTCATTAAAGCATGGTAGTTCAGCAAACATTTACAGTCAGTTCTACTGTCGCGTGACATGTACGTTCCTGAAAATTTCGTCACTCTGCACATTCACTCACAGGCTTCATCAGTGACACGTGCCTCTGATGAAGGTGGCAGCGCCGTTGTGCCCGCGCTGGTGCAGGAGCTGGGGTGTCACTCTGCCTGGCAAGACTGCACTCCCCGTGGATGGGGTGGAGGGGGCGTCGGAAAGGCTGCCCAGGAGGAGGGAGGGCTGCGGGGATGGAGGAGAGGGCGGCCGGCCATGCCTGGGCACTCTGCCCGAGGAGCTGGCCCGCGGGGGCGCCGCACGCCCGTTCCGCCAGGTTCCTGCCGTCTCTCCGCACCCTGCGGGCCACACTCACAGCTCATCCAGGGTGTCAGTGTCAGCACCTTCTCCAGACACAGCGGAGCTGGCTGACCGGCGCCCCCGCCCACTCTGCCAGGCCTCACCCCCTGTGTGGTTGGCACCTGTTGTCGTTAATCACGTTTATTTTCTAGCAAATGCCTGTCCAGTACCTGGTGTGGTACCTGGAACATGCAGATCTCCAATAAATAGTAGTGACTGCCAGCGTTGATCAAATTACCTTTTTTCATTGGTATTTTTTAATAATCCCATTTAAAAGTCAGTTTGAAAATTCCTTGAGCTAAGACCCGCAAACTCCGTTTTTAGGGAAGAGGGGTCTCAGCTGGGCAGGGTGAGGAGTTTGCCCAGGAGAGTATCTCGGGGCCGACTCTGCCGGCGTCCAGCGCAGGCGTATCCGAACCCGTCCCCTCGTGGGGCAGCGGGTGTCCAGGAGTGCGTGTGTGCCTGCGTGTGGGTGCGCGTCTGTGCGAATGCACGTGTGAGGCGTGCACGTCTTCATTCTGGAAAGCCCGTCGTTTTGTGCACTTTCCCCACAAGGCCGGGAGACGAGGCCCGGCTGGCCGCTGTGACAGCTGCAGGACGACAGTGCAGTGGGACCTGTGTTTACAGAGCGGGGCTGCGCTCGGACTGGAGAGTATTAAACGCCATCCGTCATCCAGCGCAGACGGTCAAGTGCGGGGTGTGTGGTTTGGAGTCAGCGTTCTTTTGGTTACCTTTGCCCATAAAGATCCAAACTGCTCCCAGTAAAACGCCTGGAAGGAGGGAGGGAGGAGATTCTTCCAGACCCAAGCCACCCCAGCACGATTCCGAAACTGGGTGTGCGGTGCTCCTCTTGGCTGAGGGCTCGCAGCGGCGCTGCAGGGGGCTGGGTGTGCGCTGCACTTGGGGCCGTGGTGCTGGGCCTGGCGGGACACGCCTTCAGGTCCATCTCCAGAGCTGCGGGGCTCACTCTTGCCGAAGGTCGTGTCCAGCTTTGTCTGGAGACGCTGGCCTGTCTGCTGGGGCTCTAGAAGCGGTTGGCAGAGGGCTGTCCGCCCAGGAGGGCGGTGCGCGGTAGGAGGAGCCCAGAGTGTTCCCTGGGGGGTCTGCGGGCGACCGTGGACTCTCTCCTGACGGCCCACTCCTCTGCCGTCTGGCCACAGCTCACATCTTCATCTGTAAAGTGGGCGTGTGTGAGGGTGGCGTCAGGTGGCACGTGTGACCATCGTCTGCGTGGTCGATGCTTGGCTTCCCGGGTGGAACTGGGCCAGGCCTGCCCTGTCTTCTCTGTGCTTATGGGATTTGGAGGGAGTGACCATGGGTGCCCAAGGGGTCCGGCCTGCCCTGGCCCAGGGCTGAATGTTGGCTCCTTAGTCACACGTGAGTGATGCCTGCTCCCCACCCCTGACCAAGACAGCCCAGCATTGCTTTGTGAGGCCGGGGTGCAGAGGGAGGCAGACGTCTCAGGCAGGGACTCGGTCGTCCTGCCGTGCCAGTGGCCACCTGAGGGGCCGCTGGCTCTGGAAGGCTGCGCGAGTCACTTCCCGCGCGCGGGATCTGATTTCTGGAAAGTGTGAGAGAGAGGGCGGTTCGTGATCCCGCCCATCTGAAGTTTGTTTCGTTCTTCTAGACTGGAAGGTGCAAGTAAGCTTTCCCACGTTGAAGGTTTCTCTACTCAGTGCCCTCAGGCGTCCAGCGGCCTGGTGGGCGTGTCTGGTGTGGCGGGCGCCTCTGAGGAGCAGCAGGGTCCTGGCTGGGTGTCCGGCGCGCCCGCCGTGCAGAGGCCCCGCCGGGCCGGGAGAGCTGGTCCACGCTGTTGGGTGCAGCGGAGCCCGAGCGGCCTGGGACACCCAGGGACACCGGTGCCAGGCTGTGGGCCGGGGAGTTGGCGAGGCTCACGGCGGAGGGGCGGGGAGCGGCTTGCGGGAAGCGGGTCCAGCACTGAGCCCATCCAGTGCCCGCAGCCCCTCCCTGTGATGCGGCTTGAGGGCTGCAGGGGGTGGGGTGCTGCACTGTCTCTTCCTGGGGGGTGGTTTGGCCCCCTTTGGGCCCCCAGAGAGTAACGCGCACTTACTGCCTTGTGTCCGGCGCACACTGCCCGAGCTGGGAGTGCGAGGCCTGGGGACAGGCCTTGGGACTGACGAGCTCCTGGACCTGTGTCCAGTGTCACCTTACCGCCTCTCAGCCTCTGGCTGAGGCTTGAGCCCCCGGCACCCCCGGCCTCGGGGTCCTGCTGGACGTCGCTTTGCCCTCTGGCCTGCAGGTCCCGAGGTGACCGTCTCCTTCCTGAGCCTTCCTCGGGGCTCTCTAATAAGCTTTTATGAGGGGCCTCTTCCACAGCTCTGCTGATGTCCCTAAATAAGTCAGAGCCGCTGGTTGCCCTTCGCTGGTGATTTTTACTAACCTCCGGTTAAGGAAATATTGCTAGTTACAGAAGCAGGATTCCTTCCCGTGTGAGTCGGCCCCCGGGAGCCCCCCGGCGCCCCGAGAGGAGTGTCCTGGACTGGGGACGGGCTCACGTGTCGGGAGAGTGCCCTGCGGAGCGGGGCTGGGGGTCTGTCCTCCGTGGGGCTTGCCTGGGGCCTGAGGTGACCATGGGCTGCCTAGTGGCATCACCCGCCAGGACTTGGCCCTCTGCAGAGGCCGCCCGCAGCCTTGAGTCTTGGTCTGTGGATGGGCAGACAGGGCCTGTCCCTCACAGGTGCCAGGTCCAGGCGAGGGGACCAAGCTCCGTGCCTGGACAGCGGTGCGGAGGGTTTAGGTGGGGGTCGGCGACTTTCCCCGTGATCCCTGCTCCCGGCCGCTCTGCCCAGGAGACAGTGGTGTGTGTGGCGCCATCAGAGGCCTGGCTTCCAATTTTGACTTTCTGTCTCCCCCGATGAAGGGCGGCCCCGACGAGGTGCCTGGGTCCACCCTCTCCCGTCCTCACTGTCCTAACCAGTGTCATGGAAGTAATGTCCGTGCCCTTTACACGGGGAGGGGTGTTTGCAAGCCTCCTTGCCTCCCCCCCTGCCCCATGTCACTGGAGCAGGCAACTTCATCCCGTTGGCCTCTTTTCATCATGACGGATCCCAGTGAGATTGAGCTGGAAGAGGAGGTGGCTTGGCTTGGGCCCCCCGCAAAGGAAGGACGGTTGCATCCTGAAACGGAGGGAGACCCTGGCCCAGGTCGCCTGGCGAGTTGGTGTCGTGCCTGGGCCCTGACCCCCAGGCCCCGGCCAGGCGGTCCTCACTGCTGAGCCGTCTTTGTGCGTCTTGTGACTAGTGTTCCAGTGTGTGCACCTGTCTCTTTTGGGATCTAGTGCTTGTGTCTTGAAAGTCGCATTTCCAGTGCCTGTGACATCTCCTCCTCCGTCCAGCATATGCCCAGGTGGCTTCTCTCGGGCATCTCAATCCCCACGAGGTCAAACCCGAAATCCTGTGGTGGTTGGAGCCAGGTGTGTGTTCAGATTCCGGGTCCGCCGGGTCCTGCCTCGTGCAACCCGGCCGCAGTCCTACCGGCCTCCTGCTCACTCATCATCGGAGGCGCAGATGGTAGCCCTCTTAGAACAGCACTGGCAGTCACAGCCCCCGCTTTGTGAGCACTGCCCGGGCGCTGTGCTCTCCGCCTTGCAGGCCTGGCCCCACGGGCCCTCCCTGTTCGGCCCATCACGTCTGCCTGGCTGTGGACAGGCCCGCCTTCTGCCGCCACCAGAGGCCCGTGGGCCCGTGTGCTCCCAGAAGGTGCGCTGGGAGCCTGGCTGTGGCCAAGGCCCTGCTCATCCCTGCTGCAGAGTGCTGTGCACGGCGTCTTCCGGGGGCCAGCCCTCCTCGGCCTTCTCCTTTCTGGCTCTGCTCTGCCTCTGTGTGGCCAGCGTGGGTGTCGGAGGGCCCAGAACCCCAGCTCCCTGGGGCCTGGCAGGAGGCTGGGGTCGGTGCCGACCCCTTACCTTCAGGGAGAAGGCGGGAGCTGCTGTGGGGGCCCGCAGGGACTGAGGGGCACTCTCCCCAGGATGGGATCTCTGTGCAGCCGTCCAGGCTTAGCTCAGCCGAGCACCCCCAAATTCACAGCGGCAGCCATGGCATGGCCGTTGTGGGCCAGCTACCCAGACGTCACTTTCCCAAGCTGGCCCTTTCCAGCCACCCTCTGGGTGGGGGCTGGGCGGGAGGGCCTGGCAGGCTCCTTTCTGAGAGGGACCTGAGAGCCCTGGAGCAGGCGCTGCCTGGGATTTCAGAGGATTAGAGTTAATCAAAGAGCTCTTCCTCGCTGTCTTTCCTGGTGTCTGCCAGCTACTTACATGCTAATGCAGGCCCTGCCGCTGAGGGCAAGCGTGTCCGCCGCAGGAGAGCAGAGGGGAATGAGATGGGCCCCGTTTACACACTGTGTCCCCGTGGACAGTGAGGGTGCAGATTCAAACACGTCTGAAAGTCAGTAACATAGTCTTACTATTTTTTGAAAGTGTTTCCTGAAGTGTCTCTGTGGCTGACTTGAGTTTCTCCATTAAGGCCGCATCTTACACTGCATAATTAAATACATTATACTTGGTAATATCTTTGCATAAACAACTTTATAGATAAAGAGAATGCAGAAAATGGGGCCGAACTTTCTAAGTGCAGGGCTGTCTTCCTTGGTGACGGGAGCTTCCAGCCCAGGGGTCAGCTGGAGGCGTGTTCTCCGGAGGAGGGAAAGGCATAGGTGCACACGGGACAAGCGAAGGTGTGCCGGTGCGGTCCCGGGACGCAGCGCACCTGCGGGGCGCCAGGTGTGTGGGTGGTGTGTGCCCTTCTCTGTCTGTGGAGGAGGCGGCCTCCTGGGTGTGGAGGCCTCGCTGGGACAGAGCTGCAGGCACGTGGGAGGCTTTGGTGGCAGGTTGGCCTGGGGAGGGTGGGCGCCGGAATGACCTGCTTCAGCATCGCCGCTGCCCTCCGTGGGCCCCGTGGGTGTTGGTCGGCATCTTTGTGACTTAGAAGTGACACCCTTTCCTCTGCCCACGTTCTTGGGCCGAGAGAGTTAGTGACCCGAAGTTGATGCCTTCAAAGCCCTCCCGCCTCGGGTTTGATGCTGCGTATTCTGAGTGTCACCCGTGAGTCGGGAGCAGTGCCCTTCTAGGCTGGGTCTGCTCGGGTTCCATGTCTTCCTGAGCCAGCCCGGGCAGTGTGGTCTCTCCAGGAGCGTGTCCCCTAAACGGAGGTTACTTGGCTTCTGGCTCACACTTGTTGAGAATGCTTCTTTGACCCTTCTCATCCCTGTGAGGCCTGGGATACTGTCTCACCTCCCATTCTTGGCCTCAGTCATCGGCATCTTTCCTCTTCTCCTCGCTCAGTCTAGCTAAGGCTTCATCGATTTTATTCATCTTTTCAAAGAACCAACATTGGCTCAGCTGATTTTCTCTCTCGTTTTCTACTTTCTGTTGAACTTACTTCTGCTCTAGACTTTATTATTTCCCTTCTCTGCTTGCTTTGGGTCAACTGATGTCTGAGAAAGAAGCAAAAGCAATTCAGGGGAAGAAAGATAGCCTTTCAGTAAATCGTGGTGGAGCAGTTGGACATTTATAAAACACAAAAGGGGACCTTTTATACAAAGATTGGCTCAAAATGAATCACAAACTTAAATGTAGAAATAAAAGTATAAAACTTCTATTCAAAAAGAAGATAAAATCGTCAGGATTTAGGCAAAGAGTTCTTCGACTTGACACCAAAATTATGATCTGTGAAAGGAAAGATTAGTAAGTCAGACTTTGTGAAAACGAGAAACTTCTGCTCTGTGCAACATCCTGTTGAGAGAAGACAAGACGAGGAGCAGACTGAGCGGACACTTGCCAACCACGCCTCTGACAGGCCATCACCTGGGCTGTGAGAGCCGCCAGCGCTCGAGAGGACGCAGAGCACGGGTCAGAACGCGGGCAGGAGCCGCGTCCGGAGAGCGAGCGCAGATGCCATGGGCACGTGGGAAGGCGCTCAGCGTCACTGGCCAGTAGGAAATGCAAATTAAAAACACACTGCTGTCAGAACGGCCAAAACTGAACATGGGGGCCACCCCCGTGCCGGTGAGGTTGCAGAGAGAGGGGTCCCCTGTTGGTCGCCCTGGACAGTGACTAACGGTCTCTCACAAACTGAGCTGCAAGGACCACGAGATCGAGCAGTCGCATGTTCACACAGAAACCTGTGCAGGAGTGTCCCTGGCAGCTCCGTGTGTCCCAGCGTGTCGCTGGGGAGAGCGCTGGGTCCTCCGGCGGGCAGTGCGGGGCACGCGGTACAGCCTCCGAGTGGAATCGGCTGGGCTCACCCGTGGCTGCCTCCCCCATCTCCTCCTTCTCTCCGTACGAGTCTGCGCTCTGCCCTCGGGATGCTGCCGGCCCGCGCAGTCGGCTGCCCTGGGGACTCTCCCTCCGCCAGCTCTGTGCCCATGTGGAGCGGCCGCGGTGTTGGCCATGAATCGGAGACGTCCTTAACCTTGCAGGGCCTCAGGTTTGGCGTCTGCGGAGTGACGGACAAGGTTGGCTGGTGTGTCCTGAGGTGCCTCTTAACTTCTGGCTCCTTGAAAACGGTCAACACCTGTTTCTTTCCTTGATTGAAGAACTGTGCGTTGTGGGGAGCTTGGAAACCGCTGAGGAGGGTAACAGACATTTCTAAAGACCTTGATCCTCCCACCCAGAGACACTAAAAACACGTTTGTCTGTTTCCTTCTAATCTCCCCACCTCCTTTCCTCCTCATCCACCCACCCATCCACCCACCCACTTCTCCGTCCACTCATCCATCCACCCACCCACCTGCTCATCCACCCACCCACAGACCCCTCCACCCACCCACCCACCCATGCCTCCATCCACTCACCTACCCACCCACCCACCTGCTCATCCACCCACCCACACACCCCTCTACCCACCCACCCACCTGCTCATCCACTCACCCACACACCCCTCCACCCACCCACCCACGCCTTCATCCACTCACCTACCCACCCACCCACCTGCTCATCCACCCACCCACCCACCCATCCATCCATTATGGCTGACAGCAATGTGTGCCAGGTGCTGTGGGATCAGCCATGTTCCCCAGCTGTCCCACGTACTGGGAGCAGCTGTGACAGGATGGACAGACCTGTTTGTGTCCTGTATGTCCATCACTTAACATTTATTACACACTCTTTGAAAATAAAGCCCTCAGGGGTTGTATGCTGTTTCTTTGTACAGATGTACCAAAACCAAACCCTTCCCTTCACTGGAACTTTAGATTGTCTCCGCTTTTCGTTATTTTTCCCACATGACCAGCATCCTTGGACTCAGCCCTTCCTCCTACTGTGTGCTCGCAGAGCCTTTGCAGAGACCCCTTGGCTTCCTCAAGGCTCAGTCGAGTGGGCACTAGAGCAGCTCTTCCACCGGGTCCTCTGTTCCTGCTGCCCATTCAGTGTAAGGTGGGGCTGGAGGGTGAGAGATGACTCCTGGCCCCCTCCCCCAAGGTGCCCCCTTCCCCCATGGAGTCCCCTCCCCTGAAGTGTCCCCCCATCCGAGTGTGCCCCCCGTCCCCAAGTTGTCCTCCATCCCCCTGGGCTCGTGGGAGCCTCAGCATCCTTGGCACCTGCCATCACCTCGGAGATGAGAGCTGCCACGGGCCGGCCTTGCCTGGGAGGGAACGCTCCGTGGCCGGTGAGGCTGGCACTGACTGTCACATCTCGGCTCCAGGACAGGCCAGCAGCTGGGAGCGGCTGTCAGATCCTGAGCTGCGTTTCCTCATGGCGGCACCGGCTCCTCTTCCTGCTCTGGCCTGAGGACACTTGCAGTTGTCGAGTGTGACCCGGGGCCAGTGACGAGGGGACGCTGAATGTGGGCCTGGCAGCTCAAGTTCAGTTCTGCACGAGGCTGGCGTCCCAGAGGCCATCAGCTCCAGAGGTTGGAGCGCCTGGGCTGGGGCCCCCGTGGGGTCTCACCCCCAACCCCAATCCCGAGCGTAGCAGCGCAGCGTTGGCGGGGCTGCAGCTGCACTTGGCTCCAGACGAGTGAGGGCGGGGCCGGGAGGGGCGGGGGCAGCAGGCACAGCTGACCCCCGCCAAGGCAGGCGGCCCAGCAGAGGAGCCGCCCTGGTCTCTGGTCCCCGGGGGCACCTGCTGTGGGTAGAGCCGTCTACTGAGTGTGGAGATCTGCTCAGCGAACGCGTTCTAACCTGTTCTCTTGCCCAGTGCTGTCGTGGGGGTTGAGAACGCAGAGAGGAGGAGGAAGCGTCCCACCCGCGCGCGGACTCTCCTGTGCCTGGGGGGGCGGATGCAGCATCGTGGAGCTGGGCCCCGGGTGGGCCCCCACCCAGGCGGCAGCCCGCGACGGGCGTCCCGAGCCAGCTGCTCTTTCCGAGGGGGCGTTTCCGTCGGAATCACCGGATACTTGTTTTGTGTTTTGATGCAGGGTGGAATTCCGACTAGGTGGGCCTAATAGTAATAATCCTCAGTAGCTAAAATTAAAAAGAGATATTGTGGGTTTTACCTAAACGATCTTATTTGGCCTGAAAAATAACCCTGTGATGTGAAATTTCTTCCCTTTATGGTTCAGATAGTGAGACTCAGGCTTGGTCACTCACGTCCCACACAGGTGCCCTAGCTGGGGGCCGGGATCTGGGCAGTCTGATGTTGAGGGAAGGCTCCCATCTGATGACAGGGTGGGTGTGGAGGGCAGAACTGTGCCCGGGTGCTGCTGTGGGGTCAGTCCCTGTGCTGAGTCCTCACCTGGAGCCCAGGGCCTGTCAGCAGGGCTGCACGCTGAGGACGATCTGGCAGAGGGGGCTGGTCCCTGAGTCTGCGGGCAGCTCCCGTGGGGGTGGGGCGGCCAAACCCGGCCTGGTACCTGACCTCCACAGGGAGACGACCTTGCAAATTAGTGAGCCCAGTCTGCGTCCTGCACGTGCTCTGAGACGCGGAGCTTGGAGCATGGTGGAGACTCCAGGTCCCTGCCCCACGAGCTCTGTGCAGCCCCGCGAGCTCCGTGCAGCCCACGAGCAGTGGGCGCTCCAGTGCAGGGGCTTCGGTCCACGGAACGAGGCGTTCCAGTCTGTTTAGTGCGGTGAGTCAGAGCCCAAGCTCCAGCTTCCTGCAGACCTGGGTTGGGGTCTTAGCTGTCACTAGGGTCTGCTGACCTGGTGCAGGTGACGTAGCCCAGGAAGCCAGCGTCCTCGTCTGAAGACTGACCGAACACGTCCCCAGTCAGTTTTTGGTTGGACAGGCATTTGCTGAGTGCTGTTGCTCCTAGGCCGTGCTGGGGCTGGGCGTCCGGCGTGTGGAGAACACTGGGGAAGCCGCCTAGTGGAATCTGTGCCTCACACGCGGGATCTGTGGCCGCTGGTGCCCACCCTGGGGAAGAGAGCTGCTCAGACTTGAAAACGTGTGGGTTTGAACAGCGGTGCAGCAGTCCATGTCCTTCAGCCCACAGGGAGACGGAGGCATGGAGAAGGAAGGGGTGTGGGCCACGCCCCGGTCTGCTCCTGTGTCGCGAGCTCTTTCCCCACTGTCCTGTCTGATGTCTTGTGCCTCACGCAGAGCCAGGCCGCACCCATGGTCATGCCCTCAGCCTGTGGTCCCCACGATGGTGTGGTCTGATGCCACATGGACGTGGGCGGACACTGAGGGGGGACAGTGCCGCAGCCCTGGCCCCCCCTTGCTCGAGTGTCACCCTGGAACGCCAGCTCCCTCAGGCGGCGCCCACGCCGTCAGCACGTGAGGGTGAGGACCTGCCGCTGGGAAGCTCAGTGCCGGCTCCGGGTGGATGCCACGGACCGTGTTATGCAGTGAACGTAAATGAAATGGAGTTTGTAATAGAGCAGTGTGAAATCTAAGTACAATTGCTCTGGGAAAGCTTGCTTGATCCCCACTCCTCTACAATAGGTGTTGTAGAGCTTTCGTCAGGAGGCGGAGATCGCAGGAGCATGGCCGCTGGTGAGAAACACAGAGACGTGCAGCTGAGCCAGCTCAGCCCTGCCAGCCCGCTGGCGACTGTGGGCAGTGGGGGCGGCTGCGAGCGGGACCCTCCCCGGAGAGGCCTGTGGGGGGACGCTCGGGTCCTGGACAGGACAGGAGGTGCCTTTCGGGCCTGCCAGCTGTCTCTTACAGGCCTGCTCTGGCTCTGCCCAGAAGCAGAGCCCAGTGAACGACAGACTGGCTTTATGGGTCAGATAAGACTCTGATAGACGAAGAGGGTGAAGAGCAAGGAGCCGCAGAGGACGCAGTGTTAGAAAGCCAGAGGAGGCGCGCGGTGCTACCCAGTGCTCAGGAGGCACGCTCAGCGAGCAGACAGCGTGGGCAGCAGGGGACCTGGAGCCCGGGGACGTGCAGGGAGCAGAGGTCGTGGGCACCGACACGGCCCGGTGCTGCTTACTCCTGCCGACCTGCGAGCAGAGCTAGTGGGATGGGAAAACCAACACTTATCACAGCGAACCAGCCGTTGGGAAAGGCTGACAGCTTCTCGGTGTCCTCAGCCGGCCGTGGCCAGGGCGACGTCTGGTTTGTTTTGGAAGCATTTTCATCACACACAGGTGGACGGTTTCCGCCGCTTGTGAAGGGGTTATGCTGCCTTTTGTTGGAGGTCTGGCAGGACCCCGTCAGGGGGGTCTCGGTGGTGTGAGCAGGGGTCCGTGTGACTCAGGTGAGCCTTACCTCCTTAGGGAGGAAGCCCCGCAAGGAATGCATTTGGGAGCATTGCTCACACTCTACTCAGGGCACTCTGGGGAGTTAGTTAGCAGCCCGGCAGCCTGTTAAGACGACGCTCGGGTCCGCTCACTGCCCCCTGAACTCGCCTTTTCCCCGTTAACTGGGGTTGCTGAGTTTGGGCTCTGCAGACTTCGGTCCCAAGAGCCATCTTCCCTCAGACCTGGGGTTGCGCTGCGTCGGCTGGGGGCCTCTCCTGCTGTGGTTGTGACGTGTGAGCTCTGCGCGGGCGGAGGGTGGGGTGGGGACCTGCCGAGGGGCCGCCTTCTCCCTGCCCTGCTGTTCCTGGACCCCCCCCCCACCGCAGTGGCCTGGAGGGTCAGGATCGGGACAGTTGGCCCTGGTGTGTCCCTAGGAGAATTCCAGAGCAAACGCCGTCGGAGGCCTCAGGCCCAAGGAGCTGAATTTCCTCGGAGGCAGAACAGGGGACTCGGCGGGAAATGGCAGCCTTTCCCCAGCGCTCACGTCCGGCTCTGGGCCGTGGACGTTCTTGTCTTCTGCTCCTCCTTCCTCTGCCCGCTGTGTCTGCATGATAATCCCAGCTCCCCAGTAACCTTCCCTCGTCCCCAAGCCTGTCACTCCTGCTCCGACCACGCAGTGCCACACCCAGGACTCCCCGGCACCGGGCCCCACGCCGTCCTCCCCTAAATGCCGCGGCTCCTTGGAATCTGTGCAGAGCGCCAGGGTCTCGTGCAGCCCCCCCGCCCCCAACGCTGCCCTGCCCGGCCGCCGACACCCTCGGCCTGCTGCGTGGGCCCTCGCTGCTCTCGGGCAGAGGGTGGGAAGCTGGTCTCAGGTCTGACGCGCTTTCTGGGAAGCTGTCCGCAGGTGAGACTGTGCCCCGCGTTGCTGTGCTGCTGAGACTGCAGAACGTCTGTTTTCTAATATTTCCTTTTCTCAACTTCTCAGCGGGGTGGCCTGTGTGGGTGAAGCGCTCTGACCCAGAGTGCAGCTTGGTGAGTCATCATCACGTCAGTAAACCCCCCAGGTTGAGAGCGGAGCCGTGGCCCGCACCCCGAAAGCCCCGGCGCCCCTCCCCCGACCGCCCCCGGTCCTGACCCCACGCGGCAGTCTCACCAGGCTTCAGATTGTGTGAGCGCAGTCGCACAGTGTGACCTCCCGTGTTTGGATTCTGCTGTGCACAGCTGTGTTGGGGCTGCGGGCCTGTCATTTTGCGTCCCGAGTGCACCGTTGTGCGTCCTTTTGTCCATCAGTGGGCTTCTCCGTCTCTCAGCGCTTGTGAGTAATGCTGCCATGAGGGTTCTTTTTTTTTTTTTTAACCGAAGTACCATCAGTTACAATGTGTCAATCTCTGGGGCACAGCACAATGTCCCAGTCATTCATATACGTCCATAATTCATTTTCATATTCTTTTTCATTATAGGTTATTACAAGATATTGAACATACAGTGAAAACTTTTAAAAAATCTGTTTTTGTATATAGTGGCTAACATTTGTAAATCTCAAACTCCCAAGTTTATCCTGTCCCAGCCCCTTTCC
Organism: Vicugna pacos; assembly: GCF_048564905.1. Lineage (NCBI taxonomy): Eukaryota > Metazoa > Chordata > Mammalia > Artiodactyla > Camelidae > Vicugna > Vicugna pacos. The sequence goes on from NC_133004.1 coordinate 46,055,324, forward strand.
CTGGTAACCATAAGATTGTTTACTCTGTCTGCGAGTCTTTTTCTGTTTTATAGATGAATTCGTTAGTGTCCTTTTTCTTTTTCTTTTTTTTTTTTTTAGATTCCACGTATGAGTGATATCATACGGTATTTTTCTTTCTGTTTCTGGCTTACTTCACTTAGAATGACAACCTCTAGGTCCATCCATGGTGCTGCAAATGGCATTATTTTGTTCTTTTTTATGGCTGAGTAATATTCCGTTGTATAAATATACCGCAGCTTCTTTATCAGTCGTCTGTCGATGGACATTTGGGTTGTTTCCGTATCTTGACTACTGTAAATAGTGCTGCTATGAACACTGGGAAGCGTTTATCTTTTTGAATTAGAGTTCCCTCTGGATATATGCCCAGGAGTGGAACTGCTGGGTCATAGGTTAAGTCTATTTTTAGTTTTTTGAGGACTCCACACACTGTTTTCCACAAGGCACCGAACTGCATTCCCCCCAGCAGTGTGGGAGGCTCCCTTTTCTCCACGCCCTGCGGGAACGTTCTTGAGCGCGCCTTCTGGACACGTGCACACACATGAGTCCTGTCTGTGCGTCCCTGGGAGGCCCCTGTGCCACCGCACTTCACTCACCTGCATAGCTGGTGGCAGTTTACCAGGGTGGCCGTGACCGTTTGCACACCTGCTGGGGAGGCACGGGCACCCTGCCGCTTCAGAGCCTTGCTCACACTTGGCACTGTCTCCGTAACCTGAGGTGTCCCTGCCGGGGAGGGAGGGCCATGCCTCCTGTGTTTGTGGTGCCCAGGGCACTGATGAGGTCACACACCTCTCCGCGTGTTTGGCGGCCTTGTGGAGGTCCACTCTGCTGGAGCCCCTTTCAAGCCCACTGCCCATTTCTCTTCCTCCTGCCCTTTTTCTTCCTGACTTGCAGAAATTCTTCATATATTGTGGATCCTAGCTTTTTGTCAAGTGTTTGTCTTACAAATATCTTCTCTCTGCTTTTCACTCTCTTCAGTGCAACAGAGTTTTTGATCTTAGTGGGCTCTGATCTACCCGCGTGAAAGTTCCTTTATGGTTGCTATTTCCTGTGTCCTGTTTAGGAGACCTTTGCTTGCCCCGAGGCGCTGGTGCGTCTGGCCGGCCTGGGGCTGCAGGGTTTGGCCGCTGCCTGGTTATTGGGCAGCTGTGCCCGGTCTCCCTGGGGGGCGCGCGAGGAGTGACTTTGTACCTCTGCGCCCGGAAGACTGTGGCCTGGACTTGACCTGGGTTCTTCCCAAGCTCTGTGACTGCCTCTTCCTCCCACTTGGCAGCCACCTAGGCACTCCACGGCCGTACCATACAGAGAAGAAAGCACGGCTTTTTCATCTCTGCCATCCTCAGAAGACCCCATCCCCCGGGTACTGACCTGGGCCCCACTTAGAAGCCTGCAGGGTTCTGAGCCGGTCAGGGAGTTGGGGCAGTAAGACTGGCGGTAGAGGGGGTCTTGATCTGTCTGTCCTGGCTCCTCCTGGGCCGACCCAGAGGTGCTGCAGGGCTGCACTCTGATCTGCCCACTCCGGGGGTGGCCCCACCCTTGTCCCCGAGTTGGGCACGAGGGTGAACCCTGGTTGGACTCCAGGTGCCCACTGCAGAGCGAGGGGCGCCCCGGTTGCTGGTCCACCCTTCCAGGCCTGCTCCTCCCCTGGACGGGACCTCTGTGTTCAGGATAGAGCTGCACTTTCTTCACCTGGTCCTGGAGGCCTGGGTGCACGTAGGCCAGTAAAATTACCCCAAGCACTTCGTCTTTCAGGGTCAGTTTGGGGCTGTCAGGGCCAGCCTGTCCGTCTCAGCCTGGAGCTCTGAGGCCGGGGCTGGTGGGAGTGGAGCGGGTCACGGCCCTGAGTGGCCAGCTAGGGGTCGGGGCAGCCTCCATCCCTGCATCCCGCCACGTCCTCAGCTCACTTCTGCCCGCAGGACGCTGCTGCCATGCTCTTTGGTTGCTGTTCGCATCACGCGATTGGCAGCAGACAGAACTGCTCTGTACCCGGCCAGCAGCACCCAGTGGAAAATGCCGCCTTGCTTGTTTCTGGAGCGGGTCAGCCGGGCGCCTCTGCTCAGGGACTCACCAGCACTTGTCCACGTGGGGATGAGGAGACGGTCGCCATACGTGGACTCGGTCATTACAAAGTCATCAGGTCAAGCCAGCCCGGTTCTTGCTCTTCCACTACTAATGACAAAACGATTTCTTTAAAGGTAAAACCAACAAACTTTCAATTTTACATCTCCCTCTTTGCTAGCCTGGAGATATAACAGAAGAGAGTCGTAGGGAGAGACGGCAGTTTGGAGATTTACTGGCCAATAAAGGAGACAATTACAGCTTGTTTATGAGAGGAAGCCCCCTCCCCGGCCCCTGCGTGGCATCGTCACTCTGGTAATGATAACTCTGTAACCAGCTCGAAACCATAAAAGTCAATGTGAAGATATAGGATTTCAATAAAATTATGACACTCGATAAACCTTCCTGTTGGAAACAAATTTTCACGGATATGTGACCAGTTCCAGTTGGATTTGTAACTTTAATTTCTCACTTATTGAATTTTTTTGTCATCAAGTAATTACGAAGCCCGTGCTGGGGTGACAGCCTGGCTCGGAGCACAAGAGACCACTGAGCTCATTGGGCAAAGGGAGCAGGGTGGGAGGATCCAGGGACCCCCTGCAGCAACGCCAGGCTCACCTGACAAGGAAGGGCCTGGGCAGGCGGTGGGCAGCGTCATAGCTCGGGGTGGACGAGCACTTGGTGTGGGTCTCCCCCCGGGCAGTCAGGCCTCGGCTCCCGGAAGCACCGGCAGAGAGGATGTGGGTAGAGGGTCTGTGGCCCCGCCCCCCAGGTCAGTTCCAGTTCTCAGACTTGGCCCTGGAGCTGGTGCTGGTGCGGGCTGTGTCCACAGCTCGCCTGACTCCCTGCCCTGTGGGGGACGGGTGTGGGGGCTGCGAAGGGACGCTGGCCTGGGTGCCTTCTCCAGCAGCTGTCCCAGAGCACGTGTGACTACCTGGAGGTCCGTGTGCCGGTGTGGGTGAGGTCGCTCTGCTGTCATCGCAGGAGCCTCGCCATTCACAGGTGGCGGCTGGACGCTTGCTCCTTGATGGCATTGACCGTCACAGCCATCCTGTGAGACCGGCTGGTTACCCACCTCACTGATCACAGAGCGGAGGCTCAGGGGAACTCAGGCGCCGGCCTCCGGTTGCCAGCTGGTCCAGAGCGGAGCGGGACTAGGACCCGGCCCCACTGCAACCCGCCTCTTCTTCCTGGGCTGTGCTGTCCCAGGCAAGGCCACTGGGCTGTGTGTCTTGCTCCCTAGTGTGGCCCACTCACCCCGGCGCCGCCGTCTCTGGGCCCCTGTTAAAAACGCAGACTCTCAGGCCCCACCCCAGCCTGCTGAGTCTGGAAAGACTTTTCACAAGTCCCGGGGGTGCGAGAGCATGGAGGGCTTGCTCCCGCGTTCTCCAGGGGAACTCGATTTTCCCTGATGGTGTGACAGCTGGTGTGACAGCTGGGAGGAGGGGGCGCCGGCCCTCAGCTCCTGCCTCACCTGTTAGGGACCCAGTCTCCATGCATGCTCGGGGTCAGGGCCAGAGAATCCAGTCCTGTGGTTCCAGGCCTGCAGTCGGGGAGGGAGAAAGGCGGTGGGCGGCCCACGGGGAGACGGAGCCTCCTGTCCCCGTGCAGGCGCCCCTGCCACAGGCTGGCTGGAGGGCCTGGCTCCTGGACCAGAGACGCCTGAGCTCCGCGGCCCCACTCTTCTCCAGGAGGGCCTCTGCCTCCGTGAGCGTCTCAGGAGGAGCCGCCAGCCTCTCCTGAGCCCCCCTCATCCCAGCTCATGCTGTCGGCCTCCCCATGTCTAGCAGGGCACCACAGAGCAGCCCTCCTGGATGGCTCTGAGAGTCCTGGTGTGGCGTGGCCAGTGCCTCCCATGGAACCTGAGCCACGTCTTTCCTTGGCACCCTTTCTTCCCCAAGAAATGGAGGAGGGTGCTAGGTGTGGCTAGTGCACGGTGACGCGTGGGGTTGGGGCCTCCGGCTCCCCAGGGGCTCTGGGTGCACGAGGAGCCCACTGGGGCCAGAGCTGTTGCAGTGGGTGTCCCGGGACCTTTCGGAGAACTCTGGGCAGGTGGAGGGAGCGGTCTGTGTCTCGGTCCCCTCGGACACTTGCTGCCTCCCTGCCCTGCCTCACTCACCATGTCCCCTGCTCAGGACCCCTCTCTGAGTATTACTGGGTCAAAGGCCGGGTCAGAGGTCACGGGAGGAGGGGCACACAAACTCGCTTGCTGGTGGTGTTTCCCTCGGCCTATTTGCTGGGACTCAGAAAGACACTGACCAGGGCACTGGCTGGGATGGGGCAGAGACCTTTTGCCCATCTAGGGACACAGCGGACTCAGGAGAGGGTGGCCAGTGCCCACCACTGGCCCGTGAGGCCCTGACCACTGCAGGACTCTGCAGACGCCGCCGCTCGAGACCAGGTGCTCAGTGGGCCCAGGCTGAAGGTGGGCCCCGGCCTAGCTGGGCCTTCAGAGCAGCCAGGGCCACACGAGGGGCCCCCACCTGACGGCCTGCCCCCTGAACTGGACCCCAAGCCCCAGGCTCCGCACCCCTCGCCCACCCAGGCCTGACCCTGGCGTCTGTGTCCACAGGAGCGGGACGGTATGCGCGCCATCCTGGGCTCCTACGACAGTGAGCTGACCCCAGCCGAGTACTCGCCCCAGCTGACCCGCCGCATGCGCGAGGCCGAGGACATGCTGCAGAAGGCGCACGCCCACAGCTCAGAGATGGAGGTGAGCGTGTCCGTCTGTCTGTGTTTCTCCAGCGTGCCGGTTGCTACGCGCCCACCTCAGTCCTGACTGAGGGTAACTCCAGCTGCACGGAGCGAAGCTGCCTCGACAGCGCTGCTGTCACCCCACGGTTACTCCCTGTGGGACAGTGACGGGGACAGGTTTGCGGGGACAGCTCCCGCATCCCGGCAGTTTTTATGTCCAGAGACCCTCCTGTCTGGCACCGCACGTTCTCCAGCCGGTTCACTCGGAGGCCAACGGTTCTTGCGCCCCCAGTGCCACCCGTTCAAGGGCTTGTGTGTCATTGAAGAGGGGCGTCGGTGTCAGAACTCGGTGACCCTTGCCGGGCCTGCTCAGCCGGCCACAGCCCCTCCACTCTCCAGCCTCCACCCCTGGTGTCCGGGTTTGGGCACCTGCTCCCATTGGGCTCCTTGTCTTCCTCTCTGTGAGTCCTGCCTGCAGGAGTCAGACTCGCCCCATTTGCCTGGGCCTGTCCTGGTTTTGGGAGAGAAAGCCCCTGACCCCTCCTCCTTCCTGGGGTCAGCAGGGCAGTGTGGTGGTCACTAAGCCTTCCCGTCCAGTTCCCGGATTATGAAAAAATTCAGGGCAGGAAGATGTCACCAGCTCCACCAGCTTCACCGCCACGACCCTCTGTTCCTCTCTGTCGTCACCGCTGTGGGTGCTCACACGTCCAGTCAGGTGCTGGGTGGCGGGCTCCAGGCAGGGGAACGGCCCCCCAGCCCGAGGAGCCGCCTCCGTCCCGTCCTGTCCCTGTTTTCTCTGGACGGGGGTGCTGCTGGCCTCCTGCCCTCCCCCCATGCCGGGCTGACCGGGATCTGGACTAGGATAGGGGACCTGACACTCCTGACTTTGAGGCCAGGGGTTACCCCGGGGACCGGCCTCAGTGCTCTGATGAGGGCTCTGTTCCCCGCCCAGCAAGGCCCTTGGGGGTGGGCCCTCACCGCCACACGCCCTGTGCCGCAGGCCCTGTAGGGGAGGGGGCCCCCTGTGCCCCGGCCTGGGCCTGAGCCGTTGTCCATGGGGAGGACCAAGCTTGCACTGGCAGCAGTGGGGCATCCCCGGGCAGGCTGCCTGGTCACTGGCCCCTGGCCTTTCTGGAGCATCAGCAGGCAGGTGGGGAGGGGCTCGCTGCTTCCAGGTGCTGAGAATCACCCTCCTCTTCTGGGAAGTGGAGGTCCTGCTTGGGCTCCTTGTGACCTGGGGAGGGCCTGGGTCAGCTGTGTCTGGGGCTGCACGCCTCCTGGCGGCCACCACCAGGTGGCAGCAGACAAAGCCGGTGGGTCCTGCTTCCGCGCCGAGGCCTGGACCCGGGTGGGACGGGGCTGTGCCGAGGGGCCCCAGACTGCAGGGGGCTTCTCCTCAGCCTTGGTCCCCTTTCCTGCTTGTCGCCAAAACCCCTTCTCATCTCCTTCCAACCGTCCCTTAGAAGCTGTGCTGGGAGTCGGTGCCCTCCCTCCTCCCCCTCCCCCTGCCCCCAGTCATCCTCCAGCTGATCTGCTCCAGGCACCGCCTTGCATGCCCACCCCCTCGGGACCCCCCCCACTCAACTGTGTGCGGGTCTGCCCAGAGCCGAGGGGGCTCGGTCAGGAGGAACTGCCTCCATGGGGGCTAGGGAGCTGCCTGGAGCAGGGTGAGGGTAGGGGTCCCAGGTGGGCAGGGCTGGTGACGCCGCCCCTGAGTTCAGGTCCGTGCCTGCAGCAGGGGCCTCTGCCCTCGGGCTGGTTGTCGGGTTAGGACAGGGCGTGTGGGGCACTCAGCGTTTCAGAGCCCGGCTCTCAACGCCTTTTTCTGACGTGAGTTACCCTCTTGCAGAGAGGTCAGACCCCTCGTGGCCATCGTGCTGTCCAGTCAAGAAGGGGATGGGCCTGGGTCTCCGGCAGCCAGAGCGCAGGCGGCCTGCAGTCCTGTCCACGATCCCTGGGTTCTACCCAGACACTCAATCACATCACAGAAGTCATAGGTCCAGGGAGACATGCACGTGCAGAAGGCTTTCTTTCCCCTGTGGTTTATGGAGGGTGACACCTTTTTCAGTGGAAGTACGGTGTGGAAGGGGAGAAATTGGGAAGATGACTTAAACCTTCACCTCCTTCCTATGCGTTACAGCCAGAGGCCCCACCTCCCCATCCCTGGTGGGGAAGCCAAGCTCTCTGGACGTGCCCCTCTGGGTCATCTGGGCCCGTGCCGTGGTTAGCATCTGGGGGCTCCTCCTGTGGCCTCTGAGGTGTCTCCCCAGGTGTCCTGGAAAGTGTCCAGCCCTCACCGGGATGGCCCACCTCCCCTCAAGACCACGGCAGGTGCCCAGCAAGCCCCTGAGAGCGGTGTCATCGCTCTCCTGCAGCCCCCTGCCCTGGCTTCCCCAGGCGCAGACCCCTGAGGAAGGCCCACTGGTGGGTGGCCACTGACAGCTCCCTTGGACTTGGTCACCATCCAAGTTATGGTGAGAGTGAGTCAGGGAGAATGCAACCCCAACTTTAGGGTCTCAGCCCATTAGCAAAGAAAAGGAAGGGGCTCAGCTGGGGGCAGGCCCGGGGGGAGTTCTCGGGTTCAAGAGAGAGCTGGGACAAGCTCTAGGGTGCAGTGGGTGTGAGGGCAGCGGCCTGGTGGGCGCGCCCTGTCCCTGGGTGAGAGTGGGTGACAGAGGCCTTCCTGGCCCGTGGGGACTACCCTGGCCGCTGTGATGACCGCCATCGCTTAGGCCAGGAGGACGGGGAGCACTGGAGCCAGAAGGGCGGGCTTGGGCTGCAGGCGGGAGCCCTGTGAGGTGGCAGCCACAGGCTGTGGGGCAGGGCCTGCTCAGTCGGCAGTGGCCGGCCCTTCTCCCTGGAGACTCCAGGAGAGACTTGTCAGAGCCTCCTTTCAGGCAAAACACAAAACCCAGGATGCTGGGCTGACTGCCTTCAGTTCCAGTGATTTCCAGGGAGACCTGAGGGTCCTGCGCAGCTGCAGGTGGCGTGGTGGGTGGGGGTGGCTGGGAGGGGTGAGGCGGTGAGTGATTCCTTCTCTCGGTGCATGTCTGCTGAGCACCTGCTCGGGGCAGCCTGGGGGTTCCGGGCCCAGACCTGCTTCCTGTCTCCAGCCAGACCGACCCTCCTTGGGGCACAGCTCAGTTACAGGGCACCCAGGTCTGTGAACCCAGCTCACCCTCTGAGGCCCTGAGCCTCTCAGTTGGCGCCTTCACGCTAATCCCGTTAGTGGCAATGATGGCCAGATGGCCGCCCTGTGCCCAGTGCTTCTGCCCCGGCGCTGTGCTCAGGGCGTGGTGGCTGCTGCCTCGTTTTGCAAGTGAGAACGCGAGGCTGGTCTCCCTGACTTTACCGTGCACGGCCCACCGCTTGTGCGCTCTCCCCACGCGGGGGGGGGGGCCCCTCCCAGCCCAGGCCCTAGGCCATCCGCCCCCAACCAGGCCTGGCCCCTTTGGCCGCTGCTGCTCAGCCCAGCCAGGCCTTCCTGCTTCCGGGGGACCGTCAGGCAGGGTAGGACCCAGGCCCGGACCTGCAGGCAGCCTGTGGCTCGGGGAGTGAGAGCCCCTGTGCGGCCTGGTTCTGCAGCCCCAGGAAGGGGGCAGGCTTAGAGGTGCCCCGCTTTGACCTCAGCCCCCGGGGCAGAGCGGCCCGCCGCTGGAGCCGGCCGCTGCAGGGCTGGACCCTGCAGGCTCTGGGGGGCCGTTTCCCTGTTGTTCTGTTAAACAGTAACATCTCGTCGTGTATCGGAAGCTCGGAGAATTACCGGCACCTGGAGACTTTAGAAGCTGCTTCAAGCTGCCTGTCGGAAGTGTATTAGTTGAGCATCAGACATTGACGCACGGGAAGTTATGTAACTTTATGGAACTCGTTTGTAAGGGCTCCTTAGAGCCTCCCCGACAACTGAGATGCAAGCACCTTTTGGGGGCGTTTCGTTCTGTCTTAGGAGCCGTGCGGGGAAAACACCCCCACAGCCGAGCGGCCGGATGGCATGGACGGAGCAGCTTCCCTCCCTGCCCACCCGAGAGCGCGCAGGGTGGGCGCCCAGGGATGGCGCGTGCCGTCGCCCCGGCCCCACCCCACCCCCACCTCCACGGAGCTCTTCTGTCTGTCTGTTTGGTCTTCTTCCGTCCCCTCCCTTACTCCTTCCTGTTCTCTCTCCTCTGTCCCGTCTCACCCTCTCTGCCCCTCTCCTCCTGGGCTGTCTCTCACCCCGTCCCTCCCCCCAGGCTCCCATCTCTTCTCACCTGGGGGTCAGCGGCCTTTGTCTGTGGAGTGAAGACAGTAAATGCTGCGGGCCGTGCGGTGTCTGTGCGTGAGGAGGGCCCGACCCATGGCCCGAGCCCGCAGGGGCAGCTGGAGAGCAGCCGGCTGCGGTAGCGGGTGGCTGAGGCTCCGTGCCGATAAAACTTTGTTGACGAAACAGGGTAGGCTGGGCTTGGTGCGGGCTGCTCCAGCCCCTCCGTCCTGGCGCCCTCCCGCGGGCTCCGTCGACCTGCCTGTCCGCAGACGCGGGGCGGGCACGGGCGCAGGGCCTGGAAGCCCGTCCGCTTCTCCCGGAGCCCTTGCATTTCACCCACGTAGCTTAATCAGTCACTTCTGATGCAGAACGTGTTTTGATTCCGGCAAAAACATTTCAGTAAAACGAACCGGAAGTTTTGAGACTGGGAGAATCCCAGCAGCCCGTCTCTGGCGAGGTTTGGGCCACTCTGCATGGATTTTATTCCACTTAATAAAGCGGCTGCAGGAGCTGGAGCATATGTCACGAATCCTCCTCTGCTGACGGAGCGACGGTCACGCAGCTCACACCGCCTTGGTTCAACATATCGGCCTGATTTGTTTTTCCAGTTTATTTAATTAAAACAGATGACGGTGCTGGCGGCTGCATGCAGGTCTGTGGGAAATCGCAGCTTCAGATTAGAGTGCACCTCATGCTGACCGCCAGCCTGGGGAAGGGGGACCCACAGCAGCTCCACGGCCCCACTCCTCCCGTGACTTCTCTGTGGGCTCACGGACCCTGTTCCTGTCGCCGGCTCCTGGCCCTGGGGGATTTGACTGCAGGAAGAACGTCAGGTTTTGAACCCTGGCTTGTTCACCAGATCCAGTCTTTGTTCTCAGGAACGCGTGTGTTCAGCGCTCCCCTTGTGTAAAGCACTCGGATGACCGTCCTGCAGAAAGCTCACAGGGAACCAGCTGCAGTCCTGAGACAGAGTCACGTGGAGAAACAGGAGGAGGGGAGTGGGGCAGTGACACCAGAGACCCGGGCTCTGGGAGCCCTCTGCCTTAGTGCAGGCGGCCGGGTTCTCCGCATCGCGTGAGGGTGCCGGCTCCCTGCCCGGGACGGGCGTCAGCACAGGACTCCCAGCCGAACGGTGGTGACAGAGGTCTTGGTGGGAGGTGCTTGCAGCAAAAACAGTGGCTCCTCATTGCTGGGCAGTTGCGCTGTGCCAGATTCTTACGTGCTTTCTGTGTAATTCTCACAACCACTCTGGAAGGCAAGAATCACGTTCCCGTCTAGGGACCGGTAACCGATGCTCTGGGGGATGGAAGCCTGCAGACACCCTGCACTTCCCCAGCTCTACTGAGGCGCAAGTGACCAATCAGAGGGGGTGTATTTAAAGTGCACCATGTGACGCTCTGATAACACGCTTTTGTACGTGGTGAACTGGTGGTCACAGTTCAGGTGATTTAAATAAGCAGCTGCATCTCTCACATGTTGTTGTGTGGGGGGAGACTCAAGACCTGCTCTCAACACGTTTCCCGTACGTGACGCATCGCCCTTGATGGTGGTCGCACCGCTGTACGTTAGGTCTGCGGGTCTTGGTCTCCTGTCGCTGGGGGTCTGTGCCCCTTGACCAGCCCCTCCAGCCCCGCCATCCTCCTGCCTCCCCTGTGGACCCAGGCAGCCACCTGCTCAGTTCCTACGAGTTCGACTGTTTCAGATTCCGGTGTGGGATCTGAAAGTGGGATCGTGCACGAGCTCTCTTTCTGTGTCCGGCCGCCTCACTCAGCATCGCGTCCTCTGGGTTCCTCCATGTGACATGAGTGACAGGATCTGCTCCGTTTTTAAGCTTGAACCATCTGTCTATACGTGCTGTATACATGCCACATCCTTGTTCATTCACCACCGTGAGACACCTGGGTTGTTTCCACGTCTTGGCTGCTGTGGACGTGGGGTGCAGGCGTCTCCTTGAGATGTGATTTTATGTGTTTTGGATGTATTCCCAGGAGTGGGACTGCTGAATCACATAGTAGTTCTATGTTTAATTTTCTGAGGAACCTCCACGCTGCTTCCCACAGTGGATGCACTGATGTTCGCTCCCCCAGGCCATGCACAGCACACACTCACCACCACCGGCCACCTGTTGTCTCTCTGATGACACCATCCTAACAGACGTGGGCTGACGTACCATTGTGGTTTGGCTGGCTTGTCCCTGATGACTAGCGAGGTGGAGTGCCCCTTCATTTATCTGCCAGCCATTCTTACTCTTCTTTGGAAAAGCCTCTGTGTAGAAACTCTCACCGTCTTTTAACTAGCTGTTTGCTTTTTTGTTATTCAGTTGTGTGAGTTCCTTGTCTGTATTAGATGTTAACCTTTTATTTGACATGTGGTTTGCAAATATTTTCTCCTGTTCATAGGCTGCCTTTCATTTTGTTTCCTTTGCTGTGCAGAAACTTTTTAGTTTGTTTTTTCTATTCCTATAAAAAATGCCATTGGAATTTCGTTGGAGGCTGCACTGAATCGGAAGATTGGTTTGGCAAGTATGGAGAGTTTACCAATATTACTTCTAACCCACGAACACAGAGTGCCTCTCCACTCATTTATATCACCTTCAGTTTCTGTCATCTGCGTCTTACAGCTTGGAGTGTACACAGATCTTAACCTCCGTGGTTAAATTTATTCCTAGGTGCTTGCTTGTTTTTTGTTGCTGTTGTAATTGGGGCTGTTCCATTCCTTTTTCAGATGCTCCATTGTTAGTGTATAGACATGCAGCTTATTTCTGTATGTTGATTTTGTGCCACTTTACCGAGTCTGTTCCTTGGTTCTGTTTTCTGGTGGGATTTTAGGGTCAGGTCAGCTGCACAGAGGCTCAGTTTTACTTCTTCCTTTCCTGCTCAGATGCCTTTTATTTCTTTTTCTTGCCTTATTGCACAGGCCAGGACTCCCAGTACTCTGCTGAATGCGGGTGGTGGGAGAGGCTGTCTTTGCCTTGTTCCTGGTCTTAGAAGAAAAACTCCCAGCGTTTCACTGTTGAATATGGTATTAGCTGTGGGCTTGTCACATGTGGCCTTATTATGCTGAAGTACATTCCTTTGGCACCTAATTAATTTTGGACATGAAAGGATGTTAATCTTTGTCAGGCATTTATTGAGGTGACCCTGTTACGCTTCTCCTTCAGTCTGTTACCGTGGTGTTTCATTTGATTGCTTGGTGGGTATTGAACCACCCTTGCATTCCATGGCTGAATCCCACTTGATCATGGTGTATGATTTTTCTTAATGTATTGTTGAGTTCAGTTTGCTAGTATTTTGTTGAGGATTTTTGCATCGTGTTTATCAAGGATTTGGCCTGTGGTGTGTTGCTTGCTTTTTCACTGTGGCATCCTGTCTGGCTTTGGTATCAGGTGCCCCACACCTGCCCTGGCCAGGGTCCTGGGCTGAACTGCTGTCATGTGGACCTGACCTGGCCCCGGAGTCCCCCAGCCACAGCCGTAGCTTCACTCGTCCACAGGTCCAAGTGCAGAACTGCAGGAGGGTGGCTCTGTCCTCTGGGCAGCCGTGCCTGAGGCCATCTGCGTGTCCGCATAAACACACCACAGCACGGCGATCAGTCCCCTTGCCTACAGCGCCTTGGTGGCTTCAGGTCTCTGTGTGCAGCTCAGCTGGGGTGGTTTGTGCAGGCGGTCGTGTGCGTGTGCAGTGGCACCTCAGGGAGTTACTGAGTCAGGGGTGCAGGCGTTGACTTGAGGGAAACTCCAGGTCGTCTTCGGAGTGGCTCGCTGGTTTGTATTTCCTCCATGTTGATTACAGCCTTCCCAGCCCTTTGCTTTGCCAGAGTTCTTAGTTTCTGCCAATCAAATGGGTGCGAAGAGGTCGTCCATCGTGGGTCCCGATTTCCACCTAAGCGATGGGGCCTAGACCTGGCGGGCACTGGCTGTCTTGCTCGATGGGATCTGGGGTCTGGTGCCTGTTCTGTGGTGGCTTCCACAGAGATGTAATGGGCCAGCTGACTGCCCAGGTCGAGTGCGAGGCCCTGGGCCCCGCCCGTCGCTGTGAGAGTGAGCCTGCGCTGGGGCAGGTGCTGATTGATGCCCTGGTGCATGGCCATGACCAGGCCTGGCACCATCCGCAGCCCGGATGGTCAGGAACCTCCTGGGCGGGGAGGTTGGCTCTGCCTGGATCCCAGGGTCCTGGGGGTGCACCAGGGGCTTCCCTGGAGGTTGGTCCCCTCAGTTACTTCTTCCAGAACATGAGCTTGCCAAGCAGAGGATCACCACTGTCCTGTTCTCTCATCTGGAGACTAAAACTCCATCCAGATGTCTCCCCTCCCCTCTGACTCCATGGTCACCTTCAAGTGGCAGGTTGGGTGGACTTGGCGAGCTGGGTGCTCCCGCTGTCCTCCCCCTAGCAGTGGGGATTCGGGGCATCCCCAGTGGTGGGGGATGGGCAGAGATGGGGGAGGGGTGGCCCCTTCGGCCCTGGAGGGCCAGCCCCTGACCCTGCTTTCTGTCTTGTCTTGAAGGCTCAGCTGTCACAGGCCCTGGAGGAACTGGGAGCCCAGAAACAGAGAGCTGACATGGTAAGTCCTGAGACGCGCCTGCTGGTGGCCTTCGTGGCCCAAGGAAGCCCAGGCATGGTGCCTGAGAGCTGGGCTCCAGGCCAGAGCTCTTGTCTCCATTGGGGCCTGCCAGATGGGTGGGGGAGGAGGGACTGCAGGGGACCCCAAGGGACACCCACGCGGTGAGGCCAGGACGTGCGCGTTTGTCCCAGAAGCGAGGGCCCCTTGGAGCTGGCGCGTGGCCCGGCCCGGCCCCGGCCCCGCCCCGGGCGCCCTCTGGGGAAGAGGGAGGGCGGACCCGGCCCCGCTCTCCCGCCTTCGCGGGGGCGCTGGAGGGGCGTGGGCTGTGGGGCTGTGTGCATCCGGCCTGGGCGTTTCTTATTTTTGGCCGTAGAGCTGCTGTTCCTTGTGTGACGCCCCCAGGAGCTTTGAGATCCTGGCGCCCTGCCCACCCTCTAGACTAGTTAAAGTCTGGGGGGCCATGTGGGGGGTGTTATTTCATTTCTCCCAGGGCGAGTCTGATGTCAGCCGGGGTGCAGAGCCGCCTGGAGGCCTGGCTCCCACCTCGAGGGGGAAAAGCCCCGCCCCCCCGACTGGGAGACCTTAGGGCACCGTTCTCCACGGGGGCTTGGATGAGATGTGCCTTGTCCCAGGGGCCCGGACCTGCAGAGACCACAGGATGGCGGGGCCTGGCCCTCGCCTGCACTGACTTTTGGCCACGGGTGACAGACGCTGGCGGCCCTCGTGCACACAGCAGGGCCCCGTGGACTCCTCCTGCCAGTCCTTTCATGCTCACTTGGGATCTGGCCTGTAGCTGTCAGACAGGTTTTAATCTCCACCCTTGATTGTCCAATCTTCTGCTTATTTTGTGTTGTTTATTTCATTTCTCTCTTCTTCTCCCCAGTTAAGGGGAAAATGGGAAGTGGCAGTGCCCGGGGCCGGGAGTGCTGGCCATGCTCGCGCGGGGGGCCTGTGAGCCTCTGTTCTCCCTCCACACGCTGCCGAGGTCCAGGGGGTCTCCGCAGCCCGCGAGGAGATCAGGGCTCAGCGGGGAGGTGCACGGCTCGGGGCCCAGAGGCAGGCAGATCTGTGTTCAGATCCTTGGGGGGGTGGATCACCCAGGAAGTGCATGTGTTTGGTTGGGGGAGGTTTCTGCTCTGATACGAACCCGAGTTGGTGGAGAAGGATGAGGTTGAAAATGGGGACAGTGGCCGGGGCTCCTAGTGAGACAGGGGAGCCAGAGTCAACCCACGCCTTCGGTGACAGCCTGGGTGCCTCTGGGTGTCTCTGGGATCGAGAGCAGTCTGCATCCCAGGCCCTCGGTCTGGGACGACTGGGAGGGAGCCCGGGTTCTGCACCATTTCTCCCAGCCAGCAGCCCCGCCGTCTGCTGTTTGCTGGCCCAAGGTGAGTTCACTGTGTAGGAAAGGAGAGAGGGGAAAAAAGAAAAATTTAAACATCTTTAGTTAATTGCAGATGACTGGACAAAGATAGTTTGACTTTCTATTATTAATTAGCAAACTCGTGCCAATTAGGACGCGTGAGCCCAACTCATGCTTTTCTCTTTAAGTATGATCAATATCACATGGAAAGTCGTCCCGGCCGAGGTCGGCCATTAACACACCCCTCGTTAGTACAGCCGGCCGTGCCTGGGGGAAGGTTTTAACTTTAACTGTAGAAATGCTCTAGTACTTTGTAACCCCAGGGAGTGAGGACTAAGGATTTCCTCTCTGGCTCTGGGAGCTGCCAGTCCCAGCTCTGACCCCCACAGTGCCCCTGCTCCCTTCCGCTGCAGCCCCCCAGGGCCTTGGGGGCGAGAGGAAGGGCTGGCCCGGCTGCCCGCGCTCTCCGGCGCGATCGAGGCTACGCTCCGAGCCGCCCGGTGCCTGGCGCTTTATGGGTGGGTCACCACCTGACGATGCTGCAGCAGGCGGCCTTGTCTGTGCAGAGGGACCCCGTTCTCTTGCGACCCGTCTCATCTGGGAGTGCAGTCCTCCCTCTTGGCCTCTCCTGGCCCCGGGCTTTCCTTCCAAAAGCACCCGCCAAACTCGCTCTGGCTCCGGGAACTCGCGCTCAGAGCACAGGGGAGCTGTGAGAGCGTTTGTGAGGCCTGCGAGGAGCTGTGTCCAACGGCGGGCTTGCTGACGCTGCGTCATTGTCACCTCCTGAGTCACCGGGGGTAGTGCGAGCCTCCATTGTTGGGCGCTGGAACCCAGTCACCCTTACTGCCCGCCGCCGGGGAGCCGCCTTATCACAGTCTGCCAGCGGGGCCGGCTGCCTTCCGGGTGATTATTCAGAGCATCTCCTGGTTCTGTGACTGGTGGTGACTCATTTCACGTTCTGGGTCTGCCCTGCCATGACTGGGGACCTTTGTCCTTGGTGGGAGCGCCAGTGAGGCTCGTGGGAGGAGGTGACCGCTGGGACCGTGAGGCCTGGGCCTCCCCCAGCCCTGGCTGCCCTACTTGGAGCGTCAGCGTCTGCTCTTCCCTCCCAGACGCGGGACCTTCTCCTGAGCACAGAGAGAAGCTCTGTGTGTTCACAGTGTGGGAAGATCCAGCCACCTGGGGAAGCACTGGCTGAGCCAGAGCGGCTGTTTCTGCCCGGGCCCCGCTCTGCCCTCGCCCTGGAGGCCGCACCTTACGGTGAGGCTCCTCCCGGGGAGGAAGTGAGCCTGCCCACTGGACTGGGCAGCTTTCAGCGCATCTTGTATTTGGGGCAAATCTGCCGTATTCAGTGGGTGTCTAGCAAGCAGCCGGCTGCTCTGGGGTCGGAGCCTGACTTCCCACAGCGTTTGGTCGGTCGGGCTCCCTACCAACCAGCCACATGGGCGTCTCACTTCCTCCCCGTCAGGGCCCAGTGAGGCTGCCCGCCATCGGCGGTGTCCTCTGCACAGACGCCTGCTCCACACCTTGCGTCCCAGCACCTCTTCTTCCTTCACCCTTCCACATCAGTCCTCATGCTGTTCCGCCTCCTGGAACGTCTTAAGACTCACAGAGCCTCGTTCTCCCTCAGAATCGAGCTTGGTGTTCCTTCCAGCTCCGCCTGTTGCTGTCCCTTTGTGGTGGACACATTGCCTTCTCCTTCCATGGTGGTTCCTGTGACCATCAGTGTCACCCTGGCTGTTGTCCTTGTCACAGGCATGGTTTTAGCCCTGAAATTGCAGCCACTGCTGGCTGAGTGCTTGCTGTGTGCAGCACATACTCAGTGCTGCGTACAGACCACCTTGCTGCAGTCCTTCCTCCAGCTGGGAGGGTCCGTGTGGTACCCCCATCCCAGTGAGCTGGCAGGTAACAGGCTGGGTCCAGACCCGGGACAGGGCCACAAGCACCACGTGCCTCCTCACACCCGTTCACCTGTGGGGCTGGGCCTCCAGCCTGGCCAGGCCGGGCATCGGGAGGTCTGTTAGTGCACAGAGCGGCTGGGTGTGGACACGGGGGGTGATGCCCGCCCTGGGCCCTGCCTGCCTGGGCGGCCAGCCTCTGGGCTGGCTCTGTCTGCAGCGCGCTCCCGAGGAGATGCTGGTGATTCCATTTGTTGCCTTGCGAGGACCCCCCTGCCTTTTGGAGACACAGCCTGACGGCCGGCCTGGGTGGGGGTGACCTGGAGAGGGATTCGCCCCACGTGGACGCGCCCCCGCATGCGCATGTGTGTGGACGAGCGCCGCTCGCGGCCTCGGTCACCCAGGCTTCCGCGTGGTTCCCTGGCTGACACGATGCAACCTTTGTATCGCGTTCTTTCTCTACATTTTCTTCTATGATCTCACGTGTTCTCCCAGGTAAGGTTCGGAGTCACCCTGCCGGCTTCCGCGGGGACATCCCCTGTCCACATGTCCTTCCCGCTCAGGCCGTTGCGCTCTGTGTTTCACATCCTCTCTTACGTCCTTCACATGAGTCTGGTCGTTTTCTTACAAGTCTGGCGCGTTTCTTGTTAGGTGTGCCCCGGGCACCCCGTCCCTCCGGTCAGCGGCAGGCTGCTTTCTCAGCAGCGGCTGTTCTCCCCCAACCGGGCCCCAGCCTGGGGGCCGCTGCTGGGGCCGCCATTCTGCTGACGTCTCCGCGACAGCCGGACCTTGTCGCCCGAGTCGTGGTGCCTCTTGGGGTAACACGTCTGTTTTCTCTGACTGCTTTCGAGACGGCCTCTTTCTCATGAGTTTTGAGCAGTTGGTTATGACGTGCCCACCCCTGGAGCCTCTGACCCAGGACCTGCTGGTGACGGGGCCTGCTCCCCGGCCTCGCGTTCCCTGTGTGTCTGTGTTTCCGCACCTTTGCCCGGCGGCGCGCTGTGCGCTGCTCCTCCTCCACCTGGACCCCACGTCCTCCCCGCGGGTGGAAGGGGCTGCAGTGGGGCAGGAGGGGTGGGGCCGTGAAGATGCATGCACACACCTGCACACACGCGCACGCACGGAGGAGGGGAGGGCGTTTGCTCTTCTGGGAAAGCGCACAGCCTCCTGCTCCTGCCAGAGGGAAGCGGTGGAGGCGATCGGGACTCACACCGACCCTGGAGGAGTTCACAGTAACAGGACATGCCCGTGCTTTCCCCAGCAATACCTTGTACAGAGCTGGCTTGAATGAGACTCTTCTTCAGTGGTGAGCAGTGAAGACACATCACACAATTTTGCAAAGCCAAAGATTTTGTAGAAAAACAAATAACAGGAAAAAATTTCACAGGAAAAGAATGACATTGAGCAGATAAACATTGTTCCTAAACGTTTTGCTGAGAAATGAGACTTAAGCGTTAGGTAGAAGCCGTGAAGGTGGGACAAAGCGCCCAGCGAGGGGTGGGGAGGCCGAGGAGCAGGTGAGCCAGCCACGGCCTCAGGGTGGGGGTTGGGGCTGGGGTCTGGGGGAAACGGAGCAGCGGGGTCCTGCGTCGAGGGGCTGGTGTGTTTACCTGGAAGAGTAAAGCCGACATGAGAGTTAGGAAAACAGCGAGGACGCCCCACGCTCTGGTGCTGTGGGATCGGCGGAGTCAGGGAATGTTCTCGAGAACAGAAGACGGGAAAACACAGGAACGTGGACCTTTCCATCATAAGTAGCTGAAGAGTAAGACGTACCGTCCACAGTCAAGTCAGGTAGCGGGAGTGTGTGCGCAACTGCAGGAAGGCGAACAGCGAGGCACGTGGAGTCGACCAGTCAGGTGCTCGGCACAGGAGAGTAACGGGCTGTTGGAAACAGGCAAGTGCAGGCATTATACAAAGTCAGGAGCTACAAAAGCAGCCACTGAACAGAAAACCAAAAACCTTGCATAGAAAGGCAAGTGAGACCAAGAAGCCCAGAATGAGACAGTTTAAGACGGGACAGAAACCAAGACAGAAGCGCGCACAAAGCCGGGTAAGTCCAGAAAGAAGTCCAAACATAAGTTATGTTAAAGCATAGGTGGGCTCAATTCTCCTATTAAGAGGGGAAGACTTTCTGACTGGGTCACCGGGTACGACAGGAAACACGAGACACTGTGGAACGCAGAGGCGCGCAGGCAGCTGTGCACAGAGAGCGCGCGTCGCCACCCTGACTGCGGTTGAGTTCGGGCCAGCGGCACGGCAGGAGGCGGGGCAGGTGCCCGTCAGTGGCAGAGGCGCAGGGGCATGTCTGTGCCGCCCTGGCCCGCGGTCAGCACCGCGCAGGGCACAGGTGCGGCGGCTTCAGCGGGAGCCTATGAGGGACACCGGTGGCAGGGATTTTACCTCCTAATCCACGCGGAGCAAGCGACAGAGAGCAAGTAACAGGAAGAAGTGAAAGGTCTGTTCTGTGCCAAGAGCCGTGTACGTACACATGTGTTTGTACACGTGTGTGCATGTATCACACATGCCCTGAACCCCGCAAGTAAAGAACTCTTTTTAAAAAGTGCTCCTGGAAAACGTTAACAAAACTTACTCGTGCTTTGGATTAAAAAGCAAACCTTCACAAACTCAAACGAGGAGACCTACTTTCTCTGATCACAATGTGATGAAATTTGAAATTAAGAGCACAGCCAAAAAAAGGAAACGCTCCTAACACTTGGAAACTAAAAAAAGTAAAAAAGAAAGAAACGGAAAAGAAATAGAACCAAAAAACCCCCCCGTCTGTCTTAAACAATTCTGGGGTCAAAGAAGAAATGCAGTTCAAAGGTGCGTGAAACCTAGAAAGTAGTCTTAGTGGAAACTTCTCGCCAGAGCCTTCGGGGGCCGCAGGGGCAGTGGGGGCAGTGGGAGCGGGGGAGGGGGCTGTGGAGGGGGCTGTGGGGGCAGCGGGGAAGTGGGAGCGGGGGGGCCGCGGGGGGGGGCTGTGGGGGCAGCGGGGCCGTGGGAGCGGGGGGGGGGCCGCGGGGGGGCCGTGGGGGCGGGGGGGCCGCGGGGGCAGTGGGAGCGGGGGGGCTGTGGGGGCAGCGGGGCCGTGGGAGCGGGGGGGGGCCGCGGGGGGGGCTGTGGGGGCAGCGGGGCCGCGGGGGCAAGGGGAGCGGGGGGGGGGCCGCAGGGGGGCCTGGGGAGCGGGGGGGGGCCGCGGAGGGGGCTGTGGGGGCAGCGGGGCCGTGGGAGCGGGGGAGCCGCGGGGGGGGCTGTGGGGGCAGCGGGGCCGTGGGAGCGGGGGAGCCGCGGGGGGGGCTGTGGGGGCGGGGGGGCCGCGGGGGCAGGGGGAGCGGGGGGGCCGTGGAGGGGGCTGTGGGGGCAGGGGGAGCGGGGGGGCCGCAGGGGGGCCTAGGGGGCAGGGGGGCCGCGGGGTGGGGCTGTGGGGGCGGGGGGGCCGCGGGGGCAGTGGGAGCAGGGGGGGCCGCGGGGGCAGGGGGAGCGGGGGAGCTGTGGGGGCCGCGGGGGCAGGGGGAGCGGGGGAGCCGCGGGGGGGGCTGTGGGGGCGGGGGGGCCGCGGGGGCAGTGGGAGCGGGGGGGCTGCGGGGGCAGGGGGAGCGGGGGAGCCGCGGGGGGGGCTGTGGGGGCGGGGGGGCCGCGGGGGCAGTGGGAGCGGGGGGGCTGCGGGGGCAGGGGGAGCGGGGGAGCCGCGGGGGGGGCTGTGGGGGCGGGGGGGCCGCGGGGGCAGTGGGAGCGGGGGGGCTGCGGGGGCAGGGGGAGCGGGGGAGCCGCGGGGGGGCTGTGGGGGCGGGGGGGCCGCGGGGGCAGGGGGAGCGGGGGGGCCGCTGGGGGGCCACGGGGGCAGTGGGAGCAGGGGGGCCGCGGGGGGGGCTGTGGGGGCGGGGGGGCCGCGGGGGCAGTGGGAGCGGGGGGCCGCGGGGGGGGGCTGTGGGGGCGGGGGGGCCGCGGGGGCAGTGGGAGCGGGGGGGGCCGCGGGGGGTGCTGTGGGGGCGGGGGGGCCGCGGGGGCAGTGGGAGCAGGGGGGCCGCGGGGGCAAGGGGAGCGGGGGGGGGCCGCAGGGGGGGCCACGGGGGCAGCGTCCTCATGTTTGAACAAGAAAGAGAGAGCATGTATGGATTGGACACCCGCTCGAGAACCCGGGAGAGGGAAGCAGAGCAGACCTCAGTAAAGGAAAAGGCAGGCACTTGTGGGATTAAAAGCAGAAATTAATGAGAAACTGAAAACTGGTAGAAATAACAGACAAAAGCCAAATGCCTGTGCTTTGAAATGAAACCAGTAAAAGTGTTAATTATTCGCAGTCCTGGTGAAGACCTAGTAGGGAGCACGGCCACCTGAAATAAGAAGTCAGGGGCGCCAGCCCGGCGCCCCTGCCTGGTACGGGCAGTGGCGCCCGGCGCTGCCGAGGCCTGGGTCCGACCCGGACGCGGTCCCGCGCGGCCACTGGGCTCTGCACACCCGCTCCGCACACTTACCTCGGCAGCGAGGAGGATACATAAAAGCAAAAGGATAATGCCTTCTGCATGCACTCGATGAAGAGAGTTAGGAATTAATCTTAATTCTATTTAAAGTACAAATGTGAATGAAATGAGTAATTTTCTAGGAAAATGTAACCTATCAGTACTGACTCCAGAAGAGAGACGCTTCAAACAGACCAGTTGTCACAAAGTTGTCATGAAACAGCCACCCCTACCTCCTCCAACAAACAGAAACGGAAAATGCTTCAGGTGAAGTCAGCTTTGCAAGGAAATCCCACTACAGGTCACGTTCTGCCCACACTGTGTGTGCCGTCCCCGGGCAGGGGGCATGGGGAGAGCTTTCGGGAAGAGAGCCTGTGTTGTGTGCGTGGGTCCACACACGTACACACCTGTCAGGACGGGAAGTCAGCAGGTGCTCAGTTGCACCGAGGGCAGGCCGAGGGTGTCTTTGTATTTGCTGGAAAGCCATTTGACAAAATCCCACAATCAGCCTTGATTAAAATGTCTTCATAAAATACGAATATATGGGTAATTTCTCAACGTGATAAAATACTTCTGTTTCAACCAAAACCTAACCTGCTGTGAATAAGAAGATACTAGATTGGTTCCAGTGATGCTGCAAACAGGCCCAGGATGTCCCGTGTTATAACTGTAACTAAATATTCTGAAGACGCTCGTCACCAGCGTCAGACAGGAGGAGATGAAGGTATAAATGAGTGCTGGGGGAGGAGGGAGGTGACGGGGCCGGGGTGGCCGGCAGACAGCGGTCAACCCGAGACTCTGCCGAGGGATGGGGAACAAAACTAATAGGCGGACGCTTCAAGTTCCGTGTGAACAGAAATAGCAGGTTAGCAGGTTAGCGAGGCAGTGGAAGCAGACACTCCGCTCACAACAGCGGCAGCCAGAGAGCTGGAAAGACAGACAGAGGACCCTGGACGGGCCCGCGGGGCCTGAGGGACGCCCGTGTGACGGAGGAGGTGTGTCCACGTGCTCTGCACAGGCCCCCTTTGTGTAGAGATGGATCGTTTGGGCTTTTCTTTTTAAATACTGGTGGGAGAGATGAGGAGTCGTCAGATTCTCGGGACGGAATGGTGGGACGGTGCAGGAAGTCGGGGCGGACCCAGTGCCACACAGGGAGTCGGCAAGTGAGAAGGTGCAGCCCGCGGGACGGCGGGCCTTTTTGTACCAACGCAGGGACAGAGCTCTGTGTCCCCGCCTCTTGTCTGTGAAAAGCTTTAGCCTCCCAGGCCTCCCCTGAGCTCCCGAGAGCAAATTTAATCAGAAAAGTGAGAAGATACAGAAACATAGGAAAATAGTCAAGCGAGACAGCACAGTAACTGTTTAGCCAAGAAACAACCAAGGACCTGTGGTTCCTCCTCGCGGGCTGTAGGTGATATTCTGAGCCACGTCCCTGAGCTGCTTTGCAGACGCTGCATCCCCTGCCAGGTGGGGATGCTGACCACAGCACAGAGACCCCAGACCCACCGGACCCAGAGGGTTGATGAGGTCCAACCCGAAGTGGCACCCTCTCACCTCAGCACCAGCCAGTCAGAAGGGCGCCCACAACCCTCTTCCCAATGGTGCCTTTAGCACCCTCCCTGAAAGCCGGTGGGGGTTCTGGTCCCTTGAACACGAGCTGCCCGTGCCCCTTGCTTGGCCCCACATCGAGTGCCTGTGGTCACCACTGCACTTTCCTTCCCCACGATCTAGTGCCAGTCGACTGGCTTGCTGTGTGTGGGGCGATGACGACCCTGAGGGAGGCCGGTGACAGTTGATGACACTGCAGGCAGACGTGCCCTTTGACTGCTCGGTGTGGCTCCTAAGGCTCCCCTGCAGGTGAACTCTGCCATCTGAGCCGCCAGGGGGAGCAGACCAGACATGGGTGGTCAGGAGGCTGCCCGGACAGAGGAGGGTGACTGCCCCATGCACTGGTGTGGCAGTGCCTGCGCAGTCGTGAGCCTCACTGCAGAAGCACAGGCCGCCGCTGCCGGAGAAGAGGCTGGGTGGCGTTGGAGACAAGTGACGAGACTGGACACTCAGGGACGGGTGACGGGAGGCGATCCTCACATCAGGATGGCTGGGCTCCTGGGGGAGGTTCTGTGTGAGCCTGGGTTTCTGGGGCGGCAGCAATAGCGTCAAGGGGCACATGGGACAGGTGGACATGACTTCTCCTTGGATTCTGTTCCTCTTGTGACGCTGCGTAGCCCAGCCGTCACTGGTGCTTGCTCCGTGCCGTGGGCCATCTCCTTGATCAGGAGGGTGTGCCCAGAGCACCTGCCACCGCAGGGGTTGGGGGCGGGGGGCCGCGCCCCTCAAAGCCCCGGTGGGGGCCAGAGAAGTGGGTATGGGGCCCCTATGTGTAGCAAGATTCCACTGGGGCTGTTCTGGGAGCCGGTCTGCAGGGTGTTCGTGGGGCTGTCCATCCGAGCTGCAGGCTGGGGGTCTCCTGGGTGCGTGAGTCCCATCCAGGGCCCTAATGATTCGTGTCAGGGTGTCATAGAGACCAGAAGGCTCCAGTGCTGGGGATGGACTGGAGAGCGGCCAGAGCTTAGCCCAGGGCCGGGCCTGGGTGCGTCCTTCTGGGCTGCTGGCGGTGATTGAACACCGCATCTCGTCGAGGGGCTTTTGGAGCCCAGGACTGCCGAGCGCTGCTCTGTCCCGCGTCCCTGCACCGGGTCCACCGGGCGGGAGTCCCCTGGGCCCCTTCCCAGCATTCCTTGTGCCCCCAGGCGCAGTAGCACAGCTGTCATTCTGCAGCCCCTTCCGGGCCGTCTGTGCGTCCCCGTCGCCCCGTGGAGGAGTGCGAGTAGCAGAATAAGTGAAACATCATGACGGTTAGCGCGGATCAGAGCGCTGATAACGGGGGGGGCGTGTGCGTTATGAGGGCTGTGGGCCCCTTCCCAGGCTCTGACATCTCCCCCCACCGACCCCCGCCTGCCGTGTCCCTGCGGCTGCTGTGGAGACAAGAACTGAGCCTGGAAGGAGCCTGAGTTTGCCCAGCGCCTGCCGAGGGCGCCAGGGAGAGGGGCTCCTCGCCGCGACCCCCACAGGTGGGGCTCCTGGGGCCCGGCTGAGTGGTCTCGAAGCCCCAGTCCGCGTTGACCCCCTCCTGTGTTTCCTCGTAGCTGGAGGTGGAGCTGAAAATGCTGAGGACCCAGGCGGCCCCGGCCGAGGAGAGCTTCCTGTTCTCCAGGGAGGAGGTGAGCTCGCTCAGGTACGTTGCCTCTTTTGCAGCCTCCCCCCCTCCCCGGGCTCATCTCCGCAGGACGTGGCTTCCCCCCCTCGACCCGGGCTTGGCCTTTTGTCCGTGTCCTCTCTCGGGTTGGCCCGCCGTCCCCAGTGCCAGGAGGCAGCAGAGCGCGCCGTCGCAGGGAGCGGGAGCAGCCTCGCGGAGCCCCGCCCATGGCACGCCGCCCTGCGATGCGCCTGGAGCGGCCCGTGTGTCCCTGGGGTGTCTGGGTCTCCCTGGCCCCTCTCCACCCAGCGGGCTTCTCAGGGAGGGGAGACGGCGAGGTCCTTCAGCGAGAAGTCCCCGGGCAGGCATGCGTGCACAGAGCCATGAGCCTCTCCGCTCGGAGTGCCTGCTGTGGACCAGACTCCGGCCTCGGCTCCCTACCCCACAGCTGTTTCCGTGGGTCCGAGGAGACAGACCTGGGCCCAGGAGCCCGGCCCGCGGGAGGCGGTGGGGAGTCAGGAGGGAGACAGCCGGGCCCCGCCCACCGTGGGGCCCTGTCCCCTGCAGCTGGGTGGCCCTGACTGTGTGGCACCCTCTCCCGCGGCCCCGAATCCTGTGTGGCTGGGCCCCCGATGCCCTGATGCTGAGTGAAGGCAGTCACAGCCCCTCCTGGGTCCCAGGTCCTCCCTCTGTTTCCAAGGCGTTTCCCAGCTGAGGGCCGTGGCCTTGTAAGCAGCTGTCCTTGGGGACCCACCAGGGTCTGACGCTGTTCGTTTGTCCTTTGTTCGTCCGGTTGCTCGTGTGTTCGGGGGCAGGGTGAGGGCCGCTCCGGAGGGCAAGACGCCGGGAGCAGCCGTGGGCTGTCTCCCCGGGTCTCACGGTGCAGAGGGGACTCGGGGTGTCCCTTACAGTCGCTGTGTGATGGCAGGCTGTGGGAAGTGTGGCAGGGTGCCCTGAGCTGCGTCTGGGGGACCTGCAGGTGCCCTGGTCCGTGGGGCAGGTGCCACCCAGATTTCCCCCCGCGGAGAGATCACTGTGCAGGTGGGTGCCCCCACACCTGCTCGGCCGCATCCAGCAGGACGCTCTGCTTGGGCTCTGTGTCAGCAGGGCGGCCCTGGTTCCCCTGATCCGCAGCTGTGGTGTTGGCAAGGCCAGGGGCACAGCACTTTCTGCCCCCGGACCTGGCTTTGCACCTGGACAGGGTGCCACCAGCCAATAGAGGGTTAAGTCGGATGCAGACCTCATGGTGCGGTGCTGAGCGTCCAGGAAGCAGTAGAAGCCCTTGTCCTCCCCAGAACCGGGTCGTCAGGAGCAGACGCAGCACTGCAGGGGCTCGGGGGATGTAGCCGCCCCACACGGACTTGAAAGCAGCATCAAAACACACTTCAGCAGACAGTTGCACGTTCTCCTTAAACAAATGAGAAAATGGTAAACCTCAGCAAAGAAACAGAAGTTATTTTTTCTTTAAGAAAAGAACCAAACACATTATAGACCTGGAAAATACAATAACCAAAATAAACTCACTGGACAGGCCCCGCGGTAGCTGCAGGTCAGAGAGAATTGTAAACGCAAGGGCGAATCAATGGAAACGGCCTCACCAGAGCAGTGGGGAGAGCAAACAAGAGCCGAGCGTCCGGCTCTGCGGAGGAGACGCCACGTTCACATACCTGGAGTCCCAGGAGGGAGGGGAAAGGTTGGGGCTGGGAAAACATCTGAAGAAATAATGACTGAAAATTTCCCAAATTTGGTGAAGGGTGTAAAACTGCAGATTTAAGAAGTGGAGTGAGCCCCTCACAGCATAAAACCAGACATCCACACCATGACATGTGCTAATTAACCTTCTGAAAATTAAACACAAAGAAAAGATCTTGAAAGAAGCTGGAGAGAAGCACTGTGTCACCTGCGGGGAGACGGATCTGAGTGACAGCCAGTTTCTCATCTGAGACTGTGGGGCCAGAGAGAGGTGCACAACATTTTTCAAGTTCTGAGAGGAAAGAGCTGTCAGCAGTGAAAATACCCTTCGGGGATGAAAGGGAAATCAAGACGTCCTCAGACAAAGTGAAGCGAAGAGACTGTGTCACCAGCAGACCGGCCCTTAATGGAGGTCTAAGGGAGCCTTCTGGAAAAGAGGGGCACGGAGACAGAGGGAAGCTGGGACTCTCCAGAGGGAGGGGACCCAGGAGTGGGTCAGAACGGGAGAAGTGAGGCAGGCTCTGCCGACTTTCTTCTGCCTCGGGCCCGAGGCTGAAAGCCTGCAGCGTCCCGTGACGGCGGCGGTCACCAGCACAGAGAAACTCCGGAGCCGATTCCGATTTTAGAGTGGGGGGCGGGGGGCGTACGCCAGCGTCATGAGGCCGAGTTAAACGTGTGTGTTTTAATGCTCAGAGCAACCTCTAGGAAGACTGCAGTGCGAGGCCCTCGAGCCCACGGCAGAGTCAGGTGGAATTCTGAAGTGTGAGCAGGTAACCCACTGGAAGGCAAGAAGGAAGAAACGGAGACGGAGAACATACAGTAAAATGGCAGATTTGAACGCTAGTGAATCAGTCGTTACTTCACCGTCAGTGACCCAAGCCTCCAGTTAGAACATGCAGCCTGGCCGAGTGGACGGCAGCGCGTGACCCAGTGATATTTTATCCACAAGGGACTCAGCGTCGTCCCTAGTGGCAGAGGTAGGTTGAAAGTAAAGGAGTGAAAAGTGACGTGTCGTGCAGACGTTAATTCTCTGAAGGTGGGTGCGGCTTGTGTCAGTTACGTGACGTCAGATAAAATACTGTGACAGAGAGGGGCTTTACACAAGGGTCCGTCTGCCAGGAGGGTGCAACCATCCTAAGTGGACGTGTGCCAAACTCACGGAGCCACGACTGGTGGAGCTGGGAGCAGAAGCAGACCCACGCGAACAGTCGGGGACCCCAACACAATCCTCTCAGCGACGGTGGAAGAGCCGAACGTCGCCGTCAGCCACCGGGACCCCGCGGGCACGGGTGGGCGCAGGCCGGGTGCTGGGCGGGGTCCACATCCCTCCCAGGGCCACTGGAACGTTCACCAGGGTGGACCGCATCCCGGGTGGTAGGACACGTCTCAGCAGGTTCAGGACAGACAGCTCACTCCCGGAATGTTCCCTGACCCTAGGGAGCTCAGACCGGAAGCCAGTCATGGAAAAACAACAGGGAAACCGCTGAACGTTTGGAAGTTAAACCACAGCCTCTTAAATTAACAGCTGCCGCGTGGAAGAGGAGGTCTCCAGGGAGGGGAACGGCTGCGTGACCGTGAAAGGCACCTGCCAGCCCGCGGGCCGAGCTCCGAGCAGGGAGCGCCCACGCCGAGTGTGCACGTTAGAAGCGGGGGGTGTCTCTTATTTATATTCCAGCCTCGGGAACCTGGAGAACAAGAGCAAAATAGGCCCAAAACCGGCAGAAAGAAGAAAATAAAAAAAGAGGAAACAGTGAAGTTAAAGGAGAAAAACAGAATCATTGAAGCAAAAATCTAGTGCTTTGAGAAAGCTCAGTAAAATGAACCTCTAGCCAAAACTGACAAATACACAGAGGGAGGCACGAAGTAGGGCTGCTCGGCGGGCCCTCTGGCCGTTTGCGGGACACAGGGCGCCGTGACCAGCTTTCTGCTTACAGACTCATCGACTCAGGAGCAGTGGGACAACGAACTCCTCAGAAACTGAAACCGCCAGAGCTCAGCCGAGGTGAGGCAGATCATCTGAGTCGTCTTACAGACGTTAAAGCACTGAGTTTGTAATTAAAGTGCTTCCCTGAGAAGGTGTCACCCGGCGCGTATGGTATCCGTGGAGAAGTCCAGGCATTGAAAGAATAATCAGCATCAGTTTTACTGTCTTTCCAGAAAATAGAAGAAGTTGCCAGGGTTCGGGGGCAGGCTGTCTACAGAGGGGTGGCACGAGTCAGCCTTCTCGTGGGGGCGGCTCTGTCCTGACGGCGGGGCGGTGACACGGCCTGCACGTGCCAGGGCATCGCCCGGGAGCTGGGGACTTCCAGGCTGTTCGTTCACGTCGTTACCGCAGAGGGAGAGACCCAGTGGTGGGGGGGTTCCTCTTCTTTTTCCTTTTCTTTTGTTTTCCTTTTTTGCAAGTTCCTGTAATTATTTCCTAAAAAGTTAAAAAAAAAAAAAAAAGGCTTCCAAGCGCTCGTCCAGCTGAAGCCCTGTGGTGACGCCCTTCCTGAGACCCCCGGGTTTTCTGTGCTGTAGAGGCTTCCAGGCTCCTCCGCTGCTGGTCTGGGATTTACCACTCATTCCTCTGCCTTCCAGCGTCTCAGGGTTTTGGGCGTTTTCCCTCCGTCTTCTCTGTCCTTTCGGCAGCAGGCCCCAGGAGAAGTAAGGACACACTCTCCTCTCATTTTAATGGCATCTCAGGGGAGGCTGCACTGAGATGCGGAGGTTGGAGCCCCGTCTCTAAGGGACCCCTTTGGTGCTTCTTCCATTTGTGTGTGTTTTACACACCGTGGAACCCACATCATTAAACCCTGCTTCTCCACTTCATGCCGCACCCTTTCCCTTGGTCTCGCAGACTTCGTGTGAGTGTACTTTGCTCCGTTAGGCAGTTGGTTTGTCCACTTTGGGGGCTTGAGTTGTTTCACGTTTCCAGCTGTTAAGAGCAAGCCACCGCGAGCGTCTCTGGGCACTAACTGTTGTCCGTGTTTTGATGTTTCGGGGCCTCCAAAGCCTGCCGGTACTTGGACTGACTTGCGTCTACGATTCCGATACTTCATGGCTTTGAAAGCGAGCACAGCTCTCCTCCAGCCCCAGCGGCAGTTAGTGACGGCACCCGTGGCGCTGTGAGAGTAATTAGCCGTAGCGATTGTATCGAAGCGCTGGTGCTCACCCCGCACTTGGGTGGGCCGGGCTCTGCACCCCTGCGCGCGCTCTGCTGGCCGCCTCCTGACTTCTAACAGGAGCCCCAAGGGAAGTTTAAAAACACCTGTTTCATTGAGGCATAATTTACTCTGTGTCCCTTTTAATGTGCAGTGTCGTCAGGGTGGGGTGCGCAGGGTGGCTGTGGGAGGGGTCCCCCAGAGAAGGGGTCTACAGCAACGTGTTGTCTTCGGAGCAGCTGAAAACAACAATTAAACCAAAGGAGAGCCAGTCTGATTGTTATGTCACCGTGTTCCTTCAGGTCTAGAGCCCGTCAGCGATAAAATGCTCCTCCCACCAGGTACCTGCACAGCCACGTCTGACACAAGTGGGCACAGAACACAGACTAGGCGACCTTTTGTTTTTTACTTTAAAATTATTACATGGTAAAATTGTCTTTTTGTTGGTGTACAGTTCTGTGAATTGTAGTTATTTGCCCTCTCACCAGCACACAGAATAATTCCCTCACTTCAGAGTCGCCCTCTCGCTGTCACTTTACGATCACCTACCTGCCTACCCACAGCCCCCCGGCGACCACTCATCTGTTCTCCGTCCCTTCAGTTTTGCTTTTCCGATGACGTCTGATGCATGGAATCCCGGGCGTGTAACCTTCTGAGACTGGCTTCTCTCCCACAGCGTAGGTGAGACTCACCCAAGACGCTATCTGCACAGAATCCGTCCCCCTCTGATCCCTGTAGCTCTCCACCGAGTTTCGAGAGCAGGAAGCGTGAGTCTTACAGCTCTGTTGTGCTTTTCCGAGGTGGTGGTGACTCCTCTGATGTCCTAACGGTGTCAGGTCTTCCTGTCCATGAGCATGGACTGTCTCTCCATCTGTTAAGTTTTTCTTTAATTTCCTTCAGCAATCTTCCGCAGTTTTCGTTACAAATCTTACCCCGTCCTGGGTAGGATTAATTCCTGAGTACTTGGCTGGTTTTGATGCTCTTTAAGTAGAGTTAATTTTCTTAAATTTCCTTTTCAGATTGTTCATTGCCGGTGTATAGAGAGAGAACTGACTGTGATCTGTATTGAAGAGTGTGAGTCATTGCAGCCACAGGCTTGCCAATTTTGTTGACCTTTCGAATAACCAGGTTTGGTTTTGTCGATTTTCTTAGTTGTTCTCTAGTCTGCCATTCAGTCTCTGCTCTAACCTGTGTTATTCTTGCCTTTCTGCCGGCTTCGAGGTCAGCTTGCTCTTCTGTCTCTAGTTTCCTAAGGTGCACAGTTAGGCTACTGATTTGAGGTCTTCCTTCCTTAGTGTGGGCATGTAGGGCCGTAAGGCCCTCCAGTGTTTTGTTTCCATTCATCTCAAGTATTGTCTGACTTCCTTGTGATTCCTTCTCTGATCTCTTGGTTGTTTGAGAGTGTGCTGTTCGGTTCTCGCACACTTGTGAGTTTTCCATCTGTTACTGGGTTCTGCTTCCATCCCACTGAGTTAATTCCATGAGAGAAACAAATTTAGCTTACTAAGACCTGCTTTGCGGCCTGTCCTGGAGAACGTCCGCGTGCACTGGGCCGGGGCGCGTCCCAGGCTGTCGGGTCTGACGGACAAGGTTCCCAGGCTCCCCGCTTCCTCGCTGGCCGTCTGTCAGGCTGCAGTCGCTCCTTTCCATAGCCGGCTGGTATTCCACTGACGGGCCCACCACAGCCTGGAGAAAGGCCTGTCTGCTCACTTGTTGAGGGATGTTTGCGCTGCTTTCGGCTCGGGCCAGTTGTGATGAGAACTGCCGAGGACACGCGTGCTCGGGCTGTGTGGGGACGTCGGTCTTCACTCCTCCAGGGTAGACGCCCAGGAGCGGAATTCCTAGGTCGTGCGCCGAGTGGGCGGCTGGCTTTGGGTGGGGTTGGTGGCTGCTTAGACGGAGCGTGTGAGAGTCTGGGGCCCTCCGCTTCCTTGTCAGCCCGCGGCATCGTCAGCGTTCCTGTTCTCGCCCTTCGGCCGCGTGCGGTGTCGCCTGCGGTTCTCACTGGTGCTTCCCAGATGCAGCTGGTGTTGGACGTCTCGTCATGAGATGAGCTGCCGCCCGTTCAGCCTCCCTGCTGAGGTGCCTGTTCAGATATTTTACGTGTCTTTTACCCAATTGTTGTTTTTTGTTCGTTTTTAATTGTTGGATTTTGCAAGTTCTTTATGCATTTAGGGTAGGTGCTTGTCAAATGTGTGATTTGCAGATATTTTCCCTTAGTTTGTAGCTTGTTTTTCATTATCTCACCAATGTCTTTAACAAGAGTTTTTAATTTTGATAACATCCTATTGATCAATTTTAGATGTGGAGTCTGGACAGTTCTTGCCTGGCCCTAAGTATCAAAGATGTTCTCCTGCATTTTTTCTTAAAATTTTAGTTTCACATTTTACGTTTACGTCTCTGATCTATGTGTTCAGGTGAATTTGGTGCAAGGTGCAAGGTTTAGGTCAGTATTTACTTTTGTTTTATTTTTGTTTGAGGCTGCTCAGTTGCCTTGGCACCGTTGGCGGTAGGGGCTGCTCTCCCCTCGCCGAGTCGCTCCGGTGCCTGTGTCAGGAGTTGGCTGGGCGTATTTGTATTTGTATTTCTTGACTCTCCAGTTTGCGGAATTGATCTCAGTATTTATCTCATCCCTACTGTCTTGATTACTGTGGCCTCAGGGTAAGTTTGAAAATCTGATAGTGTGATTCCTCCAATTTCATTCTTTAAAACATTTTTTTTGTATTATTGTTATTTTTTTCCCTTGACCGAGGAGGCACTGGGGATTGAACCAGGACCTTGTGCACGCCAAGCACATGCTCTACCCACACCTCCCTCATTCCTCTTTCTCACAATTGTTTTAACTAGTTCCTTAGACTTTTAATATTAACTTTTGAATTGATTTGTCTGCACCTACCCCCCAACCCCCCAAAAAATATCCTGCTGAGATTTTACTGGCGTTGTGTTAAGTTTACACTTGAGTTTGGGGAGAATTGACGTTCTCACTATGTTGGGGCTTCCATTAACATGGAATGTTTCTGTTCACTTACATCTCTGAGTTCTTCCATCAGCCCTTTGTGCTTCCAGTGTACAGATTCTGCACGTTTTATTAGATTTATACGTCAGTTTGTCTTCCTATATCAGTGGTAAGTTTTGTTTCATTTTTGTTTACTATTAATTGTTACCATTGCCGTTGTGTAGAAGTGACTGATTTTTGAGCTGTTCGCCTTGTCTCCTACACCTTAGCAAACACGTATCGGTTCTGTGAACGCTGTCGTTGGTGTCTGTTCTTGGTTGGCTCCTTGGGGTTTTTCTGCGTGGTCTGCTGTGCGTCAGTTTGGTCAGTTTCGTGTCCCCTCCAGATGGTGTGTCTTGCTCTGCTTGAGGCTTCCACTCTGCGACTGGAGCGGAGCGGCGAGGGCGGGCGCCCCTGCCTCGCTCCTGGTCCTGGGGGAGCACCTCGTCTCACCGTGAGGAGCGACGGGACTTGTAGGTTTTCGTGGCCGTTTCGGGATGGAGGAGTCTCCTTCTATTCTTGATTCCTTTTCGTGTTCTTAGCTTGTCGTGAGTAGCTGTTGTCACATCCTTTCCTTTCCTTGCCTACGTTGATGCGATCATGGGATTTTTCTGCTAAAGCCGTCAGTATGGTCGATTGCATCAGTTTATTTTTCAGGATTGAACCGGCCTGACACCACGGGGTAAACCCTCCGTGGCTGTCGTGGAGTGCTCTTGCATGTCGCTGGATTCACCTTGCCCGTGTCCTGTTGATGATTTTGTGGTCTGTGTCCGTGAGGGTGCTGGTGTGTGGTTGTCGCGTCTGGTGCCATCGGGCCTGGCTCCGTGTGTGCGTGGGCGCTGGCCCTGTGCAGCCTGCTGGGAGGCGCACCTTCTCTCTCTGGAAGAGAGTGTGTAGGGTTGGCACCGTGTCTTCTCGAACGTCTTCTGTGACCATTTGCACCCGTGAAGGCGTCCGGGCCCGGGTCCTTCTGCACCGAAGGGCTTCAGCAGGCCAGCCGCTCGGGGGCCGGGGAGCGTGAGGTGTGGGCTGTGCTGGGCGTGGGCGCCTGCGGGGCCCGCGCGGGAGGGAGCCCCTGTTCCCGCCGCCGCCTGCCTCCTCTGGCTTTCCCCCTTCGCCGTCTTCCGGAGGTTCCCAGGTTAGCTGGTCTCTTCAGAGAAGCGGTGCTGGGCTTCCTCCTCCTGTTTCCTCTTCTCGGCCTCACTGGCCTCTGCTCTTACGTTTTCCCTTCGTCTGCTTGCTGCGGGTGAGTTTTCCCCGTTCGCTAGTCTCTTTCGGGGGAAGCTCAGCGTGTCGACGTGAGAGCTTGTTTGCTAACGCGAGCGTCTGGGGCTGCGGGCTTTTCTCTAAGCCCTGCTTGGCTGCGGGGTTGCTTTTACTATCTTTTCAAACGTCCTGACGTTTTCCTTTCCTTACTGATACCTGGTTTAATTCTGTTATGGTCTGTGAATGAGTCTGTACAGCTTTAGTTTATTTTTTAATGTGCCACGTTTCGTTAATGCCCCAGCAAGAGGCTCTGCCTCGGAGCCTGTCTCATCCCTGCTTGAGAAGACGGTGTGTCCTGCTGCGTTTGGGTGGTCTGCTCTAGAGACTTCTGTGGGGTCTGACCGGGAGGTGGTGCCGTCAGTCTGGAACGCTCGCTGTCTCCTGTGTCCATTCTCATTTGTACCTGAGCTGGGACTTTTCACATCTCCAGCTGACCTCGCCCATTTGCCCCTTCCTCCTCCCAGCTCCCCGTATTCTGAAGCTCTGCTTTTAGGAGCGCCCTCACTTAGGGCAGTGGGGGCTTCCTGGGGGATAACCCGCCGTGCACTGGAGTGGCCGCCCCTCGGGGTGGGGGTGAGCGCCTGCTCTGGGCTGCCCTCTGCCCGGCGTCGGTCCTGCCTGCCCTCCCTGGTTTCTCCCTTTTGTTCTGTCTCCTCTCCTGCCGGCTGCTCGTCCTAGGGTGACTCTTGACTTAAGGGGAGCTTCAGGGACAGCGCAGGAGCCCCACTCCCCCCGCCTTTTCCCTCGTTGCCAACGTCTCACATTTGCTCGCGCAGATCTGTTCTCGGCGGGTCGCTGTCCGCTCGTCTGCAGCCGTGTTTGGATTCGCTGGTTTGCTTCCACGCTTGTCTGGCAGGTTTCGCGATGAGGCTGAGCTCCTGCGTTTGGGGGAGATGCTTGGGCTTTCGGAATGTGCCTTCTCATCACGTGAGGCCCCAGGGCCCGTGCCGTCACAGCTCCTGCTGTAAACAGTCAGGACGAAGACGCTCTTCCCTCCGTGCTTGGAAATCTCAGCTCAGCAGCCCGGGGGCTCGCGCGCACGCCCTGCCTTCCGCAGGACGCGCGCAGGCCAGCCCGGATCTTTGTGATCTGATGGCAGAGCTGCCCTTTGCTCCAGGCTCCAGTAGCATGTTCACTGCCCCTGAGCCTCACCGGAGCCGCCCTTCACGCCCTCCTTTCCAGCGCCCGCCTCGCCACCAGCCAGCCTCTACCCACCAGCCGCTGCCACCTGCCCAGCGCCCAGCTCAGGCCACCCTCACCCACCCCACAGCCCGGGTACCTTAACCCACAGGCGTTCATTTTCTCAAGGTTCTGGAGGCCAGAAGTCTGAGATTGGGGTGTCGGCAAGCTCGGTCTCTTCTGAGACCCCCTCCTTGGCTTGCCGACACCGCCTTCTGCCGTGTCCTCACGAGGCAGAGGGAGCGAGCGGCAGACTGTGGTGGCTCCTTACGAGGACATGGCCCTCTCCCGACCTCATCTGACCTGCTCACCCTCAAAGACCCACCTCCAGATACCATCACACAGGGTTAGGGCTTCCACATGTGGGTCTGGGGGAGACACAGACGTTAAAGCCTGGAGCGGGACCCCCCTCCTGGACGAGCAGCTCCGGAGCTGGTGCCGCGGGAGCACGGGCCACAGATGACCAAGGGGCAGATGAGCCAGCGGCGGCGATGTGGCTGCAGATCCCCGAGCACAGCCAGCTGGGCCTGCAGTCCCGCCTGCTCCCCGTCCAGCTGGCCCCCCAGGAATCTGGCCCCCACCCCGTTACCCAAGTTCTGGGAAGATAGTCATTCTTCACTCAGAAGTTTCCAGGGCGTGTGGTCCACTCAGTATGAGTATTTTAGGCAAAATAAAATGCCCCTTTCCGGCCAGCTCCTCCTGGCAGGCACCCCCCTGCTTCTACTGGCTTCATCTTCTCAAGAAGTGGCCGGGACGCCATCCATTTCCTGTAATACCCTCCGTGGTTAAAAAACTTGGAGTCTGTCGGTTTCAAGAAGCTTAGGGCAGGCTGATTGCGTTAAACCACTGGAAGGCAGACCAGCGTGTGAGCTTTCGAGCAGACACGCACGTCCTCGGTGAGCGAGCAGTTTTCCGGGAAACGAGGGTGCGGAGGAGGAAGCGGCCGTCCGTAAAGCCCACAGGCGCGTGCTGCTCACGTGGTGTGTCCTCGGACAGCCAGGACAGGTTCCAGCTCCCGCCTGTTGACACGTCTTCGTCCGCACACGGCTGCTTACCTGAAGTTAGCCCTGAGGACGTCTGCTCCCCAGCCTTCATTATCCGTCACGTTTGTTTTCAGAGGGGCCTTGGCAGCGGGGCGCTCACCCAGCCTGTGCCTTAGATGCAGAGCCCTTCCCCCAGGCGGCTTCCCGGAGGTGCCCACACCTGACCCTCCCGCACACGCGGGGCGCCTCTGGGTCTTCCCCCGGCAGCGCTGACCCAGCAGGTGAGGGCATCCACGCTGGCGCCTGACTGCCGGCTCTGGACCGCAGGTCCTGGGCGGGCTGCTCCCCTGCAGTCACTTACCCTCTGTGAGCCTCAGTTTCCCCTCTGAAAAGGGGAGATTGGACGTGAGCTGCGTGGAGGGCCCTGGGCCCTCCTGGGTGCCAGAAACGCTGCTCTGCTGATCGGCCGCGGGTCCCCATGATGCCTGGCGGACCGCGCAGTCACCGCAGCTCCATGCCGGTCTGTGCTCCTCCATGGGACCGGGACCCCGGCTGCGGCGCAAGAGGCAGCCCTAACGCCTGCACGGGCGTTGCTGCTGTGGGTGCGGCACCAGGCCGGGGGGCAGCGGGCAGGGCTGCTGGCCCTGACCCGCCAGCCCGCTTCTGGGGGCGGAAAGCAGTCAGCGCCGGCGGCATTGCTGCAGCATGGTCTTCACGGCTTTGCTGGCTCAGCGAAGGCTCTTCGTTTTGTAAATGTACAGCCGCACACGTTTTCACACCCACACATGGAGGGAGACACACAACGGACACAGAGGGCCCCGCACCCCCGGGGCAGCACCGCACTCAAGGCGGTGGACGCGGCATCACCCCAAACACTTCCTCTTGCGTGACGAGGCCCCCGCCCCGCAGCCGCGCGGAGCTGGGCTGTGCCTCCCGCCCGCAGGTGAAGGGGCCGCGCGGCGCGGGTCCCGGCGCCCCTCCCTCGGACAGAGGCGCCGTCGCCCGGCGCACGCTTGCTGGCGGACACCTCGTCTCCCCAGTTTGGGGCTGTTGTCAGTGAGCCGCTTTGTCACACGTAAAGCCCCTGTGTGGACGTGTGCGGGGCGCGGCGAGTTTCCGTTCTGAGAGGCCTGCCGTCTGAGTCGGAGCGGCCGCCCCTCCCGCCTCCACGCGGCAAGCGGTCCAGGGCTGCTGGGGCCTGCGTCCTTGCTTCCTGGGGACGTTGGGCTCTCTTCACGTGCCTGTCATTGTGTCCCTTTGGCAAAATATCTCTTTGGAGCTTCTGCCCGTTTTCTCCGGAGCCCTGCTCGCTGCCTGGGGCTCTGGAGCGCCCCCCTGCGGCGCCAGCCTTGCTTCCTGAGACGCGCCTCTTCGTTCTCCGCACCACGTCTTTTAAAGAGAAGCTTTGGTCAGTTTTTTCTTTCATGTGTGAGGATTGGGGTGTGGTGGCTGTGACATCCCCGCCTGTCCCAGGTTCGCAAAGGTTTTGCCCGTAGTTTTATGCAAATTAATCATGTTTTACTTTACATGTAGATTTATTAACGGTTTGGGTTAGTTTCTCATGTTCTACAAAGACGGACGTCAGGACTGTTCCAGCACTCGCTGTTGGAACACCGTTCCTTCCACACCTGCCCCGAAGCTGCCCGTGTGCGTCGTGGGCGCCGCTCTGCCCGGCGGCCCGGCTCTGGCCGGCACCGCCTTGACGGCTACAGCTGTAGGTCCTGTCAGCCCCCAGCTTTGCCTTTTCTCCGTGTCGTGTTGACAGTTTTAGGTTCGACACATTTCCATGTGAATCTTGGCGTTGGCTCGTCAGCACGTGCGGAGAAGCTCCTGGGCTCTGATGGGACTGCTCCGATTCCGTGGCCTCCGGCATGGGGAGGGCGGCCCCCGCGCGCTGCCCTCCGTCGCCCTCGGGGAGCGGGCTGGGGCCACCGCAGGGGGGCCTCCCGCCGCTTCTCCACGTGCCTCTGCGTGTCTCTTGTCGGAGATACCGCTGTAAATGACGTTCCCCGGGTATCTTTGTCACCGACTTCTAGTGTGATTTCGCTGTGGTTGCAGGATGCATTTTGAAAGACGAGACTGTGCTCAGTACGCCCAGGCCCCTTCAGCCGGCGCCCGCCTGCCCTGGTGGGCACCCCGCGTGCCCGGGGAGGCCGGCCTGTGCCGGCGCAGCCGGGGGTCTGCACGGCCGGAGGGGCGGTGGTCGGGTGGGCTGACGGGCTCGGTCTGCTCTGCCCTCCGTGCCTTCTCTTGGCTGCTCTGTCAGTTATTGGGAGAGTGTCTCGAAGCCCGACGCTGACTGTGGACTGGATCTCTCCTGCATTTCCGCCGGCCTTTGCTTCTCCTGTGACGCTTCCATCAGTGCAGGAATGTTTCACGTTGTCCTGACCTCCTGGGCAGGTGACCGCCACCCTGCGTCTTCACGTCGCAAGTGCACTTTTCGTTGGCGGCCTGTGTAACTGGGTGCAGCTTTTCCATCCATTGTGAGTGTCTCTCTGCCGTTTAACGGGGGTGTTCAGAGCACTCACATTTGCTGTGGTCGCTGTGTGGTTAGGTTTGATCTTGTCACCCTGTTTTCTGCTTATTCCATCTCTTGTTCATTCCCGTTTTCCTATTTTTCTGGCTTTTTTAAAATTAGTTGGGTGTTTTTTATGACTCCATTTTATTTCCTTTTCTGGCTTTTCAGTTGTAGCTTTTTTTTTTTTAATTTCAGGGGCTAGTTGAAGGTTTACCGTGTACTTCCTTCGCTTACCTCAGTCTGCCTTCACGCGATGCCACGCCTTTTCACATGCAGCACAGCTCCGTGCAGCTGGGTGCATCTGTCTGTGCAGCCTTTGCGTGGCTGCTGTCACGCATTTTGTTTGTGCTCATGTCTCAAACCCCCAGGATACTTTGTTAGTTTTGTTAAAGCAGTCAGTCTCTTTAAAAAGTGGTCACGTAAGTGTCGTAGCAGACTTAAAGGTGTGCTGGTCACGCACCTGCCCGCATCCTGTGGCTCCGCGCTCCTCGCTCCGTGTGGGCCCGCACCGCCCTCTGCGCCTCCTTCTCTCTCCCAGGAGGACGCCCCTGGCCTTCCCTCTGGACCAGGCCTGCTGGTGACGAGCTCCTTCTGCTCTTGGGTGTCTGAGAACAGCGTTCTTTTGCTTTTGTTTGAAAGGTATTTTCACTGGGAATAGAATTCCAGGCTGGCATTTTAAGTTTTCTCCCAGTATTTTTTTTTAATCTGGTGGGGAGGAGGTAATTAGGTTTATTTATTTTTTTGAGGAGGTGCTGGGGATTGAACCCAGGGCCTTGTGCACACTAAGCGTGTGCTCTACCACTTGAGCTGTGCCCTCCCCGCACCTCCCAGTGTTTTAAAGAGTTTTCTCCTCTTTCTCACCCGCAACGTCTCTGCTGAGAAATCGGCCTTGCTCCTCCGTGCGCAGCGCTTCCTTTCTGCGGCTGCTTGTGGGTCCTTTATCACTGCTTTTGAGCAGCTGGATTGTTCTGTGCTCTGGGGCTGTTTTCTTCCTGTTTGCTGTGCTGGGTTTGTGTGGCTTCTGGGATCTGTGGCTTTGAATTTCCCATCACGTCGGAAGCCCCCTTGCGTCCCTCGCTTCCTGCGGTGACTCCAGCTTCGTGAGGTTCCCCGCCGCTTGGTGACTCTCTCTTCAGGTTTAAAGATCCAGCGTCCTCCACTTCTGTGGTTCTGCCTCAAGCACAAGTGCCAGTGTCTGTGGACGCTCACGTGATGCCCTGTGCCGTCCTGGTGGGTCTTACCTGCCTGCTCACCTTCCTCACCGTGGGTCACACTTTCCTGCTTCTTTTAATGCCTGGGACCCTGTTTGGACAGCAGACATTGTGAATCTTAGCTTGCTGGGTGCTGGGCGTTCTTGTGTTCTTACAGGTCGTGTTGAACTTTTTTCGGAGGTGCACTCGGGTTCCCTGGGAGGAGGCCGGTCCTCACAGATCTTGGTTTTGTGGTTTGCTGGGCCGTCCTGAGCAGCTCTCCTCCCACCCCCGAGCCAGGCCCTCCCTGGTGCGTCCGTGGCACGCAACTTTCCCACTCTGGCTGGTGGGAAGGGCTCTTTTCCTCACCTGTGTCAGTGCTGGCTCTGCTTCCTGGGCACTTGATTTTAAATCATATGAATGTGGTGCTTATTCAAAAACTTAAATTAAAAAGAAGAAGCACAAACAGGCACCTTCTCACGGTGAGCGGCAGCCTTCCTGCGTCCCCCCCGCGACCGGCCCATCCTGCTGCCCCGCCCCAGCCTCTGGCCGCCGGCGGGCCCGAGCCACGCCGGAGATCTTCCCGTGGAGACTCATCAGGTGGTCGTCTGAGTTCCCGCGTCCTCCGCAGCATCGTCCTGCTGTTGCTTCTGCCCCCCCCCCATATTTCACAGATGCACATTTGGGAGCAAACTTTATAACCCCGTCTGGTAGCCTTGCCCCTTTTCCCCCCAGGGGTCACGGCAGGGGTCCCTTCACATCCACTCTCCCTGCAGGTTGAAGATTGAGGAGCTGGAAGGGGAGCGGCGGCGTCTGGAGGAGGACAAGAAGATGCTAGAGGCGCAGCTGGAGCGGCTGACCCTGCAGGTGAGCCATCCCAGGACTCGCTGCCCTGCCACTCCCTCCCGGACTCCACGTCTGAGGTCCCGGCTCCTCGGACTAAACTTGTGCAGGGTCCTGGCCCACACACGCCCTGCTGTCCGGGAGTGTGTATCCCAGAGCCCGGCGAGGACAGCCTGCCCACTGGCTGCGCAGTCACCAGCCCCGTGGGTTTTCATGCCATCCTCCCGACCGCTGGCCACAGAGCTCGCCATCCGCGGTGTGGAAGGCAGCGCCCCTCAGAGCTTCTCTGTGTGGTTGGGGTTTGCGTCCCAGCCCCCCTGCCCCCGTCAGCCTGCAGTGGTGAAGCAGGGCTGCTGTTTATACTGTTTTAGTTTCACTTTGTTTTTCATCTTCATCCCCATCTCGATTGTTCCATGGCAAGAAGCCTGCAGGTTTGTGATTACCCAGATTTTGGACAGGCCATTGATTTTTGTCTTGACACCTATTAGAGGCAAATCAAATCTCTTTTTTATTCCCGAGTCCTGGAGATGGGAGAAGTGACAGCCTTGATAAAGCAAGGCGCCATGAGCCGCAGCCGGACTGTGTTCAGCTCCAGGACCTGTCATCTTGGGCCGTTTTAATTGGGCCGCAGTCCTGAAGGGAGAGCTGTTGCTGGCAGGTGCATTCCCGGCCGCCCGTCAGCGGCGCCCTGTCAGGCAGAGCTGGGGGGGTGTCTTCCTGGTACTTAGTTGAGCTCAGCCTGAGGCCATGGCTGGTGCCTTCCCCAGCCTCCCGGACTGGGGCTCAGCAAGTCCTGCCAAAATCGATGTTTCCTTTCTTCCTGCTCCAGGGCTTGAGGCCTGTCATGAGGATCCTGCAGTGGTCCTCGGTGAGGGTGTCAGGGGTCACGTGGCTGGGCGGAGGGTTCCTGTGGAGGAGAGGAGGGCCGGCGGTGCCCAGTGCAGCATGGGCTCAGCAACGCAGACCACATACGGCCTCCTGGGCTCCACGTGGGCCTCGCGTGGGGCGGGGGGGCCTGGCTGTGCGTCCTGGAGCCGCTCGTGGCATCCTGTCCAACCCCGACACCGGGGAGGGAGCATTGCCCCATCACCGTGCACTTGCTGAGCTTGGGAGGAGCAGCTGCAGGCCTTGCTGAGGGAGCAGGGAGATGGCGGGCGGCACCCCGACCCCCGCGGGGTCATTCTGGTCCCGGCAGAGTGGACGGGGAGGCA
The DNA here is from genome assembly GCF_048564905.1 of Vicugna pacos. Classification (NCBI taxonomy): domain Eukaryota; kingdom Metazoa; phylum Chordata; class Mammalia; order Artiodactyla; family Camelidae; genus Vicugna; species Vicugna pacos. Next base: position 46,096,819 of record NC_133004.1, read on the forward strand.
CCTTGTGTGGCTCAGGGAGCCGATCCAGGCGGCGTTGGAATGGGTCTGGGGGTGACGTGGACCCATGCAAACAGCAGGCACTGTCAGGGACACGGGCCTGCACATCCGCACACCGCGGGGCCTCGGGGACGCTGTCTGAGCTGTGGGACTTTCCCATCCGAGCCCCAGTGCATCCAGTGTGGAAAACCGGGGACGGTGACCCACATGGGGGTCACTGGGGACATCTGACCACACCACTGCGAGGGCAAAGACCTCATCCCCTTCTTTGCCCCCGGGGCTGGCACAGCAGGACAGTGCACCACACGCCTGCAGGCCTGGCTGCTGCGCGCCTGGCTGCGCGGCCTGCAGCCCACGCGGAGCGGAGGAGGCCGCGCTGAGGCCCATGGGCGCAGCCCCCCACCCCGCCGCGTGCTTATCAGCCGCTGCCGCCTGCTCTGCACGCACATCTCTCCTCTCCCTCCGGAGGAGCCTCCAAGTCGGCCGCTTCAAGGAAGATTGATTAAAATCCGCTGCAGTTTGACTTAATTGGGAACATATGCTTGGAGAGGGCGCTCAACTAGTTAGAAGTCTTTGTAATTAGCTCACAGCTGGTTGGTGAGAAAACGGCTCCAGTTACTGCCCAGAGCTGGGCGTGCTCCTCCGGGCTGCGGGACAGGGCCTGGGAGGGAGGCTCCCGGGCCACCTCCTTCTGTGTCCTTGGCCTGTCCAGGTCCCTCTGGGGTCCTCAGCTGTCCTCGCTCATCTGGGGTGACCTGCATGCATGTGTGCGTTCCTAATGTCGCCAGCTGTCAGGGAGGCGAAGCCCCTGCTTAGAGATGGGGAAGCGGAGGCCCAGTTAGCCAGACATGATCAGTCATCCTGTAGAGACAGGATGGACTTCGAACATGTTCTCGAGGACTGAAACTGCGCAAACCAGCTGGAACTCTGAGTCTGAGCGGGAGCCGTTCTATGGTTCCTGGTATGGCTGCAGGAGTCGGGGGCTCTGGAAACCAGACTCTTGGGGAACCGGTGGGAACAGTGGGTGCCCAGGCCTGCCCGCCCCCCTTTCCACACCCTCCCAGCCTTTCCCAGCAGCCCTGGCATCACTGGGCCACTGGCCTGGTTGGGGGTACTTCCTGGGTGCCCCCACCTTCCTCCTGCCCCGTCCCACCCCACCCCAGGCACTCCTCCATTGGCCTGGGATTCCCACGACTGGGAATGCAGGCGCTGCTGCCGTTTGTCCTGACAGACCTCCAGGGACCCTCTGCTGGGGGTGGGGGCACACTGGGCCTGGGTGTTGGCTCTGTCCCTCACCAGCAGAGGCCCTGGTCTCAGTCTGCTCCCCTGCAGGCCATCTCAGAGAACACGGTGACGTGCCAGCCCCGAGAGCACAGCCGCTGCTGCGACTGTCATGTGTGACCCCCCCGACACACCTTGGTCATGACACGGTTGTCCACGCTTGGGTTTCTTGTGGGCCACCGTCGGGGCTGCCACGGCACCAAGCTGCATGGAGGGCCGGATGCACAGCAGCTTTGGACGTGGCGGACGCTTGCCTGCCAGGCAGCCCTGACCGGGGCTGGACACCCCTCCACAGAGAGGAGCGAGCGCTCACGTTGTGGGTGCAGCCTGGTTATACGCTGGTTCTGTCACCGCCCCTGGGCCCACCCTGGGTCCCGAGTGTGACGGTGGAGGCAGCGTGGAGACTCAGCTCTGCTAGGTCTCCCCAGCGCTTTATGGACATTGTCAGACACACAGCAGAGCTGGTTGTGTTACAGCGAACACCCGAGGACCCGCCATCCGGCCACGGACGCTCTGCTGGGGCTGCTTTATGACGCACCTCTCCGCCCTCTTCCATCCATCAGGGCTTTCTGTCTGCTTGAGACGTTTTACAGCAAATTGCAGGCGTCTGTGCCCGTTCCTCTGACGCTTCAGCATGCACATAATTAGGCAGAGTTCTTCTCTGGGGTTGGAGCTCGCAGCCCTCTGTCCCTCGGAGGTGGGCTGACCCCTGCGGTGGAGCCCACCCCATAAGCCCCCGCCCTGCCTGCTTCCTCTGCGTGCGGGTGGGGCTGCCCCACAGCCAGCCTGCGGCTCTGCTCAGGAGAGGGACCAGACTGCAGCCCAGTGACATTTAAAATAAGTGTATCTTTTTTGGAAACGGAGTGGGTAGAAAATTGCCGGGTTCCCTGTGAGTGGAAAGCTCACGGTGCCCGCGGAGACGGCCCCGCGTCCCCAGGCAGGAGCGCAGTCTAATGATAGACTCTCCCAGCCTCCGCCGCCTTCCCTTTCCCGCAGCACTGCTTCCCTCCCACCCCAGCGCTCTCACGGCCCTGGCCCGTCCACTCTCCACCCAGCAGACCCCCACAAGCCCCCGCCGACCTCTCACCGCACATTCCTCCTGCCTGGCCTGCCCCCCAGGGGCACAGTGGTCAGTCCTTGGACCCGAAGTTCCCCCCGCAACCTCACCTGCTCCCACCCATTCCCACCGGTTCCCACCTTCTCTCACCTGCTCCCTTCTGCTCTCACCTGCTCCCACCTGCTCCCACCTGTTCCCACCTGTTCCCACATGCTCCCACATGCTCTCACCTGCTCTCATCTGCTCCCACTTGCTCTCACCTAGTCCTACCTGTTCCCACCTGCTCCCACCTGCTCTCACCTGCTCCCACTTGCTCTCACCTAGTCCTACCTGTTCCCACCTGCTCCCACCTGTTCCCACCTGTTCCCTCCTGCTCCCTTCTGTTCCCACCTGCTCTCACCTGCTCCCTCCTGCTCCCTTCTGTTCCCACCTGCTCTCACCTGCTCCCACCTGTTCCCACCTGTTCCCACATGCTCCCACATGCTCTCACCTGCTCTCATCTGCTCCCACTTGCTCTCACCTAGTCCTACCTGTTCCCACCTGCTCCCACCTGCTCTCACCTGCTCCCACTTGCTCTCACCTAGTCCTACCTGTTCCCACCTGCTCCCACCTGTTCCCACCTGTTCCCTCCTGCTCCCTTCTGTTCCCACCTGCTCTCACGTGCTCCCTCCTGCTCCCTTCTGTTCCCACCTGCTCTCACCTGCTCCCTCCTGCTCCCTTCTGTTCCCACCTGCTCTCACCTGCTCCCTCCTGCTCCCTTCTGTTTCCACCTGCTCTCACCTGCTCCCACCTGCTCCCTCCTGTTCCCACCTGCTCTCACCTGCTCCCACCTGCTCCCTCCTGCTCCCACCTGCTCTTACCTGTGTCCAAAGCAGGCCCAGCCTCTGCCTGTCAGGACCCCTCTTACCCTATGGATCAACTTGCTGCTGACCAGGGCTTGAACATGTCCCCCCCAGACTGGACACATTATTTCTTGATGGCCACTGGCCTACACGTCTGGAAAGTTCTCTGGGCACTGCTCCCTGGAGGGGACAGCTGGGGTGCCCGGGCGTGGGGTGAGTCCTAGAAGTTGTTCTGGGTATTCCCTCGGGTGGGGAGGCCTTGCTCTCCAGGCTGATGTCGCTCTGAGCACCTGCTTCCTTGGTGTTGTCTGTGCGACCAGAGCACAGGGGCCCCCCACCCCCCGCCCCCCGGGCACAGAGCACTGGAGCACTGCTGGGCCTGACCCTGACCCTCCTGGGCATCCCCACTTAATGTCGTGGGCACTGAGGAAGGAGTGCCACTCACACCGTGCAGATGAAGCCCATGTCACAGAAGCCGGTGGTCTCCACAGGGCAAGAGGTGACTCCGTCTTGTGCCCCAGGTCCGAAGACCGTGCCCTCCCCAGGCTGCACCTCCATCCCTCCCATCGAGGGCCAGGTGCTCCCTGCCCAGCAGGTCCTGTTCTGCCCTGAAAGCCTGGGGTGTCTGTGTGAGCACCACAGGGCCGGCCCCCCACCCCCGCCATCATGGCAGAATCAGCTGTGCTGGCAGTCCCCCCCACAGCCCCCACTGGCTTCCCACACTGGCCCCGCCACCTGCTCTGTCTAGAGAGCCCCCCCGCCTGCTGGTGGGCGCTGCCCATCTTCAGGGCCCAGCTCAGGTGCCGCCCCTCCTCTGAGCCTCAATGCCCGCGTCCCGGGACCTGTGCGTGGTCCTGTGCGCGTGCTCCGCCGGTGGTGCCCTGGCCTGGCTCCTGGGGCGCCCGTGCTCTGGCACGTGTGGGCAATGCAGGCTGCAGGGCAGGGTGCCGGGAGGCGGGCTCTGGAGGACACACATCTGGGTGTGAATTCCTCCTGTTGCCTCACACGTGCTCAGCCCTGGGCACGTCACCTTTCGTGTCCCAGCTCCCTTATTTGGGAAACGAGGAGGAAGGGAGCTGAGGTCGTGAGGTTGGGCCGGTCGTGTGTAAGGCGTTTGTGTAGTTCCTCTCCTCCGGGGGCTTCTGTGAGGTGGTGGATTTTCCTAATACAGATTCGCACCGCCCACCCCCTGTTAACTCAGAGATGGTGTTTGCAGACAGTTTCTGCACCTTGTGCATCAAGGAGGTGTTTCCCGCGAGTACGCGGTGCCCTGTGCAGTGTTACGCAGTGTGTGGTGCAGCATGGGTGTGTGTGCCGTGACGTGTTTAACCCGTTGCCTGTTAGTGGTTACAGGTTAGTGCCTCTTCTGTGACCACGAGTGAGGCAGCGTCGAGTGACCGTCTGCACGCGGCTCTTCCAGTGTGTGCACGCCTGTGTGTAGGACAGACTTCCAGGGGAGGGTGGGATTAGCAGGCACCTGCATTTGCAGACGCAGTGGCGGGTCGGGGCACAGCACGAATGGGGTGGGACGGTTTTGTACCAGCACCTGTGAGTGCCTCTTCCCATGGCCTCAGACGTGGAGGTTTTCTGGTCCAGCAAGTGAAGAGGAAGAGCTCAGTGTAGTTTTAATTTCAGTCCTTTATTGTACATGAGTGAGGGTTTTAAATACGTTTGTGTCTGTCACTATCCTTGGTCCACTTTTCGAATAGACTGTTAGTCCTTTTCTTGTTGATTTCTTAGAGCTCTTTGTATATTGTGGAGCAGAGCTCGTTTTGTTTCAAATTGTGAATATGTTTTCCCAATTTATCATTTGTCTTTTGCCTTTGCTTGTGCTGTTTTTTACCAAGCAGAAGTTTTTAACTTTTAAATGTATTTTATACAGATGAACTTATAGCCTTTTCCTTTGTAGCTTCTGAGTTTTGGGTCACATCTTTACTTTTTATAAGTCAAGGTAAAAAAAATTCTCATGGTTTCTTCTGGTTTTGTGGTGGCTTCATTTTCTACTTTAAATCTGATCGACTTGAAATTTGGTTTTGCTTTTTATAAGGTATGAAGCGTGATACCAACCTGTTTTTTAAGAGGGCCCCCTGGCACCCCAGCCACGACCGAGAGCCTATCTCTCGTCATTGGTTTGAGGTCCTACCTTCTCATGTGCTGGTCGCACTGTGTCAGGTCCTTTGTGTCCGAGGTGCCTGTCCTTTTCCCCCTGTAAGTCTTCTTTTCCGGGTTTTCCAACAGCTCTTGCTCATTTTCATATGAACTTTGGAATCAGCGTGTCTAGCTCCCCTCTCCCAATGAGTGTAGAATTTGCTGGATTTCTTGAAGTGAGAAGTTGGAGGTCTGGAGGTCGGCCGTCTCTGGGACGTGGCCCTCTGCGCACGAGAACGTTACGATGTCTTTCTGCGGGTCAGGGTCCTTCTGCGTCCCCCACGGGGGCGTCTTCCAGTGGCGCCTCCGCTGCACACGTTTCCTGCTGAGTTTGCTTGTCAGCGTGGGGTCGTCTGGTTTGCCCGTTGTGTGGGTCCCAGCCCCACCGCCTTGCACTGCGTGCAGCCTGGAGTCCCGACGCCAGGGGTGGGGGGGGGGCGCGGTCCTAACCTCCTGACAGTGATGTGTGTGCCCTCTGTCCCGGCTACGCTGGGGCTGGGGTCCCAGGGCCTTGCTGCACCGCCTGCCTTCCTGAGTGTTACGTGTAGCACGAGGCGCTTAGTGAAGGAAAACTTCCCCTGGCGGGGTGGCTCCCGGCTGCTCCTGCTCATTCAAGCCGAAGACAGGAAAAGCCAGCGCTGATGTGCGTTTGTGTGAAGCTTCCATAGGTGCTGACTTCTGTGGATTTTTTTATGGGAGGAGTGATGTGTCCTGAATGTTAAGCCCCTTCTGGTTCCCTGGGACCTCGGGACACCGACCGCCCACCTCCTTGCTGGGTGCACCCCGACCCCAGACTGCGGCCCCGGGCTCTTGTCCCCGGTGGCCCTCGGCGGTCTGGCCCAGCCCTGCTCAGCTCTTGCGGGCGCGGTGGTGACCCCTCCACGTGGTCCTTGCAAAGTGTTTACGTGAAAAAGATGGGAACCCAGCGCATTAAACACCTAGAAACTAGGCCTGGCAGGAATGCTGTGTGGCGGTCGTCTGGAGCCGAGCTGAACTTTCCTGTCTGCTGATCCCGGAGGAGGATGGTGGAGGGTGGTGCGCTGGTTCCGCACGAGGGTCCCCTCGCTACCGCGTGCCTCCTGTGCCTCTGAGCCTCACCTCCCTGGGAAGGAGGGCTGGGAGGTCTCTGCAGACGCAGGCTGGCACCCCCTCACCCCCAGAGCTCCACTCAGCCACGTGCAGCTCGGGTGCCCAGGAGGGCGGTCCATGTGGGGCAACCCCAGCCCAAGGGCAGGTCTCCCTGGCCACCCCGACGTGTTTGCGCCCAAACCCAGGCCCAGAGCCCCACGGGGAGCCCCAGGAGCAGCCCGTCTTCCTGGCCCAGGCCTGGCACTCCTTTTGTGATGCCCCCTGTTCTCACAGGCTCTGTTCAGAGCAGGGAGCTTCTGGCCCAGAGGCCTGCGCTTGGTGGCCCTGACCTCGGGGCCCACCGGCAGGGGTCCTGCTGGGCCGTGCCCATTCCTGTTCTCAGCAGGTTGGACCGCGGGCTCTCTCAGCTTGGCAGCCCTTCCTCGTCCAGCTGGGTTCCCCGGGTGCTCTGTGTGTGGGGCAGAGTGTGCCAGCCTGGCTTGTCCTGGGTCAGCAGGCAGCCCTGGGGCCTACAGGGTGCCCGGGCTCCACGCCTCCCGTCACGGCTCGGCCTGCACTGCAGGCACTGCTGTAACTCAGGGGACAGCGGGGGGTGGATGCTCACGAGCTTGCGTTCTGTGGGGACTGGACTCAGTGCAGGCACATAACCAGCTCGATGGTGACGGGAAGAGAAGGAAGCAGCCACCGTGCCGGAGGTCCATGGGGAGCGGCCCTGTGAGGGCCTGGCAGGACCGTGCACTCCTGTCCACTCCCGCAGGTTCCCAGTAGTCGGGATTGTCCCGGGAATATGGGTTCCTTGAGTCTGAGTATCATCTGAACATTTTCCAGGACCGCATCTGTTAAATAAGATTCCACTTTTCCACAAAGAATTTCTGGCAGCGTTACCCTGATGCCTGCAAGAAGCGGATCCCAGACATTCCGACCATCGGGGCTAATGTTGTTAGTAAAGCTGAGCTTCTTGGCAGCCCTGACAAGAAAGGAAAGTTGACCAATGACATAACCGTTCTTGTAGAAAGGGGGCCTTGGAGGGGATTCATGGACAGAACACTAAATTCTAAAAGAACTGAAGGTGTCCCCCCACAGGAACTGTCACTAAGCCTCCTGTGTTGAACCCCCTGACCCAACAGTTCTGCTTCCGGGTGTGCAGCGCCCAAGAGCTGAGAGCCAGGTCTCACCTGCGTCACAGCAGCCCAGGGTGCGGTGACAGATGGGGGAGCAGTCAGGTGTGGTCCGTCCGCACAGTGAAGTATCACTCAGCCTTCAAACAAGGAAACTGACCCCTGCTACGTCGTGGAGGGGCCCTGAGGACGTGGTGCTCAGTGAAGTGAACCAGGGACGGAAGGACAGGCACTGGGTGATGCCACTTCCACGGGGCCCCTGGGGGAGTCAGAGTCACAGAGACAGGAGGTGGAGGCTGGGGCTAGAGGCTGGGGCACCGGGACAGGGTCTCAGCTTGGGAAGATGGAAAGTTCTGGAGACCGACTGGGTGACGGCTACACGTTCGCAGTGTAAATGTGCTTAGTGCCAAATGATACTTAATGTGACTGAGGTGGCAAAGTTTACTTTATATGTATTTTACCACAATTCAAAAAAAATCTTAACGGTTTTGTTTGGCTACTTCTGTTACCACCCAGAGACCTGGCGGGAGCCCAGCGCCTGTGTCGGTGGTGAGAGTGGTCGGTGGGCCCCAGGCGGCTGGGCGAAGGCCCCATTCCTGACAGCCCTCCTCCGGAATGGCCGGCACCGCCCCAGGACACAGCCTGCAGGCCACCTGTCTGTCCGGGGCCCACGCGGTGCCCCCCTCGCCCTGCTGTGTTGTCTGGCACCAGGTTGGAGCTGGCAGAGGCAGTCGCCTGGAGGGCGGCGTGAGGAGGGCCCTCCTGCAGGTGCGGGCCTGACAGGCGCTGCTCCCCAAGACTCCATCCTTCCTGGAGCTGCCTGGAGGGCCCCCCACTCATGCTGCTGGTTCAGTGACCACGAAGCTCAGGAGTACCCCTCCTCAAGACCAGCCCCGTGGCAGCTGCAGTGCCCGGTCCCTCCAGGCCCGGGCCCACCATGAGCACACATGGCCTTCCAGGCCCCTCCTAGACCCCGACAGCCCGTAGGGAGGGGCGGGCCACACACGCGTGTGTGTTAGTGAGGTACCTCGGCCCAGGGGAGTGCCGGGTGCCCAGCTCTGAAAGAAGCCTCCGCAGCGCGGATGAGGGGAGACGGAGGGGAGGGGTCGGGGGGTCAGCCCATGTGGTCACCGGCCCACTTGGTGACCCGGGCAGGAGGCTTGTGGGCAGGGCACCTGTTTCCCTCTGTGGGGAACCCTGGCCCGGCCTCCTCCCCAGTCCTCCTGCCTCTGGCCCTGGGCCTCTCCTCTCTTCGCCTCCCGCGTGGCCGGCCCAGGGCAGCCTCGTGGGCCTCAGTTCCTCAGCCTCTGAGTGAGGAGGTGGGCCAGCTGCTCGGGGTGCCAGTGGTCTATGGGGTCCGGCCTGTCTGTGCTGCCCTGTGAGCTCTCCACCTGCAGCCAGCGCTCTGTCCCCGGGACCGGGCTGCCCTGTGCCTGAGGCTGCAGAGCCCAGAGCAACCCTGGAGCCCCCACCAAGCGCCCAGAGAAAGAGAGTCAGCCCGTGAGGGGCGTAGGCTGGAGGCCAGGGCCTGAGGGACCTGCCCAAAGTCGAGATCACGGAGCTCTTGGGTGGCAGGGGCCCCAGCCCTGGGCCCGCGTGGAGGTGGGCCTGCAGCTCCTGGTGGGCGGGGCCGGGGGGGCTGCGCTCCATGTCTGGGAGGCCCGCAGCCACCCCGGGCTCCCCGCTCTTCTCCCCGAGCTGTGCTCCCTTCAGCCAGGAGAGAGATTGATTTAGCTTTGAGGCCGGGTGATTTATAAATATGCATGAGGACTGGTGGTTATTTAACTGTGCTTTTTAATTCTCCTCGCGTCTCCGCTTCCTTCCAGCGGGGTCTCTTAGTATGCGCGGCAGGCCCTCTCCCCTCCCCAGGCGGCAGCCTTTCCCCAGCCGGGGGCGGCCGCGGCCATCCACGGGCCCCCGGGGCTCCCGGGGCCTGACCTCAGCACGGTGTCCAGCGCACTAGGCTTCGCAGTCCCTGACGGGTCGAGCTCACACCCTGGCTCTTGCGCAGAGCGGGGCTGAGGCCCCGGGCTGCCAGCAGGCTGAGGCAGCTGCTGCAGGGCTCAGGACATGGCGCTGGCCCTGGATGCAGGGGGACGTGGCCGTTCGCCTGAGCCTGCGTGCAATCTGAGCGAAGGAAGGAAATGCATCCATGGAGCAGAGGGAGGCAGGCAGCATGGGCCCTGGGAGCAGCTGTCCCCTCGGGCCCCTGGCCTGGGCGTGCTGGTCACTGGATGAGCCCCCAGCCTCCTCCGGACTTGAGACTCCCTTCTGTCTCCACAGAGACCCGTGGTGACACCCCCCCGAGGAACCTGGCCCTGCCGGATCAGGTGCAGGGAGAGCAGGGCTGCAGGCTCTGATGGCCCCTGGCCCCCGTGTCCCTCTGCAGCCCGGCCTGTGCCCGCTGCGCTTACCGGCGGGGACAGCTCTCCGCTCCCCCAGCAAGTGGGGTGTTTTTGTTTAGCCAGCAATTGCACCAGTGCATCAAAGGAAGGTTCAAAACTTTTCCTTTTGAGATTCTCGTCAGTGTCTCAACAGTTTTCTCAGCTGTGAATCAAACAAGGCAACAAATTTTTAGCAGAAGATTATAGCCATTTTCCCCTTTCTTCCTCGAAGCTGTCATCGGCAGCAGATCTCAGCAGATTTGTTCGCGCTCTCCCATCTGCTTTAGTAGCGCCAGCCCCCCGCCGCGCTCACTCGGTGCCGCAGACCCCCTGGGCCCTCTGCTGTGTGCTCGGAGTGGCCGGCCAGCACCCTTTCCCCTGCGACTGGGCCCAAAGCCAAGCCCAGAGCCAAGTGTGCGGGAGGCCGCCAGCCAGCCTGGGCCTGACACCCCCTGGTTCTCGCCCCAGTTGGGCCTCTGGTGTCGCAGCCACAGGACAGCGTTAGTAATCATCCCGTGTTGCTTCTGCAGACGTCTGCCTGACATGCCCCGTGCACCGCCCTGTCCTGGGCAGGTGAGCAGTTACAGACGACTGGCCAGGTCGTGAGGTGACAGACGCTGGATGAACGGCAAGGAGGAGGCCCGTGGGGGCTGTGCTGTTACTGCTGCCACGTCACCACTGGCACCTCTGAGCAGGGTGACAGGGTGCACGCTGTGGGCCAGGCCCTGCTTCCCCTCACTAGCCCGGGATGCGATGGAGCCCTGCCCTCACGGAGCCCCCGCCTGGCTGGCGGTAGGCACCTGTGTCTCCCTCCTCTCCCGGGGCCGTGCTGCCTGTGTGGAGGGAAGGAAGGAGGGAGGGAGGAAGGAACGGTCTCCTTGCTCTGCAAGGGGTGGTGCAGAGAGCAGAACCCTGGGTGGGCTCCCACGCCACCCGGCCACGTGGCCTTGTCAGCTGCCTGACCCGTGGCAGCTTCACGGGTCCCCCATGTGGGGGAGGATGGGGTCTGGGTAGCATCCTTGGGTCCCAAGGTGCCCGTGTCCAACCCAGCTGGGCTGTGGGGCTGTCCCCTCCAACACTGGACCTGTGGTGAGCACTGCTCCTCCGTCCAGGCACAGTCAGACTCCTGGGGGACCGGCCAGCCTCATTCCCCCTCGTCTGGCCAGAATGACTCTTCAGTCCTGACTTCTGAGCACAGTGTGAAAGGTTCCAGATGGCGGGGCCTGTGGCGAAGCACAGCCTCTTGGGGCTTTCACAGCCTCGTCTAGGGCCCCTGGGCCGCCCCCACCCCCAGCATCATCCTGCTCGGACTGCCCAGTGGCCACCCAGCGGGTGCCCCTGCAGGCCCCTCCTGGACGTCCAGTGTGGTCTGGACTCGAGAGGCTCCTGAGTGCCGAGGACCTGGGGGGCACAGGCCTGAGTTGGGTGGGCTGCCCGGGCTCCTGCTGGGCGTTTTAGGGAAGGCAGCCGGTCAGAGCCAGATGCCAAGACTTGCCCTCAGTCTGGGGTCTTGGCAGCGAGTGGTGGCAGGTCCAGGTGGCAGTGGGGCCTGGAGTGGGTGAGAGTCCCGGCCTTGCGGGAGGGAGATGGGAAGCCCAGATGCCGGACAGTGGTTTGATAGCAGAGGCCAGAAAGCCAGGATGGGCCAGGCCAGGGAGTGGCCCCCGAGGTGGATCGTGACCCGACCTCCTCGTGTCGCAGGAGCTGTGGGGTGAGGAGACCGCGGGCAGGGCCGGGCTGCACCCCGGAGGTCCACGCGATGGCGGTGGTCAGGGCCCAGGCTTCCCTGGTGGGCTTGGCTGGAGCTGCACCCCGCAGGCCCGTGTCCCGAGGCCCGGCCGCGCCGAGCACACACTCCCTGCTGAGCCCCGGGCTCCCGGCCCTTCTCTGCCTCCAGGGCTGAGACAGTGGTGGCGTCAGGAGGCGCGGCTGGGCGCCAGCTCCAGCAGCAGATGGAGTGTCCACACATCCTTCTGTTTGTTTTCCCTTTTCTCCTTTCGTTTCTCTTTTTAAAAACAGCTTTATTGAGACTCGATTTACATATCGTAGAACTCAGCCATTTGAAGCGCGCGATTCAGTGGGTTTTAGCGCCTTGACAGATAGTGAGCAACGTCACCACACGATTGTGGACCGGGTTTATCCTCTCCAAAGGAGCCCCACACCCCTCAGCTGTCACCCCACTGCCCCCCACCCTGACTCCAGCCTGAAGCAACCGCTGAGCTGCCTCCTGTGTCTGAGGATTTCCATGCTGGACGTTTCACGTGAATGGAGCCGTGCAGCGCGTGGTCTGTCGTGGTGCTGCTTCACTGAGCATCGTGCTTCCGAGATCGTTTACGCTGTGGCGAGTGTCGGTGCGTCTCTCCTTCTCGTGGCCGGACGGTGCTCCTCGGGTGCCTGGGCCACTCTGTTCCTGCGTGTGTCAGTTCCGGGACATCCGTGTGCAGGTCTCTGTGTGGGCGTGTGTTCCCCTTCTCTTGGGTTCGCCTGGGTGTTGAGTTGCTGGGACACAGGGTAAGTCTGTGCAGCTGTTTGCGGAAGCGTTTCCCGCGGAGGCCGCGCCGCTTGCGTCCCCCCAGCGGCCTAGGAGGTCCGCCTTCCCCCTCCTCGCCGACACGGGCCCGACTCCTTCCTGGCAGCCGCCCCGGTGGGTGTGAAGGGATGCCTCTGGTTTGATTTCTGTCTCCCTGTCGCTGACGCCCTCGCCGTCGAGCAGCTTTGTGTGCTTTGGCCGTTTGCCTACCTTCCTTAGAGAAAGACGAGTTCAGACCCTTTGCCCTCTTAAAGTAGGTCGTTCCCGGCGTCGCCGCTGCTGCCGAGAGTGAGAGCCCGCTCTTCGTGTGTTCGGGCTGCGAGTCCCTCGGCTGGTGCGTGGTCTGCGAGCCCTTCCTCCTGTGCCGGGCTCTCTCTTCCCCTCTTGGTGGTGTGCTTCGGGGCAGAGGCTTTTCGTTTTGATACGTCCAGTCTGCCTCCTTTTCCTTCTGTTCCTGTTCTCACTGTCTCGTCGAAGACCCCAAGGCCACGTCGGGCGCCATGAAGCCTCACGCCGTGCTCTCTCCTGAGTGCTTTGTGCCGTTGGCGCTTTTGTTTCGGTCTTTAATCCATTCCGAGTTCATTTTTGTGTACGGTGTGAGTGAGAACCCAGCGTGACACTTTTGCACGTGGGTGTCCAGCTGCCCCAGCAGAGTTCGAGGCTCTCTTTCCTACTGAGCCACCTTGGCGCCCCCGAGAGCGTCAGTTGACCTTGGGCGCAGGGGTCTCTTCTGGACTCTCAGGTCTGCTCCCGCGGGACTGTGACTGTCCTTGTGCCGGCACTGCTCTGTCTTGGCCACCGTCACCTTGTAGGAAGTTTGAAGGTCAAGGTGTGAGTTCCCCCCACTGCCCTCCGTCCTCAGCAGTATCCTGGCTGCTCCAGGCCCTGGATTCCGCGTGAATGCTAGAGCCAGCCAGACGGTTCCCGGGAGGGGGCTGGCGGGGACCCTGCTGGGCGTGGCGTTGGGTGTGATCAGTCGGAGGGTGTTGTTGTCTTCGGATCCTCCTGAATTTCCTTCAGTGACGTCACGTTGCCTTTGTTTGCAAGTGTGCTCCGCTTGGCCCGAGGGCGGGGACCTGGAGGGGGTGCCCGGGATGTGGGACCTTGCTGCCCCGGCCGGCGGCATGGGGGCGAGCGCCCTCCCGGAGGGCGTTTATTCTCCGATTTCTTCCTGCAGTTCTTCCACCGGAGGTCGGCCACAGGAGCCACACGCGGGATCGGCCGGCTGCTGGCTTCTGTAGGCGGAGTTTCGTGGGCGCTGCTTAGGCGTGTCTCTGGCGGCTCCCGTGCAGCAGTGCTAGACGAGCAGGGCTGTGTGGCTGCAGCACTCAGTGCCCACTCAGAGCAAGATGTGGGCCAGGCCAGAGCACAGGGCAGCAGGTGGCCCCCGTCCCCCGGGACCAGCAGCCCTGCCTGTCGGCCTCCAGACCAAGCGTGGTCACGGGGCGGGGCCGGTGGTGGCAGGTCCGCACATGCTGAGCTTGGGGCTTTCTGAGTGGGCGCCTTGTCGGGGTGAGGAGGCAGGAGCCCGCAGGGGAGCCTGGGCGCCCACCTGCACCCCGGGCAGTGTGGATGCTGTCAGTCCTGTGGAGACCGGCCATAGTGGGACCCGGGGCAGGCGTCCTGTCTCTGTCACCCAGGACGCAGTGAGAGACTCAGAGGCCAGGAGCCGGCCCCCTGGTGGCCCCGGTCAGGTCCTGGGGCTCCGTCTCACCCCCTGGAACCTCCTCCAGAGGTCGTGTCGGCTGCCTGCTGCCATGTGACACCCCAAAATACGGTGGCTTCTAACAGCAGGCTTCCTGTTTCTCACTGGCGTGCAGTGACGCTGCTGGTCTCTTGGGGGCCCCGTGTGGCTTCAAGCCAGCAAACGTGCTGGGCTGGAGGACCCGGCCTCCTTCCTTCATCCTGCGGGCACTCCACCTGCAGGCTCAGCTCCCACACGCCACGTGGCCAGGAGGCAGAGCAAGGGGGCGAAAGTGACCTCTGCCTCAAGTCCCAGCAGCTCTGGGTGTGCAGATGTGACCGTGACCTTCCTGCTGCTCGTGAGCCACCTCTGGCCTCTGCCCTTCGTGCTCAGGAACGTCTCCCGGAAGCGGCCACCCTCCGTGCGGATGGAGGGAGCGCGTTTGCCCACGGGAGCATTTCCACGCGCCCTGGGCCGGCCCTGGCGGTGGGGCTGCAGGCTGGGTGTGACGGCTGAGGCGGAAGCAGAGCAGAGCCAGGGCATCGTTGGCGGCTTTGCCTGCTGCTCGCTCTTCAGTTTGAACGTAAAGCCGGAAGAGGCTCACTGGCTCTTCCTCAGAGTGGATTCACCACCGGCTTTGCTCACAGGGTGTGTGACACCCCCCTGGCCCGGTTCTGCAGGGCTGGCCTCATTGGGGAGCTCCCTCGCCAAGCAGCTCCTGGAGCGGCCTGGAGACACAGCTGATGGCTGTGCTCAGCCGCCCTGAGCTCCCCGAGGGCCCCGTTGCGCAGTTCAGGCCCATGATCCCGGGCGTGGCCCCAGCCGCACCAGTCACCTCCTCCCGCCATCGCAGCCCAGCCTTCTTGTCTCCTTGGCCTGTGTTTTTTCATCTCCATGGTGGGGCCAGGATTCTGAGCTCTGCCTGCCGGCCCCGCTGGGCGCTTCCAGTGACACGCAGGACGGAGGGGTGAGCAGAGGCTGTCCTGTGACCGGGAGCCCTGCTGTGGCTTCCGTTTCACTTGACAAGATCTCTCTCCACCGAGAAGCCTCGGAGACCTTCTCCCTGCTGCCTGCCTTCTTTACTGAGCACACATGCATCTCAGCCGCTGCCCAGGGGCCGAGGTTTGGTCAGCACACAGCCGCTGTGTCCATGCTGGGACGACCCCGCCCTGGTCCTCACGAGCTTCGAGCACGGCTGATGGGCTGACCGGAGGGTCCCTGCTGTGCCCCGGCTGCCCGTTTGGGGTGGGCTGACCCTTCCCTCCCTGTGACCAGAGCAGCTTCACCCCGGCTGGGGGAGCGATTGTGCTGTGACAAACCCCAGGGCACCACCCTTGCTAGATGCCTGGCGGTCCTGGCCTCCCGGTGCTGGACGCTCATTTGGGCTCAGACTTGTCATTTCTCCCAGGTCAGCAGAGCTGTGAGCATCCCCCCACTTTGGTTTGGTTTGGTTTGGTTAAGCCCTAAACCGTCCGAAGCGTTTCCTTTCTTACATTCTCATCAAGGGGACCACGGTCCGCGTGGGAGCGGAGGCTCTGTTTCCTGCCCCTGGGCCCTGCCGTCCAGACTCCCCCCGTCTCCCCACGCCTGCTTGGCGGGAGGACCCTGAGGCCTGGTAAGGCCCGCACTTGTCCAGGGCACCCCGGTGACCTCAGGGTCAGGCTGTGCGTCCCTGCACGGGCCCTCCTGGGGCGTCGGCAGGTGAGTCCTGGGAGGCGGGGGGTGATACCAGTGTCAGCACAGCCAGACCCGAACCTGGAGAGCCTCTGCTCTGTGGCCCAAGAGGAGGGCAGAGGGAGGTGGCCCAGGGACGTGGTCTGTCCACCTGGTTCTGTTGTTACACGTTCAGAGGGTTGAAACCAGGTCGGATGAAAAGCAGCGTGGGGACCTGGGAGGGCGCTGTGTGGGTGGGGCTGTGTCCACGGCGCCCAGCACACTCCGTCCTCGGTCCCCCACTGGCCAACCCGTCAGAACAGAGACGGTGTGGCCGGTAGCGCCTGACACGTCTGCTCTCTGGCCCTTTGCAGAGGTTGTCTGTCTGTCCTCTCCCTGCTGCCTCCTGGCCCGAGACCCAGGGTGCGAGTCTGGCACCACCCCGGGACCCCTCCAGCCCGCGGAGGCCGTGGCAGACTCAGGGTGCGTGGACTTCCCACGCCTGGTTGTGTCTCCAGACTGTTAAAGCTGGATGAAAGAACGGTGCCTTCGGCCCCAACAGCCTGTGGTTCTCTCGACGTTACAGGATGTCTCCTCATCCTTTGAGGTTTTACAAGGTTCTCAGAAACCCGTGAAGAGCCAGCTGCCAGCCCTCGGCCTTTGGCTGGGCCTGCCCGGCTCCTCCCCATCTCCCACCCTCTCTCTGCCCCGTGGGTCTCTCCACACTCCCCTCCCTCCCTCTTGGGGGCACCTTCTGGCTGTGGGCTCTGAGCTGGTGGCTGGCCGAGGGCTGGCAGGTAGTGGCCACGCTGATCTCCAGTGACGTGGAGGGACAGCGTCCCTGCAGCGTAGGCTCTTGGGCTGGGACTTCACGTGAACAGAGGTGTCCATATCCAGCCTCTCTTGGGAGGATTCGACCATCAGAGTAAAAGACGCGGTTTCCGCCGCTCCCCTGGAAGAGGGGAGAGCTGTGTGGGCTGGAGTCACCACAGTGGGCGGGTGGGTTGTCAAGGAGGGGCTCTGTGTCGGAGCTGGAAGGACCACGTCCCCTCAGCTGGCTCAGCGTCCCGTGCTGGGAGGCAGGCCGGGGTCCCAGGCCAGCAGCTCAGGGGACGTTGCTCTTGTCTCCCCCTCTCTCTTTCTCTCGGTGCCTGGTGGGAGGGACACATCAGGCATCCCCTGCCGGCCCTCAGACCTTCCCCTGGCGCAGGGCTCAGGCCCTGCTCAGCCCTTGACCTGCGGTGGCCCCTCCTCATCAGGGAGGCCCCAGGAGCTGGTGGACAGAGAGGCCAGGCTCTTGCTTGGATTTCCAGAGGCCTTCGACCCCACCTGTGTCCCTCCTGGCCGGGATGCAGGGCCCAGGGGTCTGGAGAAACCCGACCCCGTGCCTGCCCTCGGGAGCCACCGGCCAGACTGGGGGGAGGGGGGATCCCCCAGGGGAGCTTCCCACAGATCATGTAGACACGGCCTCCATGCTGGCTGCCAAGCAGGGCTGCTCTCAGCAGATCCCAGAGGACAAGGGGGAAAGATGGGAACCCCCAGGCTGGTGGGAGTCCTCAGGGCCGCAGAGCTGGGCCTCAAGGTGGAAGCCAGGCCTAGAGGCACCAGATGAGGGTGTCCAGGGTTTCTGTCGTGATCACAGAAGCCTCTTCCTCTAGACCGAGCCGCGCTGACCTCCTGCCTCTGGTCCTGCAGGGTGACTACGACCAGAGCAGAACCAAGGTGCTGCACCTGCGCCTGAACCCGGCCCGCGCGGCCAGGCAGCAGCTCCACGAGGGCCGGCAGCAGCTGCAGGACGAGTGCGAGCGGCTGCGGGAGCTGGTCCGCGCCCTGGAGCGAGGCGGCCCTGTCCCCGCAGACCTGGAGGCCGCCGCGGGCCTGCCCTCGTCCAAGGAGGTGGCAGGTAGGCCCCCGCCCTTGTCCTGTCCTGTCCATCTATCCGCCCATCCAGCCCGTCCGTGCGGCAGCCAGGCCATGGGTGGGCCTGGGACCGGTCTACCCTGGGGGATGGGCAGGCGTGTGATGTCCAGGCCTGCAGACAGCTCAGTGCGGGAGCAAGTGGCTGGAATCTCCTCCGAGTCTAAAGCAAATGAATATCATTTATCAGTGTATCTGCGTCCCATTAATCACAAGTGAACCCAGCACTCCGTGCGAGCAGGGACCATCTTTCACCGTCTAAGTACGTTTCTCGGACCCTGCGCGCCCGCGGTGGTGGAGGCACAGTGGGCGGATCAGTGAGCGAGGCCTCGGGAAGCTGCCTTTTCTGGGCCGCGGCTCGTCGTTCCAGCAGGACAGTGACCGCTCGAGCCTGTCCACGCCTCGGTCACAAGTCCTGCCCTGGGGGTGTCCAGGCTGCACATGCACAGGAGGCAGCCCATCTGTGCCAAGGAGGGGACCCTTTGGGGGCTCAGTTTTCCCAGGGGTGACCCAGTCCGGCCCCACGGGTTGGGCAGAGGGGCGCCTGTAGCCAGTCTCTGCTGTCGCAGGTCGCCTGGCGCTGCTGCCTCTCTGGGCCTCTGGCGGCCTGGGGGAGGCGCCCTGGCCCTTCCCAGAGCGAGGCCCTAGCGCCCCGAGGCCCTGGGGTCTGCTGACGGCCCTCCTCCCCTGGTGGTGTCTGTGCGCACCTGCGCCTGGAGGGCCGGGAGGCTGTTCTCTCCGCACTCCCCTCGTGCACGTCTGGGGGCGGCTTTTCCTCCGTGAAGCCCTTTCCCACGTCCTTCTCGTGTGTTTGTCTCCCCGCGAAGGTGACAGGTGTGTGCCCCCTGGAGGCTGGTTGGAAAGCGTGTGGGGCCCTCGCCTCACGTCCCTTCCTCACCTGTGACGACCCTCATCTGGACAGTGTGTCCCTACATTGCTCCTCTGTCGGGGTCTTGGATGCAGGACCCCCACCCCCACCAGCCCACTTGCTTCCACTGTCCACCTCACGTACAACCAGCTTTTCTCAACGTGCCCAAGGTCAGCGATCACTGCCCCCCACGATCGTGGTGGTGGGCGGCCTCGCCCAGCGCCTAGCCTGCGGAGGCCCAGGGTCTCCGAGGTCGAGGGCTCCGGGTCAGCCGGGCCTGAGTTTTGAGTCCCCTCCCCCCCCCCGCCTCCCCACACCGGTGCCTCACCGCTGCAGGGGCTCAACTGCACACTGAGCCCAGCATCCCGTGGCGGCTGAGCCTCCAGGGCCCAATGGGGCAGGTTCAGAGCCAGTGCCCTGTCCCCACTGCTCAGTGCTGTTCCCTCCCTTCTAGGCCTTGTCCCTGGTTCTCGTGGCATCCTGAGCACGTCATGGTCCCTGGACCCTCGGCCCAGTGTCCTCTGTGAGGTGGGGTTCATGCGCCACTGGGGCTCAGCGCGGAGTCTGGTGGGGTTCGCCAGCCTCCCTTCGTTTATGGACAGTGAGCACAGGTGTATTTTGTGAGGAGCAGGCCTCTCTGTGCACACGCAAGCACACGCCGGCTCACGCCTCGCACTGGCCTCTCCCCGCTGTCGCCAGAAGGAAGCTGAGACGCTCAGTGCAGGACTTGCAGTGACCATGGCTGACTCTGTGCAGACCAGAGCGTCCAGACACGGTGGGAGCTGGACCGCGTGCTGGAGCGGCACTGCCCCGTCCCAGGCTGCTCCCTCCCACCAGGCTGGAGCAGAGACCGTTGCTGCCGGAGCTCAGGACCCCAGCCTGCCGCCCTCGCCCGTTCGGTGGGTCCTTCTGCTTTTACTCTTGCCGCCTCCTCACTTTGCAGTTTTCACAGGCATCAGCCGAAAGAGAAGGCCCTGGAATCCTGGCCCACAAAGCAGGCCGGCATCCACTCCCATCCCCGTGCCAGTCAGACTGACCACGCTGGCTGCCCTGCCGCCACCTTGGGGGCCCTGCGGCCAAATCCCAGCTCAGCCACAAAGACTGCCATGAGAGGAGTGTCCCTGTGGCCTAGGAGTGGGCTTCCAACTGGCCAGCTGGAGTCCCCCGCGCCCCCGTGAAAGCCGGGAGAGGCCTCTGACGAGACCCCTCTGCAAGTGTGCAGCCCCACTGTGGTTTCCAGTTTCCTCCCCGAGATCCTTCCAGCCAGGCCCTCTGCATCGTCCCAAGCTGCCCATGTGTCCTTGACACATTCGAGAGCTGGCAATGCAGACGTGGGCCCCTTGAGGTGTCTCTTTACCCCGTGAAAGGGTCTGTCTCGTCTCATAACGACAGCTCGTTTACCAGACAAGGCCTGTCCCGCTCCTAACGTCCAGTGGTCGCTGCGCTGGGTCGTGGGGACAGAGCTGCTCAGTCTCACAGGGGCCACCTGACAGGAGCCCACGGCCTCTTGCTTCAGTGTCACATGGGTGGGGGGGTTAAGAGGCTTCCCAAAGGGACCTTGGAGCACAAGTCAGGCCCCGGTTGCCAGGAAGACAGGGCCCAGGCCAGATGGGGCCGCGCGGTGGCCAGCAGCTGGAGGAGGTGAGGGTGAGAAGGACGCAGATGCGAGGCCGTGGTGTCCAGGCAGTGATGGCGACTAAACCTGCGCAGCTGCCCTGCGTCCTCTGAGACCCCGCGGGGGGAGACGGCGGCAGAGCCCGGAACCCGGAGAGTCGGGGCGGAGGCGGGGGCCTAGTGGTGAGCAGACCCGGGGAAGCGGCACGCTCCGTAGCTGCAGTGGGGTCTACGCCACAGAACTTCCCAAAGGCCCAGAATCGGCAGCACGCGCGCTGGGGGCGGGGAGTGACCGGCAGAGCTGCGGAGGATTAAGGTGCTTGCGTGAGAGTGTAATTAAGAGGCAGGCAGATCCCAGACCTTCAGCCAGCTCTACGCAGCGGGCCGCTGCCTGCTTCCCAGCGAAAGTGAAACATGGAGTCAGAAACGCAGCAGTTTCTTCTCCGGGCCGGCAGCAGCCTCCGCGGGAACGTGTTGGAAGTGCAGGTCCTTGGGCTCCATCTCACACCTGCCGGGTCACAGCGCCTGCGGGGGCCCGGGTGCGCCCCCATGTGTGTGAACCCTTGCTCTGGTGGAGAGGCTCCCTGGACAGGGCACCGGTCCTCACAAGAGCCGCGAACGGGCGGGGCAGAGGGTTGAGGCGGGTGGGTGCTGAGACACCCCTGCTCACCCCACCGTCACCCCCTCCTTCCAAGCTCTGGGAGGCCGGCAGCTGGCCTGACCCTCAGGGGGACCTCACCAGCCTGGGGAGACCCAAAGACACTGACTCCAGAGGCCCCAGTAGAGTCTGCCAGGTCACTCCACGGCGGCCCTCAGCTGGCAGGCCGAGGGAGCCCACTGCGAGTTGTGCGGAGGTGACGGGGTCGGCAGGCGCAGGAAGATGGCACGGGGCAGGCCAGTGGATGGGTGCCCTGCAGGGGGCAGGCTGTCGAGTGAAGAAAACCTCCGAACACTATCCTCAGAGAGACCAGCAGAATGTGAACAAGAGGCTTTAAATTCTTCAAAATGAAAAATAACGAACTTCTGAGAGTTAAAAACATCCAAACTGAAAGGGAAATCTAAGTAGAAGACTTGTAAGATGAAACTGAGGAGTTTATCTGAAGAGTAGAACAAAAAGAGTGCGATGGCGGCAGGAGACTCAGGGCAAGGACATCCGCGGAGCAGCCGGGGGTCCGAGTCACGGGGGCTCTGGGAGAGGCCGGGGGTCAGGCCACGCGGCACCAGCTAAGGGTGTTTCCCAGGACAAAGGGGAAGCCACACTGCAGGAAAAGTAGGCCAGGGCCCAGCAGCAGCCCGGGAAGCTGGGAGGCGCGGGCGGCCGGTGCCCCCACGTCCCCAGAGGAGCCGACGGCAGCTCCAGCCTGGCACCCAGACCTGAGCAGCCCCACGTCCCCATGTCACAATCGGAGAACACTGACCTCCTGCATGCCCCTTCTCCGAGGCCAGCAGAGGCTGCGCCCCCGTAGAATGAGGGGGCGGCCCGGAGAGCAGACAGAGCAGGGAGCCCGAGACCCAGGAGTGCCTGGGACAGCAGCCTTGGGAGCAGCGCGCAGGCGGGGGCTGCTCGAAGCTCCGGGCCTCCCTCGGGCAGGGGAGTCGTCAGAATGCAGCACATCCAGAGTCTCGGAGGCGGTGTGGACCCGGCCTCCCACAGCTGCAGGCCATGCGTCCCTGGGCCTGCTGCCCCGGTCACAGAGCTGCCACCCCGCCCCTGCCCTGGGCGCTCAACTCACACGTTGTGTTTTAGATCTCCCGCCACTATGGAGGTCGGAGATCAGGAGGCTCCGGCGGGGGCTGTGAGCAGAGGTCCGGCCACGCTCGTGGCGGGAACGTGGAAAAGCAGGTGCGAGCAGAGACCCAAGCATCTGCCCCGGGGAGACCAAGAGGCAGCAGGAGACAGCCACACAGCTCAGCCCAGCTCTGCAGCCTGCACAGCCGTCATGGTTCGGATCCCGGCGGGGTCCTGGGAGGTGCGTGCAGCGGGGCCGGAGGGCAGCGCTCACTCCCGTGGTCGCAGGGCATTCGTGATTCCTCGAGGAGCGGACTTAACACCAAGGGAACCGGCTGGCTGAGGTGGACTCGTTGGCCCTGAGGAGGAGAGGACCTGAGGGGTGTGAGAGATGCTGTCGTCCCACAGCTGGATGCTCTGAAACGAGGCCCACGGGAGGCCGGCGAGCGCCGTGCCACAGAGGCTTCACTGCCCGTGAGGAGTGACAGGTCGGCTCTAAACTCTGCACGTGAATTCGTACAACCAGGAGTCGACAACGTTTCTGAAAAAACCAAAGTCGCAGGGCTTACACTCCCTGGTCTCAGACGCTACGGAGATACGCTAATCAGCACAGTGCGACTTGGACGTAAAGGTAAACACGTGGGTCAGAGGTGCACAGCAGCGTCCGCGTCTCTGGAGCCAGCTGACAAAGTGCCCAAGCAGCTAAACGGAGGAAGGACGGTCGTCCCCGCAAACGTCAGGGGCCTGAGGGTGTTCACCTGCCAAACCCCAGAACTCCTCGGCCGCTAGCTCGCCCGGCTCACGGAGGTCGGCCCGAAGTGGGCTCTAGACCACGTGTGAGCGCTCAAACCGCGCGACTGCCAAGAGAAGATCTCGCCGGCGTGGACGGAGCGGGGCCGGGGCCGCGGGGTGGAGGGTGCCCGGGGCCAAGAGGGGCTGGGGCTGCAGCCAGTGGCTGGTGGCCGACCCGACGTGGGCAGGCCCCTCCTTGTGGGCGCCGAGCGGAGGAGGGCCAGGGTGGGTCTCCAGGATCCTCGGGGGAGTGTCCCTACACGGACAGTGGAGCCCCAAGAGCCGCCACCAGGTTGCAGCCTGTGGTCATCATGGCCTCGTGTCTGCTCTTCGCTGAAACTCTGCAGCCCTCTGACCTCAGGCCTGCCGCGTGCTCCCCCCGAGTGCGGCGGCCGAGGCTCCAAGTGCTGGCAGGTGCCGGATCCCAGCGCCTGCTCGCTCCTCGCAGCCCAGGGTCAGCGCCAGCTGGGGCAGCAGCCTCGGCCTGGCGGCCTTGAGACGGCCAGGTGCCTGGCTGGTGGCTCTCAAGCACCCGGGGCTGGATGGCAGCGGCGCTGTCCTAGCGGAATGGCAGCTAGCTCGTGGACTGAGTGCAGTGATGAGATGTCGGTCTCTCTGGAGGCCGAATTTATTTCTGCCTGAAAAGCTCCGGGTGTGAGCAGACTCCCTCCCAGGCCTCCCGCCACAGGGCCAGGCTGCTGGGCTCCGACCTGTGACCCCTCTCCAGCTGCAGAAGTGTTGGCACATGGGGGCCCCTGACCAGGGTCTCCGATAACCCAAAGACGGGGCTGGAGGGTGGGGCACCGGCAGAGGCCCCGCCCACGACACCACCCAGCGTCCACTGTGGACCTCGCCGGCCAACCTGCCCCCCACCCTGGGCCCCTGGCTGCGAGAGCTGGTGTTGCGGGGAGCAGCCTGGCTTGCTGGCGTCTGGGCCCCGGCCGAGCAGCTGAGGCGGTGCAGAGGCAGATACGGCGACCCCTGCCTTGGGGCACCCGGAGTCAGCGGGTCAGCACAGACTGTGGGACCGTGGGTAAACATCTCAGGTCTCCAACAGCGTACATGAGGGCCTCTGGTGATCCCAATGGGATTCCTGTCGCTGTGGACACAGACTGGCCTTCGTGTGGGGCTGCAGAGGGTCATGGGGGTGGGTGAGGCGTCACTGGACTATAAGCCAGGATAAAGGCCAGACCAGAAGCAGAGAGTGCCCGTCCTAAATTGGACATCCAGGCTTGGTGTCTGCCGTACAGAGCTGCTCTGGCTGTGGGGATGGAGGGCGGGAGCGGCTGCCCAGCCTCAGGTGACAGCCCCCTGATAGGAAGGATAGCTTGTCACAGGTGTCCTGGGCTTTGGACCAGAGCCGCGGCCCTTGGTTGGCAGGAGCCTAACCGCTCCCCACCACGGCCCCAGTCCCGCTGGCTCTGGGCCCCTCACATGTCTGCGTCTACAACAAGCCTGCAGGGATTTTTATGGGGATCCGTTAAATCTGTAGATCAGCTCGGGGAGAATCCGCACCTGTAAGGTGCTGAGTGTTTCCAGCCCAACACGATGTGTCTGTCCATCGCTTTAGGTTTTCTTTGATTTGTTTCATCGGCGTTTCACAGTTTCCAGCACGCACGCCAGCTGCGTGTCTTGTTAGAAACACCCTGAAGTGTTTCAATGTTTTCTTTTTTAAGCGTCAAGTGTGTGTGTGCATCTTTTCCGCTCCCACTGGTCTGTGCTCGTGTTCAGAGATACGGCTGGTTTTTGTGTCGGGGTTGTGGCCTGTGACCTCGCTGAGGTCGCTCAGCCGTAGGAAGGCTTCTTTTTTCATTCTTGGCAGCCACGTCACCTGTGAGTCGGGGTCTCACTCGCTCCTTGGTCTCGTGTTCGTGCCTGTTGTCGGCTGGGACTGGAGGACAGTGGGGTCGCGGTGGTGCGCCGGCGCCTGGCCTCCTCCCGGGTCCCTGTCTCTGACCGGGGTGTGCCGTCGGCGGGGGTTATTCGTGGGCGCCGTCTGCTGGTGGTTGCTGAGAGTGGTGACCGGTGCTTGTGTGCATCCATTGATAGGCTCCTGTTTTTTTGCTTCCTTAGACAGGCAACCTGGTGGGTTGTTTTGGAAAGTTTCAGTATTGAACCAACCTTGCACTCCTGAAGTACATCTCCCTTGGCTATGCATGTTTTTCTTTTTGTGGGTTGCTGGGTCCTCTGGCCATCTGGTCAGTAGTTTTGTGTCTCTGTGCCTGTCGGTCTGAAGTGTCCCTGCTCTGACCTTGTCTGACGGGGCATCAGCACAGTGAATGAAATGGTCTGGAAGGCGTCCCATCCTCTTCTGTTCTCTGCAGGAGACTCTGCAGAATTGGTGTTATTTCTTCTTGGAACGTTCTGCTGGATTCCCTGGTGAAACCTTTGGTGCCTGTACTTTGCTTGTGGAAGGTCGTTAAGAGTCACAGCTGCAGGGACTAATGTTTGTGTCCCCCCAAAACTCACATGTTGAAACCTAATCCCTAATGCGACGGCACTAGGAGGGCGAGGCCTTCGGGGTGATGAGGTCATGAGGGTGGCGCCCTGTGAGTGGCATTAGCGCCCTTATAAGAGGGACCCTGGGACCTCACCGCAGCCCTTCGCATCTCCCACCAGGTGAGCACACGGCGAGATCCCGTGTCGGGCCTCCACCGGGAGCCGCGTGCCTGCACCTGGGTCTCGGACTGCCGGCCTGTGGGGCTGCGAGGAGTGAACGTCTGCTTGCTCGGCCGCGGCCTGTGGCTCCGAGCCTGGAACACGAGCGGTCTCTCTTACCTGGGTGAATTGGGATGGTTTGTGCTTTTTGAAGAACCGGTCCTTTATGTCTGAGTTGTCAGATTCGCGGCGTAAAGTTGTGTCGTCCTCGTAGCCGTTTGACCGTCTCCGCCGGCGCCCCCCCCCCCCGACTCTGGTGATTTGCGTGTTTGCTCTTTCCTCTTCGCCGGCTTCGCTGAAGGGTGACCCGCTGGAGCCGTCCTTTCAGAGCCCTGGCTGCGGGTCCGTGGGCTTTTCGGGGCTGTTGCTCTGCTTCGGTGCTACTGGGTTTCGCTCTTCCCCTGGTTGCTTCCTTCCTGTGGGGCTCCGGCCGCACCTTGCTGTGCTTCGTCCAGCTTCTCAAGGTGTGAGATCTTCTCTCTGATGACGCGTTTGGGGCTGTAAGTGTCCGTCTGAGCTGGGGGGGCTGCACCCCGCAAATTCCAGTCTGCGAGGTTTTCCTTTTTGTTTGGGTCAAGAATTGTCCGAGTTCTGTTGGAGGGCTCTCTGTGACTCAGGCCGTGCCCAGACGTGTGCTTTTGACTTCAAAGTGGCCGGGGGTCTTCGGGGTGGTTTGCTGTTACTGATTCCTTGCTTTATTCTATTATATTCAAAGAACACACTTTGTAAAATTCCATTTTTTTAATTCAAGACTTGTTTGGCAGCCAAGACTGGGAGCTCCCGTAATAAAAGGCTCATGTGGACCTGGTAAGGATCCGTCTTTTGAGAAGTACGTTCAGTATGTTCAGTGTAATTTCCAAATACGTTCGGAGTTGGGCCTGCCGTTCTGTGATGAGTTTTGTTTGCCTTCTCTCTGTTTTATTCCGTTTCCTCTTTTCTACTTATTTTAAGGTCATTTGACCATTTTTCAGTATTGATCTTTGACACATTTTAGTTCTTTAATTGTATCTTCGGATGTTTTTCACGTGACTCCTCTAGGGGTCACGGTGTCCGTACTTGACCCTCCACAGCGCACGTACAGTGAGCATCTTGCCGCCTGAGGAGGGCGGGGTCTCAGGTGGCCCAGGCCTCCCGCGCGCCCTCCCTGCAGCAGGGGCGTTCTCACGTCCACCGTAAGAGCTTGTAATTACTGCTTTCAGCTGCCGTCGTGTTTTAAAGAACAAAAGGGGAGAAGCAGTTCCTGCTTGTAACCCGGACGTTCAGAATTCCTGCTGCTCTTTCTTCGTTCCTGACAGATCCAGCCTCCTCTGGTGCCGTTCCCTTTGCTGGAAGGTCCTCTGGCCTTTCTTTCAGAGCTCAGCAGCTGGAAACACTCAGTTTTCCCTGGTCTGACGGCGTCTCTATCTGCCCTCCTTCCTGGGGGTGCCTCTGTTTGATGCGCAAATCGGGGTCAGCGGTTCTCTTGTTGCTCTGCCGTCTGCCTCCGCGGTTTCTGTGAGAACCTGCATCACTCAGAAGACGTCCCTTCTGTGCAAAGAGCAGGGGTCGACAGGGGTGTCCACTGAGCAGGGCGGTGAGGTGGGTGAAGTGAGCGCCCAGCCGCCCTGTCTACACCACGTGTCTGCACCCCGTGTGTGAGAGTGACAGACCTGACAGTGGGGCCGAGGGGAGGGACGGTGCCCAGCTGCGGGTCAGGACTGACCAAGGCATCTCGCAGCGCAGCCCTCGGGGCTCCTGTGTGCCTCCTGGCTCTGCACCTGCTGTGTGAATCGGAATCGTGTCCTGGGCTGCGGAGCATCACAGGTGAGACCGCAGGGCTTTCTGAGACTCTGTGGGGACCGTGCTTCCCCGCAGGCGTCTGCACTTCCCGCCGCCTTCCCGGGGCTGTGCGTCCACCGTCCGTCCCGTCCAGAAGCCACTGCTGGCCCCCCCTCAGCCTGCTGGGTCCCGGGCAGTGCTCCGGGCCTGGTCCCGTCCTCTGGTGCCGTTCCCCCCCCGCTCCCAGCTCAGAGGTGCTCTGGGGTCTGCCCGTCCCCGCGGAGCAGTGGTCTCCAAATCCCCCTCCCTGAGCTCAACATCCCCGGTCCCCAGGGCGCCCCCAGCAGACCTCCGGCCGGAAGTCCGGGCCTTTGCATCCCCTCCCCTCCCACACACGTCTCACAGCCGCAGCAGCATCACGGCCACCGCCAGGGGTGGCCAGCCCCACCCCTGCTCTCCTAGGGCCACAGCCCTGCCGGTCAGAGGATCCCCTCAAGGCGTCTGTCCACCGCAGCCACAGCTCCGCAGGGTTGCCTGGGGCCAGGAGAGAAGAGGAGGGAAAAAAGAAGAAAAGCAGGATTTCTGTACATCCATCTCAGGCCGGAAAGCGGGGCTTCTCCCAACCTGCTCTGTCTGCGTCCGAGGCTCACTTCCAGGCTTCAGGTGCCTTTGCGTCCGGGCTGAGTGGTACCAGAGCCCAGACAGCAGCACCCCTGGGGGCACCCGGTGCTGTGAGCCTCACCCGGCGGCAGCAGACACTCTGGAAAGTCCTGGAACTGTTAATCAGATCTCATCCAAAATCACAGAGCTTTCAAAAAGAGATCTTCAGCCCAGCTGATTTCACTGGTGGATTCCGGCTAACACGCAAGGAAGAATTAACACTGGATTGCACAGGCTCTTCAAGAAATTGAATAGACAGCGCTTTCAACTCCTTTTATGAAACAAATATGACCCTAATTTCAAAAATCAGTATCAAGGCGAAAAACAGAACCTGCAGGAAATCATTAACTTGTTCCAGGAACGCAGGGCTGGTTCTCCAGTCAACTGTCAGGCGATACAGCCCAGCAGCCCCGCGCGATCGAGTCAGCCGGCGGCCTGGAAGCGCTGGCAAAACCGAGCGCCCGCAGAACGCAGCGAACGAGGGGAAGAGGGAGCTTCCTCACCAGGGGGCCGTCCACAGGGCCCCCCGCCTGGCGTCGCCCTGCTGGTCCCAGCCCAGAACCCAGGCAGACGGTGGTCACTCAGCAGCCCAAGCGGACGTGTGGAGGTCCTGGACCGCAGGAGGGGAAGAGGCGGGAGCAGAACCTCGTCTTTGCAGATGGCACGTTCGTCTACGTAGACAATCCCGAGTTAGGAAAAACACGCGATGAGTCGGCGCTGGTTTCTGTGTGTTGCTCTGTGTCCTGCAGCCTTGCCCACGTCACCTCACGCGATGCGTGTGCTTGTTGTATGTACGTGGTACGTACTAGCAACGAACGTGTGGGAACTGAAATTTAAAACGTAAGTACTGTTTCTCCCCACTCTCCCCATAATGAAGTTCCAAGGTGCAGTTCTAACAAAACACGTGCCAGACCTGTTTGCTGAGAACCACAGCCATCGAGCAGGAGGTCAAAGGAGATCTAAGTAAGCAGAGAGACGTCCCGCGTCCGCGGGGGACACTCACCAGCGCGAAGATGTCCTTTCCGCCCAAGCTGACCCAGAGACTAACTGCGGCCAATTCAGGAGACTCCCCTCTGCTTGCAACACCGGGAAGCCCGGGCCTTCCTCCGTCCGCCTGGACTTGACTCCTCCGGGTCAGCGGTCGCGGATCCAGGGTTCTCTCCGGTCCTGGAAGGCAGCGTTGATGTACTTTCCTCCTCTTCCCCAGACCTGGCACTTGTGAGTTTTTATTAGCAGGGTCCGGGAGAGTCACCGGAAACTGTTAACGGCACAGCTGTCCGTTAGCAGGTGACTGGGGGAGAGGCTGTGGCTCCACCTGCACGCGTCCCCTCGGCCCTGACTCACCGTCCGTCCGTCGGGCACTCGTCTAGGGAAAGGGCTTTAGGGGCAGCGTGGGGGGCAGGGTGCACGTGTCCTGGAAGGAGCAGAGAAGCGGGTTGGGGACAGGCCGGGCGTCACAAGTGTGCAGGCGTGGGGCTGGGGCACTTGTGGAGGGAGTGACTCCGGGTGGCGGGCCGGCTAGATCTCCACGGTCATGGCCTCATGCAGACCGGTCCCTGGTCCCCGTGTTAGCCCTCGCAGAACGTACACCCCAAAATGTCGGTTTTACTGCCTATTTTTGAAGTTTTTAAAATAAAACTGCTGTCTCATGTTAACGTGCGTTTCCTTGATGACTAATCAGGAAGAAAACTTGCTTCCTCTTCTCCACGTGGCCTCGTCCCTTCTCTCTCTCTCTCTCCTTTTTTTTTTTTTTTTTGGTATATTTTTATGTATGTATTTATTTTTGTCGGTGGGAGGAGGTACTTAGGTTTCCTTATCTATTTTTGGAGGAGGCGCTGGGGGGTGAACCCGGGACCTCTGCGTGCTAAGCTTGTGCTCCGCCGCTTGAGCTGCACCCTCCCCCCTTCTGTCTCGTTTTATTCTGTTTGTACAGAGGCTTAACTTCTCGTTTTCCTGTGTGGTTACTTTGTGTAGAAAGTTTCAGCTGATTTTGGAACCTCGTCTGTTACTTCCATCGCTTTACGCTTAGAACCTTCTCTAGTGATTCGATAAAAAATTCTGTTTTCTGATGGGGCGTTTTGGCTTACCTTCTTCCACTTAAAGATCTAATCCACGTGGAACTTACCCTGGCATGCAGTGCAAGGCCAGGCTCAGGGCGGCCTGCTCCCGGGCCGCCAGGCGGGTGCCCTGGGCCTTCGCTGCCCCGGTTTGTGGTGCGTCCTCATCTGCGGCAAGCTCTTTGGCGCAACAGGGCCTGTGCCAGTGCTTTCTGTCGTTCTGGTTCATTCTTCTGCCGTGTTTTTAGTCGTTACAACTGAAAGTGTGCTTTCGTATTTGGTGCAGAGCAAGGCATTTCCCCTGCTCTTTCTTACCTAGATTTTCTTACCTGCTTATTGCTCTAAATGAATTTTGTAAGTACAAGAAAAAACAGTTGAGGGCTTGTTCCTTACTGACACTGTGTTGAAGGTATGAATTACTTGGAAGGCGAATTTTCTGCTCCGCCGCATTCCGTGTCTCTGGGTGGGCGACGGGAGTGCCAGGACGCGGAACCCCTGACGGCCCCCATCCCAGGAGGGCCCCCCACCCCGTCTGCTGCGGGCAGGGTCCGGAACCACGGGGTCCAGGACACCTGACTCTGTCGAATGGGCTCGTGAGGCTCCCTGCTGGTCGCCGTCCCTTCCGGGTGCAGAGCTGTGTCTGGAAGGGAGGAGTCGGGGGAGATCCTCGCCGTCTCTGCACCAAAACTCCATCCACTCTCCTTGAACAGGGTCCCCGGGACCCTGCTCTTCAGTCCGGCCTGGGCCCTGGGTCTGCACCCAGAGCAGCCCAGTCGGCGTCTCAGTCTCCCCCAACTCCTGCGTCCTCCCAAGGATGCTCTGCTCCCCACCCCCACCCCCTGCACCGGACAGCTTCTGACCCCGGCCCCCAGGGTGAGCTTGGGCAGCAGGAGGGCCTCGGTCCAAGGGTGGCAGGAGCGGTGCCAGGGGCTGGGCTGCACGCCCCGAGGCCCCTCCGACTCTGGGAGCTGCTCTGTCTGGCCACCAGAGCCTTGCCCAGCTCCAGCCCAAGGTGCTCAGGGGCAGACGGACAGACGGAAAGCTGGAGGCGGAGTGCGGGAGGCTCCCCAGCCCTGGGGTGGTTTGGACCTGTACCTCCATGCATTTCTCTTTGTTCATCTACATTGATTGGGTGCCAGAGGACAGAGCCCCTGGGGCCAGTGAAGGAGGAGCTGCTGTCCTCTGTTGCCAGTGGTCCAGCCTCCGAAATCCTGTGTCCGGGCTGGGGGTGTCAGAGCAGGCAGCACAGCCCGCTGTGCCACCCTGGGCCAGCTCCTGGCCCAGGCCTGTCCCCTCTGCCCTGAGCTGAGGCCCATCCCTCCGCCCAGCCGCTGTGACAGTGTCATCATAGCATAGCGCCCGTGCGTGCAGTGACCCTGACGGCTGCCCGTGTCAGCAACTCCACTGGCCCAGCCGCAGCGCCTGTCCACCAGGGCCTCCTCTGGGTTTGCAGGGATGGAAACGGCTCCCCCAGCTCAGTCGCAGACGCCACCCGCCGGCTTGGATTAAAGCATCCACCTTCTGGGCCAGGAGCCCTGGGCCCCAGAGAAGGCCCTGAAGCCCAGGTGCCTTTGGCTTTGGTGGGAGTCGCCGGGTGGCCCAGGGCTCAGAAGACTTGGATTCCGTTCCTGTCCCACTGCCTAAGGGCTGGGTGGCCCGGGCAGGGCCCGGCCCTTCTCTGAACCCCAGCTTCCCGTCTGTGCCCTTGGGGCGGTGTGAGGCAGTGTCTGCACAGACTCTCCTGAGAGTGGATGGCAGGAGGTCACTGTCTTTGCTGGCGGGGGTCACAGCAGGCGCATGTCATCGCTGCTGCCAAGAGCTGCTGGGACAGGCGTCACTGTCCCTGATGTGGCTTCTCCCGTGTTCTCCGCTGGCTCCAGGCCCTGAGGCCGCCCTGGCTCAGCAGAGCCCCTGCAGCAGGGGGTGGGAACCAGACGGGGTCAGCCCACCTGTGGGTGCCAGAGCCGGGCGCAGCCCCTGCCGAGAGGTCGAGCAAGCCCCCGACAGGCCCCGGGCAGCACCCACCCCCGACGGCTTCCAGCCCGTGCACTTTGTGGAGGACTGGCTGGCACTTAAATCGCCGTGTGTCCCGGGCCCTTCTCCCCCCACGCTGTCTGTTTATTCCAGTGTCAGTTAGGAAAGGGCAGTGCCGTCAAGTAGGTGTCTAATTGGGGCTGTAAGGAAGTCCCATAATTGAATCTCCGGGTGTGCATGCAGACGGGGCAGGGGAAGGGGTGTGCCTGCCCATCCCCTGGCCACTGCAGGCCCAGCTCTGCCTCGCCTGTGCCATGTCCCCAGGTGGGCCCGCCACTTGGACTCGGCATCCGCCGTGTCCCGGGCCCAGGGCAGACCTGACACGGGCTGGGGCCGGGGCCGGATCTCCAGCATCGTCGCCAGCCCACCAGCACCCCCTGCAGCCCTCTGCACCGCTGTGGGGACAGCCTCTGCTCCCACGTGGGCGGAGAGCCGGGCAAGGCGCCGGCTCGGGAAGCGGGGGGGTGGGAACGCTCTTGGGGAGATCAGGCTGCCTCTGTCCAGAGGGGAGGCGCCTGCAAGGCCCGGGGGTCCCTCCCGGGCTCCCTCCCTCGGGCTCCCACTTCTCTAGTGACACCTGCCCTTGGGTGTCTCTGAGGCATCGGAGAATTGTCATGTTCAGTACGGAACTCCTCAGGCAACCGGGAGATGCCACCACGATGCTGCGAGGACGTGGGGCCTCAAGTGCTCTCATGCATCACTGGTGGGGGTGCAACACGGCGTGGCATCTCTGGGAGCCAGCGTGGTGGTTCTTTACAAAACGACCATATGGTCCAGCAGGCACACTCCTTAGCGTTCGCCTAAAAGAACAGAAAGCTGTTTGTTTTTTTTTTTTAATTTTTATTAATGGCAGTACTGGGGATGGAACCCAGGACCTCGTGCACGCTGAGCACACGCTCCACCACTGAGCTGCACCTTCCCCTCCTGCTGCTTTAATTATAACTACCAAACCCTGGAAGCAACCAAGCTATCTTTCGGGAGGGGAATGGATTAGAGCAACGTGGTCCGGCAGACAGTGGAACGTTGCTCAGTACTGCAAAGAAATGAGCTATCAAGTCCTGGAAAGCCACCGAGGAACCTCACACGCGTATGCTGCCAAGTGAAAGAAGCCAGCCTGAAAAGGCTCCACACTGTGATTCCACCCCTGTGACCTTCCGGAAAAGGCAAACAGGGACACCCTGGGACGACCAGCGGTGGCCAGGGCTGAGGGGCGGGAGCGGGGCAGGCTGGGGCACAGAGGGTGTTCGAGGCAGCGAAGCTGCTCTGTGTGATGCTGACGGTGCTCACACGCCTCTGTTTGTCCAAACCCGCAGAGCGCACAGCCCCCCCCCCGAGTGAACTGTGTTGTGCGCGCTGGGCTTTGGTGACCATGTCGTGTCCAGGTAGGTCCACCAGGCGTACCGGCCGCCCCTCTGCTGCGGGGCGGTGACCACGGGGAGGCGGTGCCTGTGTGCTGGTTTCAGGGGAGCTCTGTATCTCCCGCACAATTCTATGAACCTAAAACTTCTCTAAACATCTTTTAAAAAAGAGAGGGGATAAAAACTAAACTCCCAGTTTGCTCCTATTTTAAATGTACAGTTAGGTGTCTTTAGTAAGTGTGCAGCCGTCTCCACGGTCTAACGCCGGCACGTTCCCGTCACAGTCAGCGTCTGTTCCCACCCGCAGCCCCGCCCGCCACTGAGCTGTGCTCTGTCCGCAGGGGTGTCTTCTCCGGACACTGCACGTGGAGGGGAGCGCACAGCACACGGGCGTCTGTCTGCTCTGCCCCCGAGCGTGCCGTGTCGAGGGTCCCCCACGCTGCCGCAGAGCCAGCCTTCATTGCTCTGAGCTCCTGGTGACGCCCACGCTCCGTCGCCTGTCCCTTGTCGCTGCTGCTTGGCTGCTGTGAGCACCTGAATGTGTGTCAGGTTCACATTCTCTTGGGGGGGAGTGGGGTTGCAGGATTGTATGGAAAGTTTATGCTTCACTTTAGGAACTGCTGAAGTGCCTTCCAGAGCAGCTGCGCCGTTTCCCGCTCTGCTGCTCCCCGTCCCCTCCGCGGGGCGCCCTCTGGCTCGTCGGCTAGAGCATCCCGAGGGCTGACGCGGGGTCGCAGCGCGGGCACATCCTCCCTGGTGAAATGTCCGCATGAGTCTTTGGCCCGTTTTTCAGCTAGGTGGTTGTCACGGGGTCACTTTCTGAGCACTGTAGTGCCGATGGGGTCTGGCCTGCCCCTGTGCCTCTGCGGGGACTGTGTGTCCTGAGGACTCTGCTTCCCCGAGACTGTCGCCCCCCACTTTCTTCCAGAGGCTTTTATGTGGAGACGTGTGGCCCGTGTCGGTTCATTTGGGCATGCGTTGTAACGGGGGGTCAGGGTCTGTTTGTTCGCACCCAGGTGTCCGCTGGCTGCTGCTCCCGCCAGCCTTGAGGGTGGATGCGCGTGTCGGTCTCGGCCTGGAGTCTCTGCCGTACCTGCATTGGCACCAGGACTGCGTCTTGACAGCGCGAGTCCCCCAGCCTCACTGCTCTTCTTAGAGGCCGTTTGCTTCTCCAGGCCGGCTCCGGGGCTGGTGCCTTCCTCGCTTCCCTGGGACTATCAGGGCCCACTCCCGCCTCAGGACTTCTGCCTGCGTGGCTCTCTGCCTGCGGCGCGCTGTCAGCTCCCGCCCCGGCTCCCCTTGGGCTGCAGCGTCGCCTCTTGGCGGGCACCTCCGCCCCCCAACCCCGCGGCGGCCTCCCCGCCCACATCCTTGTCCGCTATAGCGCGACCACCTCTGCAGCGCTGCCCATCTGTCCCCTTCACCTCGTTTTCACCCGTGTCCCTAGTCGGAATGTAACTTCCACCAGGGCGGGGTTTTTACCTGTCTGTCCAGACCGTGTCCCCCAAGCCTGGGACGGTGCCTGGCACACAGCACCCTCCGACATAACCGACCGGCGTTCCTAAAGCTCCTGGGGCCGCGGCCGCTGCGACCCCACTGCTGCCTGGCAGGGAGGGGTGGCCTCAGAAACCCAGAGGCCTGACGGTCGCGCAGCCCCCGAGTCAGCTCCCTGCAGCCACTGTGACGAGTCGCCACATGCTGCTGGGCTCGACGCATACGGACGTGTCACGTGACAGCTCTGGGTGTCGGATCTCACTCGGCTGAAGTCACGGTGTGGAGGGCTGTGTTCCTCCCGGAGGCTCTGCTTCCTGTTTCTGGCTCCGGGGTGGGGGGCGTGGGGGCTCCTGAAGCCCTGCGGGCCTCGGGCGGGCGCCCAGGGTGACCTCCCGCCTCCCTCACCTTGCGCGCCGGCGTCCGGATGCTGGTGATGCTGCGGTTCCTCGTGGTCGGGGAGAGGTAGGAACGGGGCAGAAACTGGAGGGAGAAGCATTTCCCTTGGCCAGCCGGGGCTCGTGGGGCGCTGCCACAGCAGAGGCGTCTTCTTCTGGGCACAACGTTGGTTGTCAGGCAGAGCCCCACCCCTGCCCCCAGGAGCAGGAGTCAGGAGACCTGGCTCCACCACCAACCGCTGTGTGTCCTCAGGCGAGTCACTGGACTTCTCTGAGCCTCCGCTCCCTCCTCAGGCAGAGCCTGCACTGCCTGCTGTGCTGGGCCGCAGTGAATTTTGCAGTGGGGACACTGCCTCCACGCAGACCCCTGGGACCGCAGGGCCGCTGTCCGGGCAGAGGGGCTGGGGGACCTGCCTGTCATTGATGCTGGGGAGCAGATCAGCCCTGGGAGCCGCCCCACTGCCCTCCGGGCCGGGCGAGAGCGTCTGGCCCGCTCCTTCCTGCAGGCAGAGCTGAGGCGCTTCTCGTTCATTCACTCCCCATCTCAGTCCCATCTTCTCCGGAGATGTCCCCCCAGGCTGGCTCTGCTGGGAGCCTGGTGCATGCCGTCCCGGGCCCCTCGGGTCGCCTTCCCTGCCTGCGTCCTTCCTCGGCCTCCCTCCTTCCAGAGCCTGCCCTCTCTCCCTCTCTCCAGTCGCTCCAGCAGTTCTGGGGTCCTCTTCCCTCACCTCCTGCTCTGTGAAGTCGTCACATCTCAGATCCAGGCCCTGCTGCACACGCGAGCAGGTGTTAATAGACTGCCGCCTCGCCAAAGGAGGGCAAGGCAGAAGATCTAAAACTCTTGTCTTGCCGAAAGCAGACAGATTGACTCGGAAATGAGTCAGTCGATAAAAGATGAGCTCCGCAAAGGCTTCTTCTCCGAGAGGAGCTCTCCTCCAGGGGGTTAGCTCCTGGAAGCCTGCTGTCGGAAGGTAACCATCCATGCAGCCCGCAGCGTGGACAGAGGGCGCCACAGCCCCTGCCCGCCCCTCGTAGCCGGAGCCGGAGCCGGAGCTGGAACCACGACGGCCAGCATCCCGGCTCCCCCCATGCCCTTGCCGCTCTGCTCACCAGAAACCCCTGGCAGCCCACCTGCCCGGGCGTGCGTGGAAGGAAGTTGCTGGAAACTGGTGGTCAGCAGCTGCTCTCCCGTCCCAGCTGAAGCTGTTGTGTGCCTCTGCCCTCTGGGTGGGGCCTGGCTCTGGCATCTGAGCACGTGTGCGTGTGCGAGTACACACGTGAGCGTGCAAGCACAGCTTCCAGCAGTTTGTTTCTAACTGACCCTCAGTCTCCCTGTCCATGAAATGGGCGTGCCCGAGGGACCCTCGTAGGGTTGTCACAGGCTCAGACCAGCCAGGGAGTGCAGAGGGAGTTCCACCTCATCTCTACGGGGCGAGTGCGTCCCAGGTCCTGCTGCCCGGGGAAGCCGCAGTCGGTGTGGCCCAGGCCCCCGTCCTGGCAGGGTGAGAGCTCACCAAGCAGATAATTACGTAAATAAGGTCAGAGAGCAGGGAGTTCCGCGGAGATACCAGACACGGGGCTCCCGAGGGGCCATGCCCGTGCCCTCGGCCTTTCTGACCGAGGCGGGGCCCGGTGTTCAGGGCCGGGTCCTCACAGCGGTGCTGGCGCTGCCGTTTCCCCGGAAGGCCCGGCCCAAATGTCCAGCTTCTCTGCTCCCTGCTGGGTGATGCTGGGCAGGGCACCGGTCCCCTCGGGCCCGTCCCCACATCCGTCCGTCAGAGGGCGGCTGCGAGTCGGGGGCGCTGGGCCTGGGGCTCGGGCTGCTGCGTCTCTGGTGAGGGAGCCTTCCTGAGGACGTGGCATCACACCAGCGCCTGCTTGTCAGCCGGGACTCCCGCCCCGTAATCTGGGGGGCTGTAATTGCCGGTGTCTTTTCAGATCCCTCTGTGCGAGGTGACAGGCTGCTTGCTGGAGTGAGCAGTTAATCACACACAGATGCCCGTTTGAAAGCCGGCACTGCGCGTACCCGGGGCGGGCGTCTGCCAGGCAGCCGGGCGGTGGGCATGCGTGCTGCTCATCTGCGTGTGATTCCAGGGCCAGAGTCTCCTCTCTCGTGTAAAACGTGCAATTTCCGGCCCAGCGGGGGAACACGGGCTCGTGAGGGAGAGACTGTTCCTGGGCCTCTGGCTCTAGACAGTTTGAGCACAGACGCCCCTCCCGCGGCAGGAGGTTCCGGCTCGTGGACGGTAGGGTCCTGTCCTCCTGCCCCTGCAGCCAGCAGTGGGGGACGGTGGTGCCGTGCAGGGCCCTTTCTTGGAAAGGCCTCGTGCCCAAGTGCCATGCAGGGAGGGGAGCCCGGAACCTTCAGCTGCCAGGCTGGCAGGGCACGTGCGGACCTCAGTGCCTGCCAGCCCACCAAGGTTCTCCTCCGGACTCGGGATCTGGGAAGGGAAGGCGGCTTCCAGGAGGACCGGCGGGAGCTCGGCGAGGCGTCCCAGAGCTTGAAGCCCACAGAAGGCCCCGTCCCCTCCTCCCGCCAGATGGCCAGCCAGGAGCAGGATGCACCCCCAGCCGTAGCCCTGCGCTGCCGGCTCTCGCGATCGCTAATAAAATTGCATAAATATTTGATGCCTAATTATTAAATATTTAAAAATGAAAAACTGAAATAGTTTAGAAGTTACCAAACATGAATAATTCAGCCCTGGGAGCGCGGCCCAGCGCTGGGCCGGAGCACAGCCAGTTCTCAGCGCCTGCTGGGGAGCCCCAGAGTGCTTCCCAAGGGGCCGGCTCCTCAGCCGCCCTGGTCCCACGGGCGAACCAGCTTCATCTGAGCCGTGGGCCAGGGTGGCCAGTTCAGAGCCCGTCCCATCCCTGTTCTGAGCTTCGGTCTCCCTGCTGTGGGCCAGACGCTCACCCAGCCTGCTTACGGATGTGCTGAGAAAATGGAGGCCTCGGAGAAAGAGCTTGGCACCATGCCCCAAGGAGCCTTCCAGGCTGTGGAGGAAGGGTTTGCGTGAACACAGGAGCCAAGGAAGCCCAGAGGGCAGAGGGCACAGGATCAGAGGCACCCAGGCTTCCTCTGTGGCCTGGAGCGGAGCGGGAAGCTGGTGGTCCCGTCCCTCGGAAAGGTGGATGGTGCGCCGCCCGCCCTGGCACCCTGACCTCCCCCTGCAGCCTCCCTCGCTGGCCAGTCCCCAGGTCCTTCCTTGCTGCCCTTCACGCTGGCGTGCTGGGAGCGGCCCCCACATGCACCACGTTGAGAAACAGCCGCTGACTCGGCCTGGCTCTGAGGGCTGCTCCTCCTGGTGGTGACATCTTCGTCTTTTCTGTGGTTTTTCTAAAGTCTGAAATCCTAGCATTGCCTAAGTGTTTTTTATTCATTTTTCAGAAAGAAAAATGACTGCCTTGGGTCCCCAGAGGAAAATTTCAAAAGCTGCTTCCAGCCCCTAAACAGGTTGGAGCAGGAGCACCGGTAGGTGGCCCGTGACGGCTCCGCCCGCAGGGCCGGGTCCTCAGCAGCACGGGCTCCTCTCCTCTGGGCCTCTGGCCGGGCCGGCCCCTCCGCCCCTCGCCCCAGCTCCCCCTCGGCATCTGCACACCGGGTGTCCATTCAAGGAGCTGGGGTTGGGGTGCTGATGGGGGCCAGTCTGGCACCAGCCGCTCTTGGGGACGTCGACCCCCACACACCCTGGGGCCCCGGCTGCCCTGGGCTTTCCTCAGCCACCATCTCAGGGACGAAAGCCTCTCGGAGCCTCTGTGGTCAGCACGTGCTTTTGTGAGGACCATGGCCGGGCATGGGCGTGGGCAGGAGGGGCGGAGGGGTCAGCCGCACCCCCCCCCCGTCTGCCTTTGCGCCGAGGGCTGCCCTCCCTGGGCCACGAGGAGGCAGGCCCCGCGGTGGTCCTTCCTCCCCGCCGTGGGCTGGGCCGGTTCCTGGAGGCTCCCGCAGACGAGCCCAGCCCGGCCCTCCGTGCTCACGCTGCTCTCGGGGCCTCAGGGCAAGCACAGCTGTGGCTATCTCAGGCCACGGGTCGTCTTTTTGCCTAGACTCGCTGTATGCCTCACTCTCTCGGTCCTGGTTGTCCACCTGGCGTGTCCAGTCCCCCTGGGACCCTCCGGCAGAGCCATCGCCCACTCCCAGTGCTTAGGACATGCGGCCCCGTCAGCTGGGCGGCTGCTTCATTTCCTCGGCCGTGCTCCCCTGCGGT
Source organism: Vicugna pacos (assembly GCF_048564905.1). Lineage (NCBI taxonomy): Eukaryota > Metazoa > Chordata > Mammalia > Artiodactyla > Camelidae > Vicugna > Vicugna pacos. Next base: position 46,136,144 of record NC_133004.1, read on the forward strand.
CCCCGGCCCCTGCGCCCAGCCCCTCGCTCTCACCCCGGTCCAGCGCTCCGCGACTCCCCTCCCCCCCGGCACGTGTGTCCCTCTGCAGGGCCCCGGGCCCCAGCACTGTGTCTCCACTCGGCCGGCTGTCCTCCAGCAGCTGGGAGCGGCAGGGCGAGCGTGAGAATGTCCCTTGTCAGCTCTCAGACTGGGGCGCGCTCTGGCGGGAGCTGCATGGGCTCCCCGCCGCGGGCGGGTCGGGGCTGTGCCGGGCGGGGCTCCGGCTCCAGCCGCATCTGCATGATCAGAGCCGGCCACGTGCTGCCGGCTCGGCCCGGGGAGGCGCGTCCCGGAGTCTGGAGGCTTTCCTTGTGGTCTCCTTGGCGTTTTTTCCCGTCCGTGGTCTGCAGGCTCTTTGTATAGAATTTCTGCTAGTTGGAATCTCTTGTTTTTTCTTTGCTGTTGTCCCTGTCTGGTTCTGGTCGCGGTTTCAGCAGGGCCCCTCTGGGACGTGGCTTCTGCTCTCTCTCTCTCAGCCCCTCCTGGACGGCCGTCCGCGTGGGTGTAGCTCCGGTTGTAGGGGGACTCTGCTTCGCTCCGGCGAGGGCGGAAGTCGCCGTGCTTAAGGCTTCCTGCTCCTGCAGGTTTCATTCTTGCCCTTTGGTTAGGAATTTCCTGCAGTGTCTGGCGGGGATGGGGGTGCTGGCGTGGGAGGGAGTGGACAGTTCTTTGGGTTGGGGGCGCTGGCGGTGGGCCTCCCTCTGCTGAGGGGTCGGCGGGGAGCTTAGCTGCCAGGCCCTCTCCCCGCCCCACCGCGCCTGCCCTGCTGGGCGCAGAGCCACCAGGCGAAGTCACTCTCCCTCTGGTGACTGAGTACAGGGAGGGGGTGAAGGCCCTGCGGCCCTGCAGACCCCCCACCGGGTCAGCTGGGCTGGGGGCGGGCAGGTGACTTCTCCCCCAGACCCGCTTCCTCCTGCCCCCGTCCCCGCACAGGTGTGGAGCCCAGTCAGCATCGCGTAGGTTGGCTTCTTGGGAAACCGGTGGCTGAAACGGAGGCGGGTGCCACGGCCAGCGGGCTGCCCGGCGCCTCAGTTCTGCCTGCGGGCGTGAGGCTGGCGCCCGGGACGGGAGGGCGTCTTGCAGCGCTGGCCGCAGCTGCACTCTTGGTCTCGTGGTTAAGCCGGTCACCCCTTCTGGCTCAGCCTCGTGTCCGGCCTGTCAGACCTGGTGCCTCCTCCCCAGGGGGCGGGGGCCGAGCAGTGGACACCCCCTCGCTAGACCCTCAGAGCCCCGGCTCCCGCGCCTCCCAGCCCTTGGCCCCGCCGTGCTCCCGCCGCCTCCCCGGCCCGGGGCGGTGAGTCCCTGCCCCCCAGGCCTGCACCCGGCTGCTCCTCACCGCCTGCCATGTGTCCACCCCCGTCTGCTGCCTCTTCCCCCTCTCCCCGCGGCTGCAGCGGGGGCAAGAGTGAGCGTGCATTCCGCTCGCCGTGTCTGGGATTGGGGCTCTTGTGTAAACCTCCATCAGGTTTTTGGGGGTGTGACGAGGGTTATGGAGAAGTGGCCATTCACCTGCTGTCCTCTGGGCTCCTCGAAACGCCCTGGGGACATGGCAACAGCTGAAAGACCGGGTCCTGGCCTCCTGAGCTCGCGTCTGCTGGAGGAAGCACCCGCTGGGCAAAGGCTGCCTTAAATACTGTGCCGTGGGATGACGGCTCCTGTGGAGGAAGCCCCGTGCCCCCTGAGAACTCGTGCAGGGACCCGGTCCCCGGAGTTGGCGTCCCAGCGGGGTCTCATCCGCCCTGCTCTCAGCGCTCCAGGACGAGGGTTGGCCCCGCCTTCCCGAGTGTGGGGCCGCGCCAGGCCCACAGCCGTCAGCCCAGAGCAGAGGCCTTCCCACCACTGCCGCCCCGCCCTGCCCCCTTTGGCCTGCAGACCGACAAGACGGACGTTGAACGGCTGTGGAGCGGCTCTCTGAGCGAAGCAGGCGCACAGCCGGGCTCTGCCGGGCGGCACACCGCCTGCTGGGGCCGGGCAGAGACCACACAGGGCTCCGGCCTTCGTCCGCCCGTCCACCTGCCTGCCTGCCTCTCGCTGGCTCCACCCGCCCCTCTAGGGAGAACCAGCCCCCGAGTTCTGGGCTGTGAACTGGGTCTCCAGAGATGCCCGCCCTTAACTGCTTCTTTATCCTGACGGCTCTGCTCCCGGGGTGAAGCGCTCCTGCCAGCCTTTACGTAACAAAGTGCAGTTTATTTTTGCTCCACGTCCTTCCCACGGAGCTTCACAGCTGCTTCTGCAGTTCCAGGAGGAGCAGGCGTCGGGGATGGTGGCGGATGGGGTAGAGGTCAGAGCCGGCGCACGGCCCCTTGGACATGGCTGGAGGCAGCCTGTGGGCCTGGGCCGGGCGCTCCTACCAGGGCAGAGGGCAGACGGCGCTGCCCCTGACCTCCATGTCCGTCCCTCGCCTGCACCCCCGGGCCCGCCCTCCACACTGGGGCTCTGGGCGATCCAGTCCTCTGTTCCCTGATGTCCACTTGTCCACCAGCCTTCCTCCCCGTCCCTTTCCCTCCCCAAGGACTTGCAGAACCCCTGAGGGGAGAGGGGCCCAGGCTGGGGGTGGGGGATCAAGGAGAGAGGGCTTTGGCTCAGAGGGAAGGTGGGCAGCACGCTGGAGGGCTGGAGGGCAGGAGAGGGCTGGACCGCGTCTGGGCCTCTCTGAGTGCTGACCTCCTCCCTCACTGGCGGCACGGGGAGGGGGTGAGGGAGGAGAAGGGAGGGACAGGAGGGGAGGGGGCCACTTGGCCAGGTCTTCATCCCAAGCATCCGGTGACACCGTCCGTGGTGTGCCTGAGCGGCCTGGGACATGCACGGGGCAGTGAGGTCCCCCGGCAGGACCACTCGTCTGCCCTGATGGCTCTGTCTGCCCACGTGTGGTCATCGCCCCAGGACAGGCCTGTGACCGACCACCGGGCCTGGACGGGACAGCTGTGCTGGTGGGTGTGGGGCGGGGTCACCGCAGACTCCTGGGATCCCGCTGCGCACAGGCCACCCAGCCCCACCAGAGGACGCGCCTCTACTCCGGGAAGAGGCTGTGTCAGAGCACGGCCTTTCCCAAGGAGGAGGGCTATCTTTTATTTATTTAATCCAAACCGTCGTGTAAATTATTCATTCACGTTTATGTAAGCAACTGAGCTACTGGGACCATGGGGTGGTCAAGACACTGACTTTGTCCCAAATCACAGTGATTGGTCACGGTCCCCCCGGACTCACGTCACTGGGTGGGCTGTGTTGGAAGCTGCGCCCCCTTGCCCCACCTGGACAGGGCGGACCGGGGCCCATGCCCTCCCTTCCTCTGGCAGGCCTGTGACCTGGAGGCCGCCGCTCCACTGAGCCCACATTCCGGCCCTGCCCCGTGTGCCAGGAGCGCCTGCGGGGGGTCCCAGGGCGGCTGGGCAGGTGCGGGGAGCATGCTCCCACAAGCGGCAGGTGGCACGTCCCAGCCCGAGGGTGAGGCCCTGCCTACTTGTGGGCGTCTGGGAACTGAGTGACGGGCCACATTTTGATGCCTGACGGCAGAGGGGATGTTTTCTTCTCCAAGGTCAGGCCGCATTTATTACCAGAATTTAATTTTCCCATTGCACATCTGCGATCTTGTAAAGACCGTGCAGTCTGACACAGGGGAAGCATCACCACACAGGCCGGTCACTCTCCTGATTTCGTAGTCCGGCTCCTTGACTGATCGGGAGCTCCGTGTCTACGTTCCCGACGGACAGGCTCTCAGCTACAGGGAGGGTGTCCCAGGCAGGCAGGGCCGGGTCATGATGCGGGGCGGGTGTGGGCAGGGCCGAGGCAGGTGGGTGGGCGCCCGGCAGCCCAGGCGCTGCACAGAGGCTGCGGGGAGCGCTGCCCGTTCCTCGTTCAGAGCCAGGGCGCCTTCCGGAGTGTGTGAGAGGTAGCGAGGCTGTCGGGAGTTTGGCCCTGGGCTCAGAGAGCCCCGCCTCTGCTGTGAGCCTGTGGCCAGGGGGCTCAGCACTCATGTCCCTGCTTGTAAAGCGGGGAGGGGCCCCGCACCCCTCACAGCTGTGGGCTGCGGAGCGTGTGGGGCTCGTTGAGCTCCGAGCTCCCGCCTGGGCCCGCCCAGCGCCCGGCCACCAGCCCTGCGGGCCCTGGCTTGAGCCACCTGACAGCAGGGAGGGGGGCTGCTCCACTGGCTGTCTTTCCCTCAAATGCAGGCTCCCCGTCCTGTCCCCCTCCCCTCCTCCAGAAAGCAACCCTGGCTGCCTCCGCTCACCCTCTGCTGGCCCTGCCTAGGAGCCGGTGGTTAGCTGGTCCTGGGCCGGCCTGAGGAGGTCATGTCCCCATCACAGAGGGGGTCCAGGGACTCACAGCCCCCAGGGAGGCAGGACTCACACGAGGCTGATGGCTCCAGGCCAGGGATTTTCCCACAACCCCCAGGGCGACTCCAGACAGACCACGGGGCAGCCCCTGGCCTCAGCGACAACTCGCTAATTAACGGAGAACAGATCAAGGTTTAAGTACTGGGAAGGCGCCGTGGGTGCAGGAGTCATAGTGATGGCCGTGTCCGCTGGTGGCTTCAGACAGCTCGTTTCTCCCGGTCAGGCTGTAAACCTGGTTTCTCCCGGTCAGGCTAAAACCAGGCTGGTGGGGGTGGCAGTTGGGTCTGGTTTGGGGGGGCCCTCTGCTCTGAGATACCCAGCTAGATGGGCTGGGGGTGGGTTCAGGATGGTGGACCCAGGGGGTCTCCCAGACCTGCCGCCTGTCCTCACCCAAGGATCTGGTCTCCAGGTGGCAAGCAAGGTGGCCCCCCGGCCACGTGGTGCAGAGTCTCCATGTGAACTCTGCTCTCGTGGCTCCGCCCTCTCCCTGCTCCCCAGAGCTGGCCGTGCCGTGGACGCCAGCCCCAGTGGGGACTTGGCTGCACGCGGGGAGGTGTCTGTCGAATCACGCATGGGTGCGGGCAGACCCAGGGCTGGAGTCCACGTGCATCCTGGCCAGGGGAGTGGGGCAAGCCTATACCCGTTGCAGCTGGCCTGTTGCCATGCTGTCCCGTGTCTGTCCTTGTGAGACGGGCTGGGGACTCACCACCTCTCCTTCCCCTGCAGAGCTGAGGAAGCAGGTGGAGAGCGCAGAGCTGAAGAACCAGCGGCTGAAGGAGGTCTTCCAGACCAAGATCCAGGAGTTCCGAAAGGTGTGCTACACACTCACAGGCTACCAGGTGGACATCACCACGGAGAACCAGTACCGGCTGAGCTCCATGTACGCCGAGCGCAAGGGTGACTGCCTCATTTTCAAGGTAGGACTGCAGCAACAGGAAGTCCACCGGCACTGCTGACCCCCGGGCTCCCCCAGCGCTGCCCTGCAGCCGGGACTCCTGCGGGAGGCGCCAGCCCCAGGCCCCATCCCGGAGTGGGGCTGCAAGCGTCAGCAGTGCCCCCGGGAGGCTGAGGTACGGGTCAAAGTCAGTGTCGGGCAGAGAGCTGCCCTCAGTGCCGCCAGGCGAGGCAAGCAGCTGGATGGCGGCGGGCGGGACGAGGGAGAAGGCGCTGGACCTGTGCCTCCCGGGTGCTGGAGGGGCCGGCTGGAGCCCCAGGCTGGTGGGGGGCTGGGTGGCACCCAGATGGCGTTGGCAGCATGCAGTGCAGGGTGGGGCGGGGGCTCCCCGAGGAGGGCCCTCTGGGTCGGAGCAGTGTGTGGCCTGTGCCCTGGTGTGCGTATCGAGGCCTGGGGTGGCCTCCCAGCTTCTGGGCTGGGACAGGCACAGGGAGTGAAGCCCTGCAGGTGAGGGTGTGCGTCCCTGTGGCAGAGTCGGGGTTTACCTTCCACCAGGAGGGCCAGGCAGGCTGGTGGCATGAGGTGGAAATCTGGGTGAGAAGAGCTGGTCCCTGCGTGCTGGCCTGAGGACGGCATCACTCCCTGGCTGCCCTAGGCAGGGTGCGGCGGGGGGCCGTCTGCCTGCCTCTCTGCCCACGTCTGGAACAGAGAACCAGCTGCCGTGTCTCCTTCTTACAGAAGTGCTGTAGCCAGGGTGACGCCTGTGTTTTCAGCAGAATCCGGCAGTAAAGGGGGTGCCTCTCTCATTTCATCACAATTTCGTGATAAACTCATGGAGCCCAGCGGAGGTGCTGGCCACACCCGGGGTCTGGAGGGCGCTGGGAGTGGCCAGTGGCAGTGCCCACCACCGGGTCCCGGGGAGGGCAGGCGCGGGAGGTGGCGGGAAGGGCTTACAAGGTAGGAGCGAGCGGTCCCTGTGGGTTGGTGTCTGGCTCCCGCAGGCTCCTTCTCCCTTCGGTCCCCCCTCCCTGGCAGCCCTTTCCTGCGGTCAGACCAGTGTCCCAACCTGGCCCCTGGTCTCCTGACACTTCACAGCATTTCTTCTCATTTCTCAGACTGCCTGGGTCCCATTTGTCCATTTTCACACTTCCTGAAAGTCTTAAACCTGGGAGTAAGTAAAACACTCAAACACTCGGTGTCTAGATAAACTGTCACTTTTCTGTAATTCTGTATGATTTTGAATAACTCAGGATCAGTGACAGGTGTTTAATATGTTGTAGAAATCCCATGCGTGTTTTTTTTTTGCATTAAGAAAACAAACAAAGATGCACAGTTCTTACTGACGGTCACTGACGTGTGGCGCATCACACCAGCATCATAAATTATGAAGCATAGTTTTCGCTGGGTTTTGCACGTTCGTTAGCTGAAATGATTAATCTTGCAAAAGCAAAACCTTGGGGAAAGGATCCAGCGTAGTTAGTGTCTATGGATTATTGAAAACCCAAAGGAAGAGTGCAGTCACTCGTAGTGCAGCCTTGGGACACAGCCGCTCCAGCGTTCTGCTGCGTTTCCCCGCACGTCCTGCGGGCGGGCGCGTGTAGGTGCGCGTGTTTGCATTCACAGAGTCGAGAGCAGCTCAGGTTTCCGCCGCCTGTACCGTCACATGCCCTTCTAAAATCACTGTCTCTGTGGAGACAGGACAGACAGGTGACCTCCGCCGTCTGCCTGCCGGGGCTCGGCTGAGCCACGGCTGCCCGCCCGCCAGCTCCAGGCCCGGCGGATGCAGTGTGAGCAGAGATGGGGCGGGAGCCAAAGAGGAGGTGGGCAGGCTGGGTGAGGACCAGCGACCGGCAGACGGGCACCGCCTTCCCGAGGCCCGGCCTGGCCTGGCCCACAGCATCTCTGACCCTGTGACCTTGGCCGGCTCACTGGACTCTGGGGCGCTGGGCCCTCACCCCAACCTTGGGGGCTCAGAAGGGCTTCCCCGGGGAGCCGAGCTGCCCACGCGGTGTCGTGGCCGCCCACCCGAGGCCGGCCCACAGGTTTGTGTGGCGGTGGGTCAGGCTGGGGGAGAGTCGCCATCGACAGCAGCCTCCTGGCCTCTGCAGTTTATTTCTTTTCTTTTCTCAGAGGCAAGTTTTCAGGCAGGAAGGGGCTGAAAGCAGAGTTGGAAGCAGCCCTGAGCGGCGCGGGGGTGGGTGGGGGCCGGCCGTGGCCCTTTCGGAGGGAGCTGCCCACGGGCGGCTGAGGGGAGACCGGAGCTCCAGCTCAGCTCCTCCCCGCAGGCCTGGCCCCCTTCCCACCCGCTCCCCCAGGGAGGTGGGTCCGGACCCTCAGCGTGGGGGGAGGTTCTTCGCGCACAGGCCTGCCGAGCTGTGCAGAAGCTCCGCGCAGACAGGCCACGTTTTCGGCCTTGCCCCCCCACCCCGTACTGTCCTACGTCCCTGGGCTTCCCAGGGACTTTCCTCCCCTCCACGTCCTGCAGCCGCGCCAGACAGAGGAGACTGGCGCAGCTCCAGACAGCGGCGCCTGGTGGGCAGTGGGTCGTGTTGGGCCCCTCCTCCCTGCCCGGCCTTCCTCGGGCCGGCATAACCCAGGCCCCCAGGACGGGGCTCGGCGGCAGCACGACACGGGACACACAATCTAGAATCAGACGCCGTGCACTTGAGGCTGCGTTTCCAGATCTGTGAACTAGGGATGCACTGGCGTCCAGCTGCAGGGGCGGGTGTGTGTTTCTTGTAACCCTGGGAGCACACGGGGTGTGCTCCCTGCGGATGTCTGGGACCCAAGCCCGTGAGGCTCCCACTGCGGTGAGGGCTCTTCTGTCTTTGTGTCCCTCCCCGGGGCCATGGGCACACGCCTTCACCCACAGGACTGGTCTGCGGGGATGTCTGGCTCGTGTGAGCCCCCAACCCCAGCTCTGCCGTCCGCTGTGCTGAGCTGCAGCTCTGAGCCCGTCTCTGGCCCCTGCTGACCACTGGTATTCAGGCGGGCGCCCTCTCTGTCCAGTGCCCAGATTTGTAACTGGAATAGACGTGCCGCTGTGTCGAGAGGTCCCCCCAGGCCTGAGCACCTTCCTGAAGCCTCATCGCCCGTGTCGCAGACACCAGCCTGGAGAGGCCCCGGCACTGCCCTGCTCTCTGGGACACTGATGGGGCCCTGGGCCGGAGTCCAGAGAGGCTGTGGGGCTGGGACGGGGGGGTGGCGGTGGCACCTGCCCCACACACCTGCCCCGGAGCCCACCGCGCATGTGTGGGCGTGGAGGGGAGGCAGGGGCGGAGCTGCATCCCTGGGCCCTCCACGCGGGGTGTCTTTGTTAGAACTAATGGACCGGTGCTCCTGTGTTATTATTAACCGTGAAATCTGTGGTTCACGCCGTGTGGTGCACGGTTCTGTGGGTTTTGACAGGTTGGAGCTGTCGTGTCCTGCAGCAGAGCGCCCGGCAGCCCCGGCCTTTCACCGGCCCCGGGCCCCCTTCCCTGAATGCTGTGGCGCCACACGTCTGCAGCCTCTCGGATCGGCCTCTTCCACTTAGTAATTAACACGCGTCTTTTCCTGACTGGATAGTTCATTTCTCTTTTGCCCTGAGCAATGTTCTGTTTCCTGAGTGGCCCGCTGAAGCGCATCTCGGTTGCTTCAGGTCTCAGCGACTAGGACTAAAGCTGCTGTTAACAGCTTTGAAAACTTTTTCGGCCGCTCAAGTATGTAACCTCACCTTAGCCCGCAGGCCACTCGGCAGCAGGCGTGGAGCTGGAGTCGGCCTGTGTCCCCAGCGAGCCGCCCGCCCACACCGCTTCTCTCCCCAGTGCTGCTTCCTTCCGTTTGTGCCCCGCAGCCCGACTCAGGGCCGGCCTCCCTGAGGAGCAGAAGCCGTCCTGGTTTCCGGTACCTTCCCAGCCTGGCCCCAGCGAGAGTCTGTCTGAAGGACCAGGCCACTCCCAGTGCCTGGGCAGGAGCTGGTCCTTTGAGAGCCCGACCCCAGGCCCAGGGTGGGCGGCAGGTTCCCAAGAGCCCAGGAGCAGCAGAGGCGTCAGGAGCCGGGGGCACCAGGCCGGAGAGCCGGCCCCCAGTGGGCTCCTGCTCACAGCTGCTGTGCGCTGTCCTGGGCGGAGCGTCTGCTTCTGAGGCTGACCATGCCACCACCCGGTCCCCGGCCCCTCTGCGTCTCTTGTGGCCTGGAGTGGGCAGTGGGGTGGCCATCCGCAGGACGTGGGAGTGTCTGCTGGATGGTGGTGACTGTCGGAACATTGCGGCAAGGACGGCCCCTGCCAGGTTGTGGGAAGGCCCTAGGCTGGGGGCCAGAGCTACCAAGGCGTGACTGTCCCCTGCCTCCTCTGAGCCGTGGGACCTTCGCATGGCTCCACTGCTGCGAGCCTCAGTTCCGTCCGTGTGCTGCCGGGGTCCCCAGCACCCACGCGTGTATATGCGCCCGGTCTGCCTCCGGCTGGTCATGCCCAGCTCAGTGCACCTCCGGGGCTCCCCACCGGCACCTGCTCCTGAGAAATCGGGATCCCAGGTGGGGAGCAGTGGGGTGGGGTCCCCACGTGGGACGGGGTGCTGTGCAGCCTGCGAGGGGTCCCACATGGTGTCTCCAAGGCTGCGAAGTGCAGGTGTCAGGAAGGCAGCTGGGAGATTCCGAGCTGTCCTCCTGCCCGTGGAGGACCGGGTCTCCCCTAGGCCTCGCGACAGCCCCATCGTGTTGCACCCGGAGCTTCCCCCGCTTAGACGGACGGCAGAGCCGTGGGAGGGTCACATTCCCTCGTCCCGCCTTCTGGAATCTTTGCCCGCCCCACAGGGCCCCGGGAGGTGCTGGACTGCAGAGGGCGGTCCTGGGCCCCCGCAGACCTGAGGTTCTGGCCCCTCATTGCTCCTTCCAGCACATCCCTGCTTTGGGGCCTGCGGACCAGCAGGGCAGGGCCTGGCCTGAGGTCGTCCAGTTGTCGGGGGGCAGAGGCCCGGGCTGAGGTCCCCGGGTGTGCCCGGCTGGCCTGTGGCCCTGCTGCCTGCCTGGAACGGGCTTGGCGTGCAGGCGCCCACGCGTGTCCCCTGCTCCCCTCCCGGGAGGGCCCTGCCACAGGCCTGGCTGTCCACTGGGACATCCAGACATGGGCTGAGCTCTGCTGCCTGTGGGTGCGAGTCTCCAGCTGCCTGCTCTTTCCTTAAAGCAGCCTGTGAACACGCAGAGCCCTGGGCCCCCTGCTCCCCCACCGAGCGCTCACCACTCAGGGCAGGCCCCCCCACCATCTGGCTTCCAGGCCCCACTCCGTTGTGGGCCCCACACTGGCACCAGGTGCCCCGTTAAACGCCTGCTCTCAGGCGTCCTGCCTCACGGACACAGGCCACCAGCCTCCTGCACTAGCTGGACAGGGAGGTCACAACCGAGAGGGCTGCCCACTGCAGAGGTGGCTTCAGGAGGAATAGTGGGGCAGCGGAGGCAGAAAGGGCTGGGGGAGGGGCCCTCTGCCCCACACCCCAGTGCCTCCCTGGAGAGAGCTGCCCGGTCCCCAGGGGTGGAGCTGGGCAGGACAGCGGGCGAGGCCTCATCAGCTCGAGCCATGGTGGGTGGTGTCTGTGTGGCCCTGGTGCCCAAGGCCTCGTCCCGCTGGCACAGGCCTGAGCCCAGCAGCTGTGGCGCGAGGGGCGCCTGCTGGTTTCCACGGCAACAGCTCTCGGCAGGAGCGGGCGGGCTCGGAGGAGCAGGGGCGTCCTTCAGAAACAGCCCTGGGTGCGAGCTTCTGGGGCGCTGACCGCGGCTTCTCCTCGCCCGGCGCTCCCGGCTCTGGGTTGGAACTGGAGGGCCTGCGTTCAGCTTATTTCCCCTTCCTGCACAGTGAAGAGTCGGGACCGAGGCTCCGTGGGGGCGACCTGAGAGCAGAGGGCCTGAGGCAGGGATGCTGTGGGGCCGACCAGCCGGGGCCGGGCAGCGGGCAGGGAGGAGGCGGCCCCTCGTGGAGCTGGTGGAGGACCGGCCCCCAGGGCCGCGTCCTTGGTAGGCAGCTTCCTGGAAGTTTCACACACGCACTGGGGCCTTCATGTCAGGAGATGGGCTGGTCTGAAGCCAGGACCACCCCTCACTAAGGCGGGGGCCGGGAGGTCCCTCCCTCCTCCATCCTGCCGTCTGTTCTGAGACCCTGGTGTGGGGTCCACAGCGTGACGGAGGTCAGGAGTTGGGAGAAGTGACCAATGAGGGTGGCCCCGTCATGTGCGCATGAGCTGAGATGACCCCAACAAGGAGACGGGAGGAGGGCGGGTCCGCAGGCACCCGTGTCCCCACAGCGGCTGCTCAGACCCGTGGGACCCACAGCAAGTGGGAGGCCCGGCGCTGGCCATGCCGTATCCCAGGCCACTCTCTGACATGCTCTTGGCTCTGGTGGCATTTTGGAATTGAGCGGAGTTCTACCGTGATGGGGCCGAGAAGCAGGCGGGTGAGGGTGACTTCCGGGCACACGGTGGCTGCGGCTTGCGGGCTCCAGGCAGGTGAGTGGGCTGGATGGGCCTGCCCCGCCTGGTGGCTGCTGGCAGGTCCGTTCACTGAGGACAGCGTGTCCCTTGGCTCTCCTGCCAGCCCACTGCCCCCACCCCAAGGTGGACATGGCCACCTGGGTCAAGCCAGCCCTGGGTTTAAGTCTCAGCTCCCCTTTGGTAGAGCCTAGGGTGCAGTGCAGGTGAGCAGGGGCTGTCGTGCGTGCGGGGGAGAGCTGACAGGCTCCACCTGGGAGGCCCAGCCCCGCCGCGCGGCCTCTTTCTCCTTGGCTTGCCCCCAACAGGCAGTCGGGGCCGTTCACAGGCTCATGTGTAAAGAAGCCGACTTGGGGGGGCCTTCCAGTCTCCTGCTGGAACAGTGAGGTCTAGGCCAACACTTTAATTTGAATTTACCTTTTCTGGGTTCCCGGAATGCCAGATGGAGCTGCTCTGAATGCGTGCTCACTTCAGAACCTCTCGCTTCCTCCGCCAGGCAGGCCCTGGCATTGCAGCATCTCTGAGCGTCTGAGGAGTGATGCAGAGTGTGCCCTGGCCCTGGTCCCAGCTGCGCAGACACACCTGCCTCCTGGGACGAGGCTGAGAGGCCGAGGCATGTGTTTATCCAGAGGACACCACGGCCAGAGCCGCTGCTTCCTGCGTCTGCTGGGCCCTTCTGCGAGGAGGGTTGGGTCGTGTGAGGGGTCTGGAGGTAGGGTTGGCTGGCTGGGGGGCCCCGGGCCCCGGCCCTCAGCTCGTGGTAAGGAGAGGCTTGCCGACACTGGGATGAAAATTCACAAAGATGGGGAAAGAACTGGCCAGCATGGTGTAGAGTGAGTGGTGGTCACTGGAGGTGTTTGGCAGGAGGCTGAAGACTTCTTGGCAGTAATGAGTGAAACCACGGTTGGACCATGTGGCAGGCTCTTCCCAAGAAAATGAACAATCTCCTTCCAGAGGTCGGAGGGGCCCCGGCAATGTGAGGCAACACAGTGCAGTGGGAAGAGCTGGTTTCAATTCCAGCATCTTGTGCAAAGGCCCTGCGGTCATGGAGGCACGGGCATCCTGAGAGCTGAAGCAAGGCCATGGAGCTGAACGCCAGGACTGGGGAGGAGCCAGGTCTGAGGGAAGGCTGGGGAGGGCCCGGCCGGGAAGACTAGGGCGGTGTTGGCTCTTCATCCTGAGAGCAGTGTGGGCTCTAAAGGAGTTTTTAAGAAGAGAGAGTTGAGGGCTCAATTTGACCTTTGAACGTGCTGAACAGAAGTGAATTGGGGGAGGTGGTGAGTGGGGTGTGCAGTCCGTGAGCCTCACCCTGGCCCCACATTTACAGCTGCAAACCCTCTTCAAAACCTTCCTCGTGGCGGGGCTGAGATGGGGATGGGCAGTGCATGTGGGAGTGTGTCCACGGAGCACCAGGCGCAGGCAGGCCCGGGCCCTGCTGGGGGTGCCCGAGGGCCCTGAGTGGCCCTCTCCCTTCCCTGTCGGCCAGACGCAGGCCGGCAGGCGTTTGCAGCTTCCCAGTTGTTAAAAGTAACTGGAGAAAACCCATCAGAGCGTTGATGTGTAGGAAGTGGGGTCCCCGGGTGGAGGTCACGGGCCTCCCTCCTCCTCAGAAGTGGCGAGGCCCTGGGGGCGGGGGTGAGGGAACACACCTCACAGGCCGTGTTGCTTCCTCTCAGTTCTGCAAATGCTGTCGGGATTCTTCTGGGAGTGTGGCCGTAACGCAGGCCTGGAAACACAGGCGGCTCCAGCTGGGACTCCAGGCCAGGGACCTGGCTGTAGGCGTGGGAACAGGACGCCCTCCCCTGCCCCCACCTGGCAGAGGCTCCCAGCTCGGGGCTGCGACTGCCGTGGGCGCCTCCCTGCCCCCGACCCTCACGCCCTGGGCCGCCCAGCGCAGCCGTGCTGGTGAACCTTAACTCGTCTCAGGCAGGTGGAGCGACACCTGCTTGGTGGCCTGTGTTCTGAGAGCTGAGTGACCAGGCCTCACCTGCCGCCCTGCTGTGTCCCTGACCCCCATCCCTGGTGTCCGCAGGTCAGCGCCTCCTGCTCGCCTCACCCAGACCTGGCCCTGGAGCCCCTCAGCACAGCCCCTCGGAGGGCGCCTGTGGGATGGGCCACGCGGTCCTCACCCACCTCTTTCCCTGCCCTGCCTGCAGGGTGGAGACTGCCCTCGCGTCCCTGAGGGCACTCTGTTCCTGGTAGGGCGTGGTCCAGGCCTCCGCTAGCCCTGGGTGCTCGGAAAAGCCTTAAAACAAAAGCTAGGATTCCAGATAGTGGCCTGAAAGGACCCTTCTGGCCAGGGGTCCCTGGGAGGCAGGGAGCCTGGGGACCTGCTGCGCTGGCCCCAGGACATCCATGCTCACACGCCCGGGCCTGGCTCCCGGCCCAGCCAGGGCCCCTGTCTGAGGGGCAGCCCCGCCTCCCCCAGAGTTTGGCTCCAAGAACCCTCATACTAGCTGCTTCCCTGGTCACAGGGCCACCTGGTTCAGGCACCTTCGGCCTGGAGAGGGCCTGCCAGTCCACAGGCGCCTCTGCCAGCCCACGTGGCCCTGGGCTGGCGCCTTCCATTGCAGGGCTGGACCGCGGTCCCCAGGCCTAGGGAGTCACCAGAGGCCTTGTCCAGCTCACGGAGCTACCAGGACCCCCAGCGCGGGACCGTCTGCTCTTCCCGGGGGCCGGGGCCTCCACGTGCGGGCAGCAGCCTGGGCCCAGCACATTGGGAGGAGGGCTGAGTGCGGGGGCAGCGGCTCGTTGGCCGCGGCGGCCCTGGGCGTGGGAATCCGAGTCTCAGAGGCAGCCTGTCCTGATTAACTGTGCAAACTTAATTAGTTCACATCAAAGTTTGTGGAAGGCGTTCCTCCGGGAGCTTGTGTGAACAGCCTCTGGTTACCAAGACCCCCGGCCACGGCGGCGGTGCTCACACCGAGCCCCGCCCTCAGGCTCGCAGTACCCCCTGCGACGTAGAGGCTCATGCTCCTGTCCGGCCCCCGCTCCGGCCGCTGCTGTCAGGGGTGTTAAAGCAGTTCTTCCCAGGGAGCCCAAGGGGAGCGTGGGGGTGGAGCGGGCAGGCGTCCTGAGGCCTTGCCGGCCTCCGGCCTCCGGCCAGGGGTCACAGCTCTGGTCCGAGGGGCAGGACGCCGTGCGGGGCCCTCGTGGGGAGCTAGGGTCCCAGAGGGACGCCCAGGACCCTGGGACGACACGCTCTGACTCTGACCCCGGACCACGGTCTGAGGGGGGGCTGCTGGCTCCGTGGAGGGGAGTCTCCCATTTACGCCACGTTCACCCCCCATGGGCCAGCCGTGGTCAGCAGGGGCCGTGGGCCATGGTGGGGAGGCCCTCCCTCAAGCCTGGCTGGTCACGGCCCTGCCCTTGGTCTCGCAGAGGCACCCAGAGGAGCCCGTCCGCCCAGCGTGGGGAGCCCTGGCCTCTGACCCCCGTTTGGCAGACGGGAAGCGGGTGCGCCGTCACTGGCGGAGGGACCGCATCCGGGCCCCTGATCTGGGTCTCAGGTGGGCTCCGTCTTCCACGAGGTCCTGCCTGTGGTTGTCGGTGCCCGTCCCACCTCTCGCCCTGCAGCCCTGCAACATGGGGCCTGTGAGCACAGTTTACAGGGCACAGACACCCACCAAGGAGGGGCAGAGACCCCTGGCAGATCCACCACGCGCCCCTCCGTCCTCACAGGACCCACCGGGGTCCAGGGGCTCACTGAAGGAGGCGACTGTGGGTGCAGGGCCCTGTCCCTCAACACACAGCCCTGCGGGCCCAGAACCCCTGTGACCTGAAGCTCCGGGGCTGGGGAGTGGGGAGCCAGCTGGGGGAGGGCACTCTCCATGGGTGCTGCACACGCCCCAGCTTCCCCAAGGCAGGGAGGGGCGTTTTGGGGGTCGGGTTTCCCCTCACCCAGCCCAGGGTGTGTTCACACTGCGGGGAGGGGTCTGGCTCAGAAGTTCTTGGATAAGGTGGGTCCCAGGGGTGGGCACCTGTCAGGCGGGTTTGAAGCGGAGGTAGGGAGCTTTGGGCGGGAGGGAGGAGCCGACTTCCCAGGAGAGCGCTCCAGGCCAGGGTGGACGGGCTTTGTGTTTTGGGCTCTGCAGGCCCGGCGGCCTATGTCACAGCTGCCCAGCCTTGCCCGTGTGGTGCCCGAGCAGCGCGGGCGCCCTGGACCCCGGCCGCGGCTGTGCTGTAAAGCTGCGCTTGCAGGACGGCCGGGGGGTTTGGCTGGCCCCTGTTCTAGGATGGGCTGGGGGTCTGCTTGCCAGGTGACCACAGCCACTTCCCAAGCTAAGGAGTCATTTCATGTGATCTTTGAGAAGATAGTCAGGTGCCCAGGGCCCACCCAGAGCCTGACACCCAGGGTCAGGACCACCGCGGCCCTGCAGCCCCCTCCCCTCATCTTCAGGCCTCCAGAGTCCTTCCTGGGGTCCTGGCTCCAGCCCTGCGTCCGGGCTCCACCAGGGCTGAGCTGCTCAGGCCTCCTCGTGGTCCTTCTCTCCCTGCGGCCCTGCGGGCCTGAACCAGCCCATCCAAGCGCACAGTCCTGCGGGGTCGTCGGGGAGCAGGTTGGCAGAGTGGGCGAGATCACAGCCGGGACAGGGACCCAGGAGGGGCCCAGGAGGTGCCAGTCTCTCCAGGCCCAAGTCTCTCGTCTGTGAACTGGGAAGGGGACACACTTGTCTGGGTCTGGCCAGGCAGCGGTGAGGAGGCCGGAGGAGGGTGGCCAGGCGCCCGCTCCACCCACACCTGGCACAGGGGAAGAAGCGCTGTTTCTGGGCCTCCGTGTGCTGGGGCTGAGCCGTGCGTCGTCCTCTTGCCTGGACCTGCCCAGGACAGAGGGGAGGGCTCCACAGGCCCGGTGACACCCAGCTCTGGCCCCCAAGCCGGCCAGCCCATCCCCCAAACTGGCAGCAGCCACGCGGAGGCTGGGGTTGGAGCTCGGCACAGCGCGGCCACTGGCTGCCCTCACCTTTGCTGCTCCAGGTGGGCTCTGCTCTCCCCCTCCCCGCCTCCTGCTGGCACCCATGGTGGCGACAGTGGTAACACTCTGGCAGGCATCGCCAGGCTGGCCGGGCTCTGGGTGCCTTGACTCCTCCTCCAGCCACCTTTCCTCCACGGTGGGGGAGCGTGGGGACTGCCGCCGGTGCCGGGCGCTCCCTGTCGCAGCACGAGGGAAACGTGTCCCCATCCCTGCGTCTGTTCACCCAGGACGCGCGCTGCCTGGTGCTGGTGTGGCCTCTGGCTCGGCCCCTCAGATGCAGACAGGGCTCAGTGCCGCTGTTTGGTTTCTGTTGAATCGTTTTCATGATGGCTCTGTTTGTAGCGAGCATGTTTGTCTCCACATTACAGCAGTGATGGAAAGCTTCCGTGCAAGCCCAGTCTGTCTCAGTTGATGAGAACAGTTGATTTAAAGAGAAACATTAAGTAAACGACAGACCTGGCAGGCGGTGTCCACAGACGACTGCCACTCAGAAACCTGCGGGGCTGGCGCAGCGGCTCCCCAGGAGGCCTGCGACGTGGCTCGCCTCGTTTGTCACCCAGATAAGGTTTCTGATGTTCGGGAAGGTGAGGAAACTCACAGCCGGGGGGTGGCCTGGCCAGGGCCTGTGCCCCTGCAGGTGCAGAGCCCCGGGGCAGGACACACAGCCCCTGGCCGTAGGGCCGCAGGGTCCCCGCCGAGCTCCCTCCGACAGTGGGGGTGAGGGGCGGGGCGGGGGCTGCATCCTGAACGTACTTTGAGTCCAGGGCAGTGGTCCTCCCCCAGAGATGGGCTGCCTGCAGGGGCACTTGGTGGTGTCAGGAAGCGGTTTGGGTTGTGGCAGTGGGGGCAGAGCAGCTGGCATCGAGTGGGTGGAGGCCAGGGACGCTGCTACGTTCTGCCGTGTCTAGGACAGCTCCCCCACCAGCAGGTGGTCGCCCAGACATCCGGGGACCGAGGTCAAGCGGCCCTGCCGTGGGGCTCCGGCGACTCAAGGGGACTCCGGGTGACTGGCAGGATGATTAACAGAAGGCACAGGCACCAAGGCGGGCCTCAAGGGCTGGGGGGCTCGGTGGGGGGCCAGTGCACACAGAGGCAGGGACGCTAGAGTGAGGCGTGGCACCTCTGTCCAGGGCCTGTGTCCAGGGCCGTCAGAGCTGCAGGGAGGGCAGGGGGCCTGCTTGTCACCCCGGGGGTGGTGGGGGAACGAGGGGGGCGGGGGCCCGCCCACCGTGATGGGCCTGCGCTGAGCGCATGCCTGGCTGACTGAGCATGAGGCTCTGTGGGCGTGTTTCTCACCTGCCCACCCAGCGAGCTTTGAGGGCACTGTCCCTGTTCCACACGAGGGGACGGATGCTCAGAGGGCTTGGGGCCAGGCTGCGGCCTTGGAGAGCGTGTCACCCCATCCCTGCACACGCCCCGCAGCGCTCGAATCCTATGCCTGAGCTCCCAGAGGTGACACCTGGGCCGCCAGGCCATCGCCACACACGAGTCTGTCGCTTCTGAATTCCACCGCACCTGCCGCAAGGAGGGCCTGGAACCTCAGGGCGCCACACTCAGACCGCCCGGAGCCGCCCTAAGTCGGCTGGTGGGTGAGCCCAGGTCCTCTGGTAGCTGGCGTCGGGGGGGGGGGGGTGGCCCTGCAGGGACAGACCCCCGCGACCTCCCCCTTCAGTGGGAAGTGGGGCTGTGGTGGCACAGCCGGGTGCCTGGGGCCGGTGCGCGTGCTCCAGGCCCCCCACCGTTCGTGATGGAAGCGCTGGCTGTGATTTCCCCGGCTCTCAGCCTGACCCCATGGTGAGAAAAATCAAGTTGAAATTAAATCAAATTTCAAATGTTAAACCAACCAATTAAAAGAAAGCAATCACGTAGGAACATGCATTTTTCAAAATACTGTTGTTTACCCTGTCGTAATTAACGTATGCAAGGGAGGAGGTGGGGCTCTGCCAGGCATCCAGGTCCAGCACAGACATGCCCCCGCTCGAGGAGGGAGCCTGGCCCCAGACCGAGACCTGCAGGTCCCGGACTCCCCTACGTCCCAGGACTGACTGGCTGGAAGGCAGGGCTGGCCGGGGTCTGGGCCGGGTGCTGAGCGAGCTCCTCTGACCAGGCGTCAGTGTCCTGGGACGGGGTGTCCCCTGGCCTCGTCACCCACCCCTCAGCGCATCCTCTGTCCCCTGCACGCCCTTCCCACTCTTCCTCCTGGCGGCTAAGCCTCTGCCTCCTCCTTCCCTCCCGGGCAGCGTCCAGGCAGGCAGAGGCCCAGGTGGCACCCAGCGGCGTGGTCCATCCTGCACATGTGGGGAGCCTGTTTGAGACCCCGCACTTGTGAAGGATAGGCTGTGTCCACTGGTCAGGGATCAGCCCCTCCAGGCACTCAGGGCGTGGTGCCCGCCGTCCTGGGCTGCCCCACCCTGGGGGTGTCCCGAGGGCCGGGCGCCTGCACGCTCACCTTTCCCCTCAGTCGTCTCGTCCGGGATGGAGACTTGTTAAGCGCCTGGAGGAGGTGAAGGCAGAACCCTGGCACAGCTGATGCTGGAGAAGCCGTGGCCGCTGGGACCTTGTTGGAGAAGAGGGTCCCCCGGGGGTCCTGGGGCCTGGCTGCCCTGTGCACTCGTCCAGGGGGTCGCTGGCAGCTCTCCACAGGGGAGGGTGCTCCTTTGCACGCTCGGGAGGTGCTTGTTGGAGACACGTGGGCGGGGGGGTTGGGTGGGGACTGGAAGCAGGGGCAGGACATCTGAGCAGTGGGTCCCCTGGCCACCCCGGGGGAGGACAGCGGGGCTGGGGGCAAGTCCTTGTTGCTCCAGAGACAGATCGTCCTGGGTCTCGCGTGCCCACAGGGCGAGGAGATGGTCCTCAGCTTGTCAGCCAGGCCCTGATGGTGTCCTGCAGGCGCAGGGGAGGGTGGGTCTCAGCCTCGCTCCCTCTGCCTGCCCAGTGCCGAAGCAGGGCCACGGGCCTTCTCTGGGTGTTGCCTGGCGTCGCTGCTCATCGTGTTCCCTCTGGTGATTTCCGCTGAGAGAACGCCACACCCTTTGGGGGAGGGGTGTGAGCAGGGCAGGCTCCCTCCCTCCGGCTGGCCTGGCCTGGGCCGGGCCGCCCGCCTCTGGAGGCACCTCAGGAGCAGGTTCTGTGCGGACCTGCAGGGTCTGGGACCTGCCTGTGGGCCATGCCGTCGGGCAGGGGTTAGAGCTTGTCCGTGTCTCCATCCCGTCGTATCTGCTGTGAAGAGTTGAGGTGCCCGGAGCGGGAGCCCCCAGAGCCTCCTTATTGACATGCCGCTGCGCACGGAGGTGCCCACGGAGCTGTGGCTGGCAGAGGGCGGGGCCCCGCGGGGCGGGATGGTGGGCAGCGCGCCCTCTGGCCCTGGGCAGTCAGGGCCCCCTCCTGTGGGCGCAGAACCACCTCGCAGGCCGCCCCTCCTCAGAGGTGTCGAGCACCGAGAACGTGGAGGCCTGAGTGGGCATGGAGGGGCTGTGTGGCCGCCCACTGATAAGGGACCAAGGCCTCTGCCGGCCAGCGGACCAGGTGGATGAATGGGCTGCTGTTCAGGGACTGAGCTGGTAATTACACTTGACCACTAGTGCCATCCATCGTGGACGGTGGCAGCTCGCCCCGTGGGAGCCAGTGAGGAAGGCCGGGAAAGGCCGTTTGTCACCCTGATGAATTAGGGGTCGGGCTTGGGGCCAGCGCTGGGCAGACTTTCCCAGGTGGCCAAGCCAGGAACCCAGGGCAGCCACACCTGCCTACTCAGCCACAATGCAGGAGGCAGGCCAGCCCAGGGCTCTGCACTGGTCCCCGCCTGGCCGCCGCGGTTGGCCTGGATGGCAGGGACCCAGGACCTCAGGAAGGAGGGGACCCTCTCTGCTCGGCCGGAAATACTGGGGCCCTAGAGCCCCTGGGCGCCTGCCACACGCTCCCCACTGGATCCCGTGGGAGCCCACGACACACAGAGCGGGAGACCTCAGTGGACATTTGTCCAGCGGATACTGGCCACCGCTGTGCTCTTGCCACCAGGCCTCTCCACCCTCCTTCCCAGAATCCCGGGGCCGCCACAGCCACCACCACAAGCGGTGCCCCGCTCAGCCCCAGGCCCAGCTTCCAGGGGGCCAGTCTGCCCACTGCTGCTGCTCATCCAGGGACAACAGGACGTGCTGGAGCCTCGGTGACAAAGTGGCCTTGTGAGGTGGTGGGCACCCACCAGGGCATAGCAAAAGCAGTGTCCCCACCATTAGCAGGAGGTGGCAGTCTGGACAAACCCAGGGTCCCTTCTATCACCGGACCTCCATGTGCCTGGGGTCCCCCCGCCCATTTGCCCCTTGGACCCCACGCATCCCTGGAGTCTCAGCCCCAGTACTGCTTCCCCGGGGCTGGGTCTCCCTGCGCCTTGAGGGCCCTGCCTCTCCCCACCAAGGTCACCGTGCTGGCTTTGCTCCCGCCTGGGATCTGGGATCTGGCAGGTGCTCGGTGCCTGTGGCTGGCTGGCGGGCGGGGCAAGTGGGTGGGCGCACGTGTGGACTGGAAGGAATCCCGCCTCTGGGGGCGCTCCCTCCAGGGGGCGGGGACCTACAGCGCTGGGACCCTAGCCCCACTCCTGCCTCCTCTGTGTCCCTGTGCGGTGACAGGCCAGGAGCCGCGCCAGAGTCACCGGGAGCCCACCGCAGACACCGGTGATTGAGCGCCGTGATTACCTCCTAACGCTGTGCCTCACAAAGCTTTTTATTAGATTCCCTTCCCTTCCAAATGCTCTTTGGAAATAAACACCTGGGGCTGTTAGACCTTATACCACTCAGTTTAATTAACTTTTAAATCACGTAATGTCACCGACCGCTCTCAAATGTCATTCTCTGGGCCAGGATGGGGGAGCCAAGGACCCCTGCCCCCAACCCCTGCGAGGCCCTCCCAGCCCATGGACATGGGACCGTCCACACACAGCACAAGCCCCAGGCCTCCTTGCTGCAGGAGCGGGGGTGCTGCCCTCCAGCCCTGGTCAGACGAGTGCGTGAGAGGACGGACAGACGGGTGTGTGGGGCGCGGCCTCTCGAGTCGCCTCCACATAGAGCAGGTCTGGGGGCACCTCCAGGTGTCCGCCTGGCTGTCCAGCTCTGTCCCTGCGCGCCGCGTCCCTGGCACCCAGTGGCAGCAATGTGGCCTCTCCCGCCTCCATGCCGGTCGCCGAGGGCTCTCAGGCTTTGTGAAGAAGGTCCTCTGCGCCGTGCCCTGGGGTGTGGGGGGTTCAGGCCCCTGGGAGCACTGAGCTCTGCGGGACACCGTCCTGGGCTTTGCTCAGTGCACGTCCGCCTGGCTTTAGTCCTGGCTCTCCACGCTGGTCTAGTTTGGGTTGGTAATTTATGATTTGCCAGGAAATTGTCCATCTCGTCCAAGTTTTCAGGTCAGTGATCTGACCCCCGACCCCTTGAAAGCTCTTGCCTCTGGCTCTGGTCATATCTGACTGTGATGCTGGTTCGGGGGGTTTGCAGGGGCTACAGCTCACCGTGTGCGGGCATCTTCCATCGACAAGGTGGGCGCCAGAGACACCCAGGCTCCAGCAACACTCTCCCCGCTGGCAGGGATGAGGTGGAGTCGGGCTGCGTGCCTGCAGGGTGTCCATGATCTGTGCACTGGGACCCAGTGAGAGGTCGTCCTCGGTGCCCCTGCTGGCCCTGCCAGCCTGAGAAGCCTCTGGTTCAGGAACGCAGGCACCCTGGCCGTTTCCTGGAGCAGCTGGGGGTCTGTCCTGGGAGGTGGGGAGGAGGGAGGTCACTGTCCACAGATGTTCCAGAGCAGGGGGACTTGGGTAACGGGACCAAGGTATGTTCGCGCGGAAGAGCAGAGCTCTCGTGATGGGTAGCCTCCCCCTCTCCAGCGGCCTCACATGGTCCTTAAACGAGGGAGTCCCTGTGACGAGGGGCACCTGTGCCACTCTCCTGCGCGGGGTTGCGCTGCCAACAGCGTGGCACCTGTGAGTGATTTACCTGCACGAATGGCCCCCAGTGCTGGGCAGACGCAGCCCCACATGGACGCAGTACTTACATGGGTGTGAGCCCATGTGTGCGGCGTGGCCCAGGCCTCCAGCAGGGATCACGCGTGCCCCGTCTCTGGGCCGGCTCAGGAGGGTCTGTCCTGGGAGCAAATTCTGCTGCACCTTCCCACTCTCAGGGAGGGGCCTGTGGGGCTGCTGGGAGGGGGCTCAGCGCGGCCCAGGGCTGAGTGTCGGATCCCAGACCCCCCAGCGTGCTCTGCGCAGGGCGGCCCCTCGTGACGTGGAGTCAGAGAGGCCCCCACCCGCTTCCCCAAAGCTCCCTGGACAACCAGGTCCGCAGGGTCACCCCCCACCGCTGCAGGCCCCCGGGCCCCGCCACGCACGGCCTCTGCCGGCGCTGGCCACCCGGCCTGCTTCTCCAGACAGAACGGCTCCGGCAGCCCGGCACACGTGGGTGTGCCCTTGTGTCCCGAGAGAAAGTCGCTGCTTACTCAACGGAAAAGGCAGGCGAAGTCAGGAAGGTACGTGGCCTTCAAACAGCCCCAAAGAGAGTGATTTCCCTTTCCCAGGACAGAAAGCAGCCTTGGGACCTTTAAAAAGTCATTTCCGAAATTAAATCACAGAAAGGTACCTGCCGGATGGGAGGAGATTATTTGTATTCCATTCTCGGGGCCAAGGAGCAAATCGACTGCAGAATATGTTTTGAAATTTCCTTTTGTGAGTGAACGTGGTCAATGAAAATGCAGAGCTATCAGCAGGACGTGAAATCTCCGGCTGCAAGATGAGGAAAATCCCGTGATATAATTCAAACCCCGCGAGCGGGGCTGAGAGCAGGGAGCAGCCTCGCGCAGGCTGAGGTGCTGATGAAACGGAAAGTGCACTTCACACGTTCTGCACACGCAAATTGCATCAGTCGGAGCATCTTTTGCAGAGAATGAAGCACTTCCTCCCTTTTGCTGTCATTGTCTGAGGCGGGAGCTGGGGGCAGGGAAGCCGTGCCCGGGGCGGGGTGGGGGGGGACGAGGTGGGGCGGGACCGCGGCGCGTGCGGTGAGCACACAGCGTCTCCTTCCCAAGGCCGAGGCTGGAGCGGGGGTTGGGGGCTCGGCCCTGCTGCTTCCAGCTGCCTCTTTGACCTGGGGGACTCTGGGCTCAGATGACCCACCAGACACAGGCAGCCACTGGCTGGTGCTTATCCTCTGCCGGACGCTCTGTGGGGTCCCAGCCGCTGGAGGACATCTGGGTGCCAGTGACTTGCTGGGGTTGGCGGGAATTCCTTTGGTAGCTTTGGCGTCACCCATCCTGGCGGTGAGATGCCATCCAGCCAGGGCAGAGCGCACCCGCCCCCTCTGTGCCCTGACCTGCCTGGAAGTCACCAGCCTTTGTGGAGCTGGGGGAAGGGCAGTGAGGCGGTCACCTGGTGTCGGCTCAGAGCCCCTGAGGACGTGCCTGGCGTCGAGAAGTTCCCAGAGCCCACAGCAGAGGGCACGCAGCTGTGTCCTCCCCCATCACCCCTGCTCCCGTGGCCTGGGCACCGCTCAGGCTCCCCCAGCCGTCCAGCCCCTGGGAGGACCCATCCTGGCGCCAGCGTGGGGCTCCTGCCGGCTCTGGAGGGAGCTGCAGTAGGGCCAGCGTGTGTCCTGTGTCACCCAACCCTTCCTCTGCATCCAGGGAAAGGTCGCTGTTGGGAAGGCATGGGCCCCTGGCCAGACCGGAGCCCCCATGGCACGAGGCCCCCCGTGCCAGCGCCTGCCTCCACGGGGCCTCGTGGAAGCTCTGGGGGACTGGCTGTCGCCCTCGTGGCCTCTCGCCAGCCCCACTGACGTCCAGTCGGACCACAGACTGAGTCCTGCAGGGGCGCGAGCCTGCAGTGCCACAGGCCCCCGCAGAGGCACGTGCACCCAGCACTCTGACAGGACGTGGACTCGAGCGTGGCCCGTGGCACGTGGCTCAGCCACACCAGCCAGATGCATCCGAAATTGTGGCTCTTCCCGTTGCCTTTTCCATCGCAGTGAAACCGCGCTGGTTGGCGTGAATCTTCCAGCCGCAGGCTTTGCTCGCCGCTGTCACGCCTGTCCCTTTGCATGTGTGTGCTCCGTCCTTGCCGAAAGCCAGACCTCCTGGGTCCCTCTCCCATGGCCGCAGGATGGCGGTACCTGGGACCGGCGGGTGCGGAGCCTGGAGGGAGGTTTCAGACGCTGGTTCGCGCTGGGACAGGACGGGACAGGACGGGACAGGGCTGGGGTGAGGACACAGCTGTTCCTAAAATGGGCTCCTGGACGTCTCTCCGAGAAGGCCCGACCTGACCAAACCTGCCGCTTTAGAAGCGAGTCTGTGGCCCAGGTCTTCACACCCACCTTTGGCTTTGATTCCATATTAGCAAAAACCGCAGGAGGAACCGTGCATTTCAGCCATGAGATGTTTTAATTGCACCTTAAAATAGAATTGCAATAAAAAATGGTAAACTGTGACCAACCAGTTGTGTTTAAGGGAGCCCCCAGCACAGGCAGGCAGGCAGGCAGGCCGGCCAAGTCTGCCTGCCACCGAGCCGCAGCCCTCAGAAGGGCCTCCCAGACCCTCTCCCAAGCTCAGCCCGCTGTGCAGGCCAAGTTCTGTCCGGATCCTGAAGACGAGAGGGAAGAGGGTCCCCTGTTGGGTGGACTTAATATCCCATCAGAGGGAACCTCTAGGTTCTCCCAGGAACCAGTGGGAAGGGCCCACCTCCCTGTAGTGCCAGAGGGGTGTGGGCAGCTAGCAGGTGGCCACACCCTGACCGCAAAGGACCTTGAATTGTCCCTAGAGTTTCCTGTGCGGCCCCAACGGAGAACAAAGAGGCTTGCTCCCCTGGCCGCCCTGTGGAGCCTGTGCACGCTCCAGGGCACAGAGATTGGCAGGCAGGGAACCGCCTCACCCCGGCACCCAACGCCTCCAGCTTGGGGTTCAAACAAACTAATTCTGTCCCCCGAGTCAGCTTTGGACCTCAGCCACATGGAGGGCAGAGGTGGACGCAGCCTTTTAACCCTCACACACCCTGCTCTGCCCTCCCGGCTCCTGACCCTCCTGTTCGCAGGGAGAGCGAGGGAGGAGAGGGGGTGGGTTGGAGGCCAGGAGACGCGCACTGAGGCTCTAAGACCTGCCGCGGGGCGTGTGGGAACGGGAGCCCGAGGAGGGGCAGGCCCGTCCTGGGGGGCCGGGGGAAACAGCCACTTCTGGTTCCCTTCCCGCTTTGAGAACCTGTGATTTAGCTCCTGAGTGGGGAGCAGAGCCGGCCCCAGGCAGGGATGACTGGACGGCGAATCGCCTCCGGCCTCGCAGGCTGGGGCCTCCCCAGGGCCGTGGGGGCTGCAGCCGCACGGAAGCCCGGCGCTCAGGTGGGCAGGCGGGGGTGGAATCTGTTGCCACTTCCTCTCTCGCTTAATTACTGGCGTGGCAGTTGCAGAGTTGAAATGGAGCTTAAAAAGCCTTTGTGAGTAATTAATGTCAAAAACACAAGATCTACAAAGCCATAAACTCGCGGCTCGGCGTTGTTACCAAGCGCTAATTAAAAAGGAAGAAGGAAGGCTCGCTTTCGTGATCAGGGCTTCAGGCCTGGCAGAGAGGAAGACGAGGCAGCGTGCAGACGCCGTGGTGCTGGGGGACGGGGCGGTGGGCACAAGGCTGGGGCCCGGGACGCCCCCGGGCCTGGCTCCCCGCGCCCTGTGCCGGGCACACCTGCGGTCCCCAGCAGGGACGAGGATCCCCAGTGCGGGCCGCGCCAGCTCCCGCGGGCCATCACGTGCCTGAGATGAGGACGGAACCCCACTGGGAAGCAGTGTTCCTCTGGGGACGGCCACTCGGCAGCCAGAGGCCTGTGAGCCCCACTCTGTGAGCCCCGCGTGCTCACCGCTGCTGGCGTCAGGTCTGTCCGAGGCTCCACCCCCTCCAGGCCTGGGGACAGGTCAGGCGGAGCCGAATTCACTTCTCTTCAGCCCGGCCTGTTGGTTGGCTGAGAACTGGATAGAAATCAAGGTGCCATCAGGGCAACTGTCCTGAAGCTCAGGTGGGAAGTGGGTTCTTACTGTGAGGGACAGAGGCGCCCTGACCGCCGGTGCTCAGGCCAGCAGGAGGGCAGGCATCTCCTGGATGCACCCTGACCCGCTCAGACAGCAGACCCTGCCCGCCCCTGCTGTGCGTGGCTGCAGAGGTGGACCTTCCGAAGGTCCAGCCAGTCACAGGGACACTCTTAACCCAGAGCCAGCAGCCTGCGCCCGGCACAGAAGCACCACCACCGATGGCGTCGGCACGTGGGCACCACCGGGACCCGACTCACTGCACCCGGAGGGGCCAGGCTCACAGGGGCAGCCCTGTGGCGTCCATGTCCACACCCGGTGAGGGCGGAGGCCGCAGCCCGGGCCGACCTCCCTGCCGGCCAGCCCTGCCTCGTCTACTCTCGGTGCTCCCGGGACCGTGGGCTCCTTACGGCTGGGCCTGGACCCGCCCCGCCGTCCTCGTACTGCAGATCTAGTGCAGGATGTGGCATTGGGGTCCGGCAGCAGTGGCGGGAAGCAGCTTGGGTGCAGCGAGGAGAGAGCCCCCATCCCGCCCAGGCCCTCCTCTGTCCCGGAGGGAGAGCCGTGGCTGCAGGGTCACCGTATCGGAGATGCGTGCTGCTGCTGCGGGCAGAAACGGACCCCCCAGCCGCCCTGAACACTGCGGTTTGTCTCCCAGGCCTCACGGTTGCGCAGAGGAGGCCAGGGGGCCCCTGGGAGGTGGCGGGGGGCCAGGCCCGCGGCGGGGGTAGGGGTGCATCCACGGGCCGTCTGGGTGCCAGCACCGCCCTCCCCAGTGGCCTTCACCGTTGTTCTTCTCCAGAGTTGCTTGGGGGCAGCCCAGGCTCTTGGCATTTCCAGGTTAACATTGGACTCAGCTGTCACCTTCTACAGTGAGAGCCTCTGGGATTTTGACTCGGATACACTGAAGTGGCGGATCCTGGGGGAGAACCGCCCTGTAGCAGCCGGAGCCTTGCAGCCCCGGCGTCTCTCCCGCAGGCACTCGTTTCCAGGACAGGTGTCTCACACCTTCCGCCAGACCGTCCCTCCGTGCTCCGCGTTTCGATGCCATTGTAAGTTGTTTCTTACTTTTAACTTCTCTTTGTGGCTAGTGGGTAAGAACAGTTGGTTGCTGTGTAGCCATCTTCTATCTGAGCGCCTGCTGACCTCACGTACTGAC
This sequence comes from Vicugna pacos, assembly GCF_048564905.1. Taxonomy (NCBI): domain Eukaryota; kingdom Metazoa; phylum Chordata; class Mammalia; order Artiodactyla; family Camelidae; genus Vicugna; species Vicugna pacos. Next base: position 46,164,033 of record NC_133004.1, read on the forward strand.
TCTGGGAGCTTCCTAATGTGCTGCCGGCTTCGCTGCAGAGACGGGGTGTGACCTGAGAGTGCAGCCTGTCCACGCTGGGCCGCTTGCTTTCCTCTTCCTGCCTTAGTCCCTGGCTAGCACCTCCAGGACAGCGCTGGACAGAGGTGGGGAGAGGGGACGCATTCAGCCTCAAGCCGCTGAGTGTGGTGCCAGCTGTGGGTCAGTCAGAGATGCCTTCACGTGCTCAGGGAGCTCTGCTCTAATCCCTCTTCGCCGAGGATTTTTTTCAGGAATGCGTGCTGGGCTTGGTCGGTTGCTTGGTCTGCGTCTGTTGAGACCATCTGAAGAGATTTTCTTCTCCACTTTGTTAGTACGTTGCAGTGCTTTGGTTTTCTAAAGGCAAACCAGCCTGCACGCTGGGGGCGGGCCCCACTCGCAGCACCTTTCTCGCATGTTATTGCACACGCATTGCTTCCCTCCTGCTTTGTGTGGAATCTCGCATGTTTTCCCGAGGACCGCTGGGCTGTGACTTCCTCGCAGCAGCGCTGTCTGATCGTGGTGTCGTGGCGATGCTTGTCTCAGAAGCAGTTGGAATTAGTCAGTTAATTGATTGATCTGACCGGTTTATTAATTTTATTACCCTTCTGAAAGAAACCACTTTTGGTTTCATTTTTTCCCAATATTTTTCTGTTTCCTGTTTCACTGATTTCTGGTCTGATCTTCAGAGAAATGCTCTCTTTCTTGTGCTTGCTTTGGGTCTAGTGGACCCTCATTTTAGTTTCTTAAGGTGGAAGCTAAAGTCTTGATTTAACTTCTCCTGCTTTTCGAATGCAGACGTTCAGTGCTGTAAATTCCCCCCAAGGTCGGCTCTGGTGGTGTCCCTCAAATGCTGACGCTTTGTTTTTTGTCTTCCTTCTGCTGCAAGCACTGTGACCTTCTGACTCCGTCTTTGACCCACCGGCTGTTTAGAAGTATGTCACGAAGTTTGCAAATACTTTGAAATTCCCTGATGTCTTTCTGTTCTTTGCTTCTGATTTAACTTCTCTGTGGTCAGAGACATGCTTTGTACAACGTGAATCCTTTTAAACACGCTGGGGTTTGTTTTAAGGTCCAGAATGCTGTCTGTGTAGGTAAATGTGCCTGGAAGTCGTTCGCATTCGGCTAGGGTCCACGCCAGGCGTCCGGTCAGGGTTGTTTCTGGCTGTACTGTCAAGTCTTCTATATCCTTGTGGGTTTTCTGCCTTTTGTTTCATCCGCTGACAGAGGGCTGCTGAAATCTCCAACTGTAACTGTGGAGTTGTCTCTTCCCTCCTGCATCTCTGCTGGTTTTTATTTCGGGTATAAATTAACTCCTTTCTTGTTTAGAAATGACGTTCGCCCTCGGTAGCATTCTTTGTTCTGACGTCTGTTCTGGGCGGTGTTCCTGTGGCCACCCCGGCCTTGGCTTCTGTTACTGTGGTGTATCTGTTCATTCTCTTTCTTTTTCACGGCCGTCGGGCCTCGCGTGTGCGTCTGGTCTGACTGCCTCCGTCTTCTTCACGGGGCTCTGTAGCCTGTTTACGTCTAAGCTGGCTCCTCCCTGATGGGGGTCCTGCCCGTCGCCCCGTCACTTCTTTCCGGTTCGTCCCCTCCTTCGTTCTCTTCTTCTGCCTTCTTTTGATGAGCTGAATAATTTGTACGGAGCCACGTGTCTCCTTTGACTTGTTGGCTGTGTCTCTATCATGCTCCGCAGATTGCGTTGGGACTTAGTGTCCGTCCTACGGCGGTCGCCGTCGAGTGGCGCAACGCCGTTCACGGAGGCGGCGCAAACCTCGGGCTCTTTCGCTTTACCCCTCCCAGTTCCCCCCTCCCTGCCTCGGGCGTCTCCTTGAAACGTGTTTTACTTATACACGTCTTTTGGACTTCATCATACACTGTTACCGTTTTTGTTTAAATAGTCAACTACTTTTTAAAGAGATTTGAACAGTACTTCAACTTTTTCACGTGTTTTATGCGCAGCCACCACCTCCTCGTCTGTTTGAAGGGATGAGACGCGCTTCACTCGTTTGTGTGCGTCCGTGTTTCCACCTTCATCTTCCTCCTCTGCGAAGGGCTTCCTTCACGATGGCTTCCTCAGGTCCAGCGTGTCTGGAGGCGTCTTCATTCCCACCGGGTGCACAGCTGTAGGTTGACGCGTTTTGTTTGGCGGTGGTTCCACCGCTGCCTGGCTTGCATCCTCTCCCGTGGGAAGTCTGCCGCCGGCCCTCCTCGCTCCTCTGCGCACGTGTCTGTTTCTCTGGCTGCTTTAAAATGTTTAATTACTGGTTTCCAGTAATCTGATTACCATGTACTTTGGTGTCATTCTCCTCATCTGTTTTTCGTGCTTGGGGTTCATTGAACTTCTGGGGTCTGCTGGTCTATCGTCTTTATCACATTTCAGATGTTTTGGGCTGTAACTTTTTCCACGTGTTTCTCCCCGTCCTCCTACGGTGGTAATCTGTCACTGAATAACAGGTTCCCCCAGCTCAGGGGCGCAGTTTCCAAAGGCCAGGAATCGAGTGCGCTTGGCCCGGCCCCTCCTCGTGGCCCCCCACAGGCTGCGGTCAGGCTGTCGGCCAGAGCCGCGGTCACTTCACGTCCCTCCTGGGAGAGGATCGGCTCCCGAGTTCACTCGCATGGGTGTGGGCAGCACTCAGTTCCTCGTCACGTGGACGGGTCACGGCATGGCGTCTGGATCCCTCGGAGGCCAGGACCAGAGAGTGAGAGCAGGACAGTCACCACCCATCATCTCGCCGCCCATGTGAACCACGCTCTAGGGCAGTGGTCTGTGCGGGTGCAACGGCCAGGAGGCAGGGTCACCGGCAGCCGCCGGCACACGCATCCCTGCCCCTCCATCAGGCTCAGGTGTGTTCGGTGCGACCGCACGGCCCGCGGCCCACTCCCGCCCTCCTCCTCCCCGTCCGTCCCGAGTGGCGTCTGCTGCTGGGTTTCCAGGCTCCCTGACCTGCCCTGAGTTCCTCCCCGGACACTCGCACCTCATGCGCCGTCACCTTCGCCTTTAGAAGTCCGACTTCACTCTCATTTGTCTTTTAAATCTTCAACTTTTTGAACACGTGGAATAAAGTTGTAATAACTGGTTGACTGTCGTCTGCCGACTCTCACGTCGGTGTCAGTTCTGGGCCAGTGTCAGTTCACTGGCTTTTCTCTCCAGCGGGAACCGCGTTCTCCTGGGTTTTGTGCGCCTGTCATCCGTGGTGGGCGCCGGGCACGGTGAGCTTCTGCTGCTGGGGGCTGGGTGTTTTCGCCTTCCCGTGACTCTTCCTGAGCCTGTTCAGGGCTGCAGGTAATTACTTGGAAACTCTGTACTTCCTTCAGGTCTTGATCTGGGTTTGTGAGCAGGACCAGAGCAGCAGGTGGTTGAGGGTGAGCCGGGCCCCACCCCCGGCAGCCCGCAGCCTGAGCCCCGTGACGACGTCCTCCTTGCGGGTGGCTTTTCAGGGTCTCAGGTGATCTCTCGCACTCGTGTGCTGGCCGGGGCTCTGCCGAGGACTCGGGGGCCCTCCACTCCGTCTCTCCTGCAGGCGCGGCCCTCTCCCGCACCCTCTGCCACTTGGGTCCCCCCAGACGCTCAGCTCAGAGAGCCGCCGGCTCTGCCGGGGCCGCTCCCTCACTGCGCCCAGAGAACCTCTGGACGGGCTTGCTGCCTGTCTCCGGGGGCCCTGGCCCCTCCACTGCCCCTCTTCCGGCGGCACCCACACCCGTCCCCGGGCCCGCTGCCCACGGGGACCAGAAGGCGGCCTGGTCCAGGCCTGGGCCGGTGAACTGCTGGCCTGGGGCGCCCACCTGTGATGGCGAGGCTCCTGAGATGACCGCTCGGGCCTCACCGCCCACGTGCGCCCTCCTCTCCCTCGTGAGGCTGCGGGTGCAGCTGCGTGTGGATCTAAAACGGGACATCTAGGAGAGTGGAAGCCGTATAAATAGAATAATAATAATAATTGTGGGTTAGAGACCAATTTGCAACTGTGGCGGGCCTGGCCCTGCCCTCCCCGCAGTCCCTGTCGGGAAAGGTCACCCTCGCCGGGGTCCGTGAATTCCAACAACGCCAGTGTAATTAGGACACGCACTATTTAGACGTTCTTCTCGGAGCAATTAGCAGAGATAATTGGGGAGCTATTTTCCCCATGCTGGACGTGCTTTTCCGCCAGCTTCTGTTCCCTGGAACTTCGGGCCGGGACAGCATGCTCAGCATCCTGGCCAAGCCATCCTGACCCACTTGCCACCCTGTCCTTCGCTTGTTCACGCAGCCCAGTGTCCAGGGCCACCTGCACTGGGCTCCAGGGACCCAGAGAGCAGCGGCCGCCCCCCAGGCACCCACTGCCCTGAGGGCTGCCCGTGGGCCAGGCAGCCGTGCGTCGGAGCTGAGGGCAGCGTCCAGCGTCCGTACACCTCACAGGATGGGGAGGCCAGGCTTTGGAGGCGGCTGGGACGAGCTGGCAGGCTTGCAGCAGCTGGGATGGGACGGGGGCATCGCGGCACCAGGGCGTGGGAGAGAGCAGCCCGCTGTCGGCGGTGACAGCTTGTCCTCCTCGGGCGCAGCTCCTCGAGCAGCTGGGAGCCGGCTGTGCATGCCTCTTCCCCGGAGCACAGGCGGGCGGTGGGCTCTGTGCCTTCCACCAGTGTCTGCAGGCTACCAGGTGGGAATTCACGTGGGGGCAGAACACCTGGGGGCAGGCGGGCATACCCATGGAGGGCCCTCCCACAGGTGGGGTGGATCTGGGGGGGGAGCCAGCCAGGTGCGCCCCCACCCAAACCACCTTCAGGGCCAAGCTCACTCATGTCCCGTGAGTCCCAGGCCCAGACATGTTGTGTCCCCATCACAGCCCAGCCTCGCACGGCCCCAGGCCCGTCCAGCCGTGAAGCCAGGCGTCAGCACGTGTCTGTAGCAGGGACGCCATGGGTGCTTGTCTGTTCTCAAAGCTGTTTCGCTGTTGTGGATATAATTTAGATGCAGTTTTTCGTGGTTACAAATATAATCTGTAGTCATAGTAAGAAAAGCAAAACAAAAACAAAAACCTGGAAAATGCAGAAAACCTTCGCGAACCACCTTTAATCCCAGCTCTGTGAGCCAGCCGGCCAGTTCCTGTTCCTGTGCACTACGCAGCGGCCTCCCCCGCGCTGGGCCTGGACTGTGCGCTGTGAGCGTCGCAGGTGTGAGCGTGTGGTGGGTGTTTGTGTCGTGGGTGTGTCATGGGTGTGAGCGTGTCACAAGTGTGCGTGTCGTGTGTGAGTGTCACGGGTATGTCATGGGTGTGAGCGTGTCGCGGGTGTGAGCGTCGCGCTGTGAGTGCACCCGCGCGCACGTTCCTGGCTCCTCCGGCACGGAAGTTAAGGCAGTGCTGGCTGACAGGCTGAGGCTGTGAGCACAGCGCGCTTGGTAGGGGTTGATCTTGGCTGAGAGGCCCTGGTCATCTCTGAAGACGGGGCGCTGCGACTTCCCTGCAGCCCCCTCGGGCTGGAGTCTCCCCCTCCCCGGCTGAGAGCAGCGTCTGCGTGGATCCCGATCGCGGGCGCCAGGGCCACCTGGGCGGGCCAGCTGGCCCCTGGGTGAGGGGGGGAGGCCCGTGTCCTCCCGTGGCCTGAGGGTCTGGGGGGCCCCGGTTTGGTGGAAGACGCCCCGTGCGGCAGGAGTGGCCTGAGGCCGAGCCGCACCTTGAGCCCGGGCCAACGCTGGTGGCATGTCCCTCAAGCCAGGCACCTTCGTCTTCTCAGCCGCCCCTGCCTGGGTGCAAGACGGACCCAGAGAGGGTCACAGCTTCTAGGTGTCAAGCCGAGGTTGGAAGCTGGTCTGCCCCGCCTCAGAGCCGGATGTGTGGCCGCCAGGCCCGTCGGCCAGCTCTGAGGTGGGGCTACCCAAGTGGAGGGGTCAGCAGGGAGCAGCTGGGCGGCCACCTGTGAGCGTGGGGTGTGGTGGCAGCGGGAAGGCGGCTGCAGGCAGCACTGGGCCCACAGTGCCGGGCCCTGAGCGGGCCTCGTGCATGCCTGCCGCCTGGTCCCCACCCAGTGTCCCAGGCAAGGAGGGCCCGCTCAGGGCACGGCCCTGCCTGAGCTGGCCCGGCCTCCCCCGTCCTCCCAGCCCTCTGTCCCTGGAGCCAGGCCAGGTGCGAACGGCTGGCTTTGCAGAAGGCAGGGCCACCAGGAGCTGCATCCAGTCAGGTGCATGTCGCCCACGGATCCAAACGTGGACTTTTCCTGTCACTGCAGGGACAGCCGCCCACGAGCCTGCCTCCCCTAGGCTGCGCGGCCACAGTCTCCTGTCCGGAACCCAGGGAGCTTCTGCCAGGAAAGCCGGCGCAGGAGCAGAAAGCCGGCCTCGGGGTGGCCGAGCACGTGGGCAAGGTGACCCTCCTGTCGGCTGGCCGCCTGTCCCCCCCCAGTCAGGTGTGTCCTGGGAATACAGCGGGACAGGCGGACGGCCCTGCCCTCAGATCAGGGACAGGCGGTAGTCAGAGGCACAAGTGGGAGGGGGAGGCCCCGTCAGTGTCCGCTGAGCCGGGGTGGGGGTCGGGGGCCCTGGGCAAAGCCGACCGGGGCGTGGCTTCCAGAAGCCGAGCCAGCCCCCCGGGGTCTGCACGTCGCAGGTGCCGCGTGCGGCCGTTCTCGCTGTTTTACTCGTGGATTGTGTTCCTGGTGTCCAGTCTGAGACTCCTTTGCCCAGCCCTCAGTCCCGACGTTTTTCTTCTGTGTGTGGGTTTGTTTTTTAGTTTTACGGTTTAATTTTTGACGGTTAAGTCCAGGGTCCAGTCTGAGTCACATTTTGTCCGAGGGATGAGGCTTAAGTCGAAGTCTCTTTTTTCTAACTGGGGGCGCTGACCCGCGCCAGCACCGCTGGGGGGCTGCCCCTGCGCCACGGAACTGCCTTCCCGGTTCTGTTTAAACCGGGCTGGGCGTGTTCGTGTGGGTTCCCCCGGGTCTCTGCTCCGCCCGCTGGTGGGCCTGCGTGTGCCGCCCGCGCCAGCCCCGCCTGCCCCCGCCGGCCCCTCGGTCCGCTCTGCCGAGAGGTGTCCCTGCGAGCGGGCGCTGGCTCTGTCGGGTGCCGTATTAGCCTGTGGGTGCGGCAGGCAGGTCGCGTCGACTGATTCTCGGACGTCCGACAGCCTTACACCAAGGCGGGCTCGAGCTGGTTGCGGCGCGGGTCTCCTCTTCGTCCGTTGCCAGGTTTGGTTTGCCGGCATCTGTTGAGGGTTTTTTGCGCCGAAGTTCACGGGAGCTACTGGACCGGGTTTTCCCGTTTCTTCGTGTCCTTGTCGCTGTGCTGGTCGATCCTGGTGTCAGGGTGGTGCTGGCCAGAGAGTGTGTCCTCTCTTCTCCTCTGGAAGGAATTGTGTAAAATCGGTGTTAATTCTTGTTTAGATGTTGGTGAAATCCTGCAGTGAGACCGCCTGGGGCTGGAGATTGCTCTTGGAGGCGCCCTGTCGTCACAGGCTGCTCGGGCTCTGCCGCGTCCCGGGTGAGCTGCGGTGCCTGCGCTGCTCCCGGGGTTGCCCGGCCTTTCTAGGTTGTCAAGTGTGTGAGCATAAAGGGGTCTTGGCTTGCATTTTTCTTCTTGTTCTTTTAACGGCCTCGGGGTCTGTTGTGATGTTCCGTTTCACTTCTGATCTTCCCTTCACGTCAGTCGCTCTCTCGCTCCTGGTACTTCCTTCCGCCCGTCCCCTGCTCCGGTTCAGTTTGCTCGTCCGTGTCTGGTGTCCCGAGGGGGGGCTCAGGCGGCCGACTCGGGGCCTCCCCGTTGCTCCGGGGAGCGCCCGGCCCTCCAGTGTCCCCTTGGCTTGCCCCCGACGCACCACAGCGGACTGTCATCCCGCCCCTGGGTCTGCGCGTGTCCCTCCTTTTGAACCTCGCCCTCGGCCACGCGTCATCGGGACGTGCACGTGCAGTGTCCACGTGTCATCCCCGAGGGGGTTCAGGCCCCTGGGTCCTTCAGACACACCCCCTGCGTGCTCCGGTCACGTCTTTCCTCTTAGGCTGCTGGTGCCCAGACGTAACGGGGCCGTCTCCTGAACGCGACACACCACCAGCAGCGCACACGGGCCACGTCCAGGCAGCCTCGCCAGGCCCTGCACCGGCGGTGAGGGAGGGAGCCCCCGAGGAGGGGGTGTCTTATCTCTGCCCTTCGGGGGCCTTCCCTGCCCCCGAGCAGTTCTGTCCTCGGGGCACCTTGCGGAGGGACTTGAAGAAGCCCTGCTCCACGCCGTCCTGCCCCTGGGGCGCCGAGGGCAGTGGGGCTGCGTCTGTGGACCCCTGGAGCTGGGCACCGAGTGAGCTCGTGCAGGGTGGTCTCCGTGTCTCATCGGACAGTGACCCCCCAGCCCAGCAGGACAGGATCTGAGATTGGGGCGCCCCCACCTGCCCCCAGCACCCCCCGCTTGGCCCTTGTCTGCTGCTGTTCTGCACGCCCAGACCTCGGCCTCCCGCAGCCTATACACCTCCTCCAGGCAGCCCGCTCTGCTGTCCAGTGGGAGGAGGACCCTGAGGCGAGGCCCTGCTGGGTCCTGGCAGCCAGAGCGTCTCTCCCCATGGGGCAGCTGCCGGCGCATGGCCACTGTGCCCCCAGGCCGGGGCACCAGCACAGCACACTCAGCCCGGGTGTCTCCCGCCACGGCCAGCACGGCCACTGGGCAGTTTGCTTTTTCAAAAGTTGCACTCTGATTGTAGGTGAACAGCCCTTAATTAGAGCGACGTACCAGACGACTGGGGGCTGGGTGACACTGAGCACGGGGAGGTTGGCAGGCGCATCCTGCCAGTGCAGCTGCTCCATGGACTCGGAGGCAGGCTTGCGGGCCGCAGGCCAGGGGAGGGGCTGCGGCCGGAGGAGCGAGGGGCTTGGGGTGCGGCTGGTCTGTGGAGCTGGCAGGGGCAGACATGGGTGTTGCCCTGACTCGGGGTGAGCTGAGGAACAGCACTGCCCCCCTCCCCCACCCCCATTCCCACCACGGCACCCAGGTCATGAGGGCGGTGGCCATGGCCTTGTCTCAGAAACACAGGGCGGGGCGCAGAGTGGCGCCAGCAGGTGGATGAGGGTCCCTCAGGGCCCAGGTTCAGCTGTGTCTGTTCAAGGGCAGCGGCCCCGGTGCAGACATGCCAGGGCAGCCGAGTCTCATGGAGAGTGGACAGGACCCTGCAGCTGCGGGGGGTGGGGGTGGACCCCTGGTTCTAGGTCGGAGCTGAAGGCACCTCCCTGGGACAGGGAGCCGGGGTGGGAGGAAGGACGGGCTGGCGTGGCCCCTCCCCCGCCATCCCAGAGCCTCGTCTGCCCCCCAGCTCCCCCTCACCCCGTGCTGAGCTGACAGCTGCAGGAGAGCCAGCCCTTCTGACATTTAGGGGAAAAAACTCAGAATCAAGAGCAGAAGGGAGAAATGAAAGGATTTTCTTGGTAAAGGTCAGAGTGGTTTCTCTTATTTTTGTTTAAAAATGGTTTGCGTTGAACTCTGACAAGGCTAAACATGTTCACGGGCAATGGAACGGGGATCACTGCCCAGAGGGGCCCGGGGCGGGCAAGACGGCACAGGAAGTACCCATACCAGCGAGCTCTGGAGGCCACTGGCAAGGTCGTGGGCCGGAGGCCAGAGGGCAGGCAGGTGCACACCGGAGCCGATGCCTACTGAGATGCACCTGCTCCTTCCCTGGGGTCTCAGAGCCCCTTCCCAGCACATCCAGGCCTGGACCTTGTCGGGGTGGAGGGGTCCCTGGGGGGCTGCACCCCAGGGGACAGATAAACAAAGTGTGGTACAGCCAGGACAGGGATGAAGTCCTGGTGCAGAGCACGGCACGGACCAACCTCGGAAGCACGTGCCAGGCCGGACACAAAGGCCACGTGTGACCACCCATCCGGGGCGTCCAGCACAGGCAGGTCCACAGAGGCAGAAGGTAGACAGGAGGTTCCAGAGGCTGGGATGGGGGGGGCTTCTTTGTGGGGTGGTGAAGACGCTGTTGCTCCAGGCCGTGGTGATGGTCTCAGGGGTGAAAGGGGGACTCGCATGGCAGCTGAATCACATCTCAGTACACCCGTTTGTTAAATAAGAAAGCTCCCTTCTCCCCAGCAGCCTGAGGGGTGCCACCCCGCCCCAGGAGCCACAGGGCGGCCTGGCTGTGCCCCGGGGTGCAGCCCCCACCACAGGTGCCCGTCCACACAGCCTGCCCGACGGGAAGCCCGACCAGGCCCAGTCTGGACGTGCCCCGGGCAGGGGCCCTGAGACCCCAGGGGAGGAGCGGGTGCGTCTCAGTGGGGATCGGCTCCGGTGGCCCTGGCCTGCCCTCTGACCTCCTGCTTGTGGATGACTGTTCCCACGGTCCGGCTGCTGCGCTGACACCGCCGTGAGCACCGTGTGCACGTCCCCGTGCGGACATGTGGTCACTTCACTGGGTGCGTTCCAGGGGTGGGGCCGCCAGTCGCACAGTGGACCCCGGGAGACCCGTCTGACTGTTTGCTCGGCGACTCAGCGTGTCGCCCACACCTGCCCTGCACGCCGTCCTCGTAGGCGTGGGTGGGTTGCGCTGTGAGCTTGACCCGTGTCTCCCGGAGGCCGTTTGTCTACAGTCCTTGGGAAAACGTCCATTCGGGTTGTTTGCCCACGTCTTAATTGGGTCTTTTGTCTTTTTATCATCGAGTCGTGAGACGGGCAGGTGGCTCCCACGTGCGAGTCCTGTACCCACCGTGTGGTTGAGGGGAGGTTTCGCAGGGTCTCCGTGGGCGGGGAGGAGTGTGCCCACCTTCTGCTGACCCCAGGGCACAGACACGTCCCAGCCCCGTGGACGGGCCACAGGCAGGGCTTCTCAGCTTTCTGGTGGCCGTTACAGGGACCTCAGTAGGGAGGGCGCCCACTGAGGCTGAACCAGGGCGCAGGCTGGTGGGCAGGTTGGTGTCAGCAGGGGGAAGCCCTTCCCAGTCGGTGGGAGCTGTCTGGGGAGCTTGGGAGTGTGCCCAGCACTGGGCACGTCCCTTCCCGCCTGGGGATGCTCCAGTCCAGTGGCAGCTGTGGTCCTCGGGGGCTAGGCAGGCAGAGGGGGCAGGTGGTCGTTCCATAGGTGGGGGCTGGCCCACCCCGCTCACCTCCGGAACAGGGTGGCAGGGCCACAGGCTTCTCACCAGACCAGGCCGGCGTCCCCAGGAGGCAGGCCCCAGGTGTCCTTACTCACCTGGCCGGGCTTGCTGGCCGGTGAGGTCCCCATCAGGGTGCCGTCTGGGGTCAGGCAGCCTCCCCTGGCCCCTGGGAGTCTGGGAGCAGCCGGCAGGCTTCTGCCCACCCCTCGGCTGCCCTGCTCTGGGCCCGCTCCGAGCTGTCTGGGCCTCTGTCCCCCCTTTGCACACGAGGTGCTGGCCAGCTGGTTCGGGGGCCCTGCCCTGTGGCACACACGGTGTTCGGAGGCTGGCCTCCCGGGTCCCTGTGGGACGGGCCATCTTCCTTGGGGGCATGTCCCCAGTTACAAGCGACATTTACAGCAAGAAGCAGTAAGAGGGATTAGCCCCGCCTCCAAGACTCCGGGGTTCTCCAGGATGGCCTGGCCCCACAGCAACTTCCTGCTGCCCGCCCTCGGCCCCGCGCGGGTCCCAGAACCGGGCCCAGCAGAGCTTCGGCCACAGCTCCACGCTGCACAGGTGGGAAACTGAGGCCAGGGTAGGGCAGCGTTTTCAGCAAGTCCCACCAAGTGGGGTTCGCTTCCCAGCAGTGCCGGCGGGTGGGAACCCCTCCATCTTGTGGCCTGGAGAGCCGGGATTTGAACTCGGCTGGGCGGACTCCAGAGGCTGCCCCGGAGCCTCAGGACAGAGACCCCACCCTCGATGCGCAACAGCCCCTCGACCATCCACGTGACACGGGCGGCATGTGACCCTCGGCCGTCTCAGAGCCCTCGAGCAGGGCAGGGCTCGGCACAGTGCTGGGCTCTGGGGGCTGGACAGCCCGACCAGCGGGGCTGGTGCAATGGCCCCCACCCCACGTCCTGGCTTCCAGATTCCAGGAGCTTGGGTGAGACCCCCACCCAAGAGGCCCGAGAACCAGCATCGCCTGCGGGGAGGGGCCTGGGCCTAGCGGACAGCCTGGCCGCGTCTGAGGCCTGGGTGGCAGGCGGAGGCCTCCCCACCGGCCCCTTCAGAGGCCATCTGGCCCAGCGCCCTGCCAGGCCTGCCTGCCCGGGACTGCAGGGTCGCCAGCTCTTCACTGTCCTGTGACCACTCTGGCCCCACCTGCTAACAGCCTCTCCCGTGTCTCCCCTGCCCTGCAGGCCGCGGGACCCTCGGGCACCAAGATGCAGCTGCTGGAGACGGAGTTCTCGCGGACAGTGCAGGAGCTCGTCGAGCTGCACCTGCTGCGCCAGGACAGCATCCCCGCCTTCCTCAGCGCCCTCACCCTCGACCTCTTCAGCCGCCAGACTGTGGCATAGCCTGCAGCCGCCAGCCCCACACAGGCCAGCCCCTTGGCCTCTGAAGGTGGGAGCCATCAGCCACAGCAGCCCACTCAGGCCTGTCCCTTAGGGGCCCCAGGCCAGCTGCCCCATCCCATCCCCGCCCCCCCGCCCCCCACCCGGCCGACTTCCGCCCAGATGGGGCAGCATCCTGGAGTGATGGACCCCTGAGCCTGACCAGCGACCTCGCCCAGGACCCGTGCACAGGACTCTGTGGGCGCACCTCTGGCCAGCAGGGTTAAGCCACTCAGAGGTGCCCCCTCCACTCCCTCTGGGCGCACGCCGCTCTGCAGGGACGGGCCACCTCCTCCTCACCCTCCGTCCTGGAAAGCAGGCGTGAGGCTCCTGGAGGTGGCCGATGGGAGGTCTTGGGAGCAGTGCTCTGTGGATCCGTTCCTCTCTCCTCCCCCAGGTGTCCCCCCCCACTCTGCTCAAGCCTGGCCGTGCCTGGCCCAACAGGTGAACCTGGGGCCACTGGTGGAAGTATCTGGACCTTCATGAAATAAAGGTCCCCCAGCCACCCCCTCCCGGCTCACTGTGTGCGTCTGAGCGTCTGAGCCGTCGGCTCCCTCTGTTGGCCTCAGTGCGGCCCCACGGCAGCCCCTGGGCACAGGGACGGCCCCATGCAGGCCCAAGGCCAGGAGAGGTCCAGGGGACGGTGGGGTGGGCAGCCTGGGCAGCCAACCTCTCCAGGGAACTAAAAGGGATCCCTGCAACAGCAGTGCTCACAGGGGACAGAGTGGCTGAGCCCCGGCCTCGGGTCCCCACTTGCCATACGGGCCCAGGGCCCTCGCCTTGCATTCTGGGGCCCAACCCTTCACGTGGGTGCTGGCAGCGGGGGCTGGCTGGTTCCCACAGGGGTGGGGGTGTCTCCTGAAGCCCCAGGTCCAGCAGCTCTGCTCTCACCACCTCTCCTTCACTTGGCGACGCCAGGATCTCTGTCCTCCCAGCTACAGGGCCCTCACTCCCTCCCCAAGGCCTCCAGGGCTGAAGTGGGGTTCACAGTACAAGGTTCCTGTGGGCCAGGGGTCCGGGTTGGGGGCCCGGGGCTGGGGGCTGTCTTCATGGGAAGGGCCCACACCAAGGGCACGGCCTGCGAGCCCCAGAGGGACTCTGGCCTCTGCTCAGCTCGGGCCCAAGGGCAGGGCGTGGGGTGGTCTGTCCCCTCAACCAGTGGGCCCAGGAGATGCGTCCCCTGCGTTGAGGCCGAGCAAGCCCTCGGGTCTCCGGCTGTCACCAGTCATGGGGAAACGCCCCGCCGCCCGCCTCCCGGTGTGCGTGGTCGGCGCCGTGAGCTCGCTGAGCCTGCTGCTGGAGCCAGCAGGGGTGGGTGGGAGCCGGCTCTGCCCCACAGACGGTCTCAAGGCCGTTGTGGGAGAGGTTAGGGTTGGCCCACCTGTGCCCACTGTCTCTAGAGCCCAGAGACATGTGGCCAGAGTGCGCCCTGTGTGCCATCTCCAGTGTGCGCCCTGGGGCGGTGGGGCTGCACCCTCACCCCTGCCCTTGCACCCACCCCCACCACCTTCTGCTCGAGCCCAGACTGTGAACGTGGGCGTGAGGGTCACGGCCATGAGGCTCTCCTGCTGGAACCTAGAGCCCCCCCTCATTTGGCCAGCAGTGCAGCCCTGGGGGGTATGCAATCCCACTTCTCAGATGGGAAAACTGAGACTCGGCATGTGAAGTGGCATCCCAGGGCCACAGGCTGATCAGAACTGGGACGCTGGTCCAGCTTGGGGGCATCTGCCTTCCTCACACCCTCAGACGAGCCCGGATCCTCACACCGCAGGCCTGGAGCCCCCGCACCAGCTTGTAGGGGACGGCTGAGGCACCATGTTTTGTCATCACCGAGGTGGGACAGCAGGGACTCACTGGGCTGTCGGAGGCTGGCTGAGCCAGGTGGAGGGAGGTCCCGGGGTCCTGTGTTTAGTGACGACCCCCAGTAGGGGGGGTCCGGGCGGACATCAGAGTGGGGTCATTCAGCCTTCACTCAGCACTGGAGCAGCCCAGCTTCTGGGGCCGGGACCGCCTCAGCCCAGAGCAGAGGCCCCCCTCCTGCTCTGAGACCTTCCACGTCAGGGTTTCCTGTAGCCTCATCCAGCAGCCCCCTCCTCACTGGAGCCCCAGGTTTGCGAAGGCAGTACTTACCACTCTGTGGGGGGAAGGCCCCCTCGGTGCCCCTGGGCCCCAGGCTGGGAGTGTGGGGGTCAGGGGACCAGGCCCTTCTCTCTCCCCGTCCTGAGCCCCACAAGGAGCTGGAGGCCAGGTCCAGGTGTGGGAGAGGCCGTGTCCCTGTGGCCCCAGCCCTCCCTCCCCCAGGCCTGGACCCGGCCTCCCTCCTGCATGAAATCGGCTGAGACCAGACGCCGCCAACGGTAATAAAATGCTCAAGTCACAACTTGACACAAAATCATTGGTCCATAAAAACGCACCGAGAGGCCCTTGTGTCACCGACATCCCTGCGTGCAGGCAGTGCTTACCAGGTGGCAGTTCCCAGACGGGCGGAGTGGACAGTCACCCCCGGGGCAGCTCTTGCTGCGACAGCTCAGGTGGTAGGGTCCCACTGGGCCCGGCGGCCAGGAGAGGGTCACATGGGCCAGAAGGCCAGGAGTGACCTGGAACGTGGGCCAGGACTGAAGCTCTTGATCTTTGCCCAGTGGGCAGCAGAGGGAGCGGTCACCTCTGGCCACCACGGGGGTGCAGAGGCCAGGCGGGCCGCTGGAACGTGCTGGTCTCGGTTGCCCGGCCAGAACTAAACTCCACCCGCCCCGGGAAAAAGGCAGGTACGGGAAGGATTTGGGTGGGGCCGAGGAGTCGGGCCCGGAGAGTCCTGCCAGGGCCCCCGTCACCCCCCACCCCACTGCCCGTCCTGCCACAGGGTCCCACGGCCACAGGCTGCCCAGCACCTGTCCCTGGGCTTTGTGTCACCTCCAGAGACCTGTCCCCGGCGAGACCTGTTCCTTTGGAGCCCGGGCCTCGCCGGCCACCCGGCCCACTCCATAGGGGACAGGGGGCCCCAGGCAGCCGACACCCCCACCAAGTCCAACCTCATGTGAGCGCCGGGCCTGGTGTCATCCCTGCCTCTGTCTCCCCACCTCCCGACATGGGGACAGGGGCTCCGAGGCCTCTCCCAGGTGGAAAGCCCACCCTGGGCCTGGGCCTCCCGCCTGGGGCCCCCCAGGCTGACAGTGCTCCAACGACAGGGTTTCCTCCCGTGACCAGAGGCAGGAAGGGCAGGAGGGGCGTCCGGCCCGCCCCAGGGACGGGGCGCAGGCCCCCTAACGTCCTCCCGGGTCGACGCAGTCACCTGTGCTGACTCCCCCCGCCTCCCTGCTGCCTGCCGTGGCGTTGAGTGAACTCCGGAAGGTTCTGGCCCGGGGACCCCACCGCCGCCGGCTCGTTAGTGGGACCCGTGCTAAGTGGTTGTTAAGCCGCTAATGACTAATTTTAAGGGATTAGTGCCGCGGCGGTAAGCCATGAGTGCCAGGATGTGGCGGCGCTGGGTGTGTGGCAGGCTCCTTCCAGCTTCCCGAGGCGCCCGGGGAGGACCGCGCCGCCCCCCCTCGGGGCCGCCAGCCCCAGCGCCTGCGATGTCCATTGTCTCCTTCCTGCCCGCACACTCCTGCTTCCTGTCCTGGAAACGAGTAAAGCCCTGGGCCTTCTCCAGCTCCTCAGACTCCGAGGTATGGGCGCCGGGACCCACTGAATCAGAATCTGCATTCGACGTGACGCCACGCGGTTCCTGTGCCCTGTTCAAGTCGGCCAGTCCCCCTTCCCGATTTACAAGTTACAAAACTCCTCCCTGTCTGGGAGTTGGTCCCATCCCACAATGATCCTGCAAGCGGAGTCTTGTCAGAGGAGGGGGCCAAGGTCCTGGAAGGGCGGGACCTGCCTCAGGCCACAGGCACGTCTGTCAGGCCCGGACTCAAACCCAGCCCTTGGGCCGAGGTCAGCAGCCTCCACCACCCCAGCTTCTGGGGCAAGCTGAGTGACTTCCCTCGTGATTTAATGTCTCCAGGACGCTAGGGCCACTCAAGGGCCAGGCCACTCCTGGGCAGCCTGGGAGGGGTGACTCAGAGGTCCGGGGCCTGGAGTCGGGCCAGACAGGTGGGGCGTGCATGTGCCTACATGTGGGACTGTGCACGTGTGTGCCCATGTGTACACGCGTTGGATGTTAACACGCGCTGTGTGCCTGCGTGGCTGAGTCACGTGTGCACATGCGTGCAGTGAGGACAGCTGGCTTTACCCAACTTAGATTCCTGCTTCCGGCCCAGAGAGGGGCAGGGCCTTGCCCAGAGTCACACAGCACTAGGGGCCCACGACGGGGAGCGGGGACCGTGGTGCAGACGTCCTCCAGCCCACCCCTCCACCTGTCTCCGTGTGATTTACGTTTCTTTTCATTCCCTTCTGCATCTTCAGCTACACACTTTCCATGCACGTTCAGTGTAGGAAGAAAACCCTCAGCAGGAGAAACACGGAGTGAAAGGAAGGCCCAGCCCAGCCCAGCCTCGCCCGCCTGGCGGGTGGGCAGACGAAGCGCGGCGTGCGTCTTCATTTCAAACAACTGTGGGTTCTGCTCTGCAGTTTGGGTTTTTTTCCTCATTTAACAATTGTCTTGGAAATTTTCCATAAAAGCTTCTACCAATACATTCCACTGGGTTTTTGTTGTTGTTTCCAAAACGCTTAAGAAGTTTTATTGGAAACAATAACCTGCAGAAACCCCGGGTCCTCGTCCTGAAGTGAGACTGGCAGCACCTCAGGACGGCCATCGTCTGAGCCATGTCGGCCGCCGCCGTAAAGACAGACGCAAGCAAACAAACAAATTTCTGGGTCCAAATGAACAAGTGTTGCTTGGAACCCTTCTTCTCGTGGTTCTGGTCCCCACCCTACTCCCAGCCCCAGGTTTTCCAGAATGAGCAGTAAGTCTGGGTTTTTCCCCGATGGGTTAGTATTTCTGAGACCTGGACCCCTGGCATGCCTTGGGCATGCCGGCCGCCCCAGCTCGCCCGCCGGCTGCCAGGGGGCGTCCTCCCTTGTGCCTGCGCTGTCGCCCGCAAACTCAAGTGCTGGGGTCCTAGCCCCTGTACCTCAGCATGTGACTGTTAGGAGACTGAGCCTTCAGAGAGCTGAGTTACACTGAGGCCTTTAGGCTGGGCCCCAGTCCCCATGACTGTCCCCGTAAGAGGAGGAGACTGGGGCGCAGACACACACAGGACGGGCACGCCGAGGAGGGAGGCCTCAGGGAGCCAGTCCCGCTCACACCTGGGCCTCGGAGCCCAGCCTCCAGGACTGTGCGGAAGCCGGTGTCAGTGCCGCTAAGTCGCCCAGACTGTGCTTCCTTGTTCGGGGCACAAGCCGGCCGACGCCGGAGCCTGCCTGCTCTCCCTGGCACCCCGCGGGACCACCGCCTGGCATTTTTTAATGCAGATTTTACTTCTGATACACATATATTACACATATTTTCATCAGTTTTACTGTCTTCCCAAGAACCTGTAGAACCACCCTAATGAGAGAAATAATGTGCAAGCCACATGTCATTTGAAATTTTTCAGTAGCCACATTTAAAAAGCAGGCGAACTTACTTTTAAGGGATATATTTTATTTAACCCAACATACACCAAATTTTATTCCAACACGTCATCAACATAAAAATTAGTTTTGTGATATAAACAAATACTGAATCGTGTTGTGTATCCGAAATGAATATAGTATGTCAATTACTTCCTCTTTTTCTGGTTGAAGGGCAGCCAGTTTACAGTGTGTCGGTTCCTGGTGTGCAGCCAGGATGTACACAGATGTACATATGTTCGTTCCCATCTTCTTTTTCATTATAGGTTACAGTTACATCTTAATTTAAAAGTAATGAGCTCTCTAACACGTGTATGTGAATTGGTGAGACAGTACTTACCACCTCTTGGCACCGAGCCTCGGAAGTGCTGCGTCCAGTTTGACACTTACCGCCCATCTCGGCGGGACCAGCCTCATCTCCAGCGCTCAGTGGCCGCCATGGGGCAGGACGGCTCTGGACCCCCAGTAAGTAACCGTGGAGGTAGAGCCTCGTCCCCCACAGGTCCTGGGCACCCCACAGCATCCGGCTCACCAGAGGCCACTGCCAATCCACCGTGGGTGTCAAAGGCACCTCCAGATTGTCTCCTGTTTGCCAGATGAGAGAAGTGACTGTCCCGCAGGCCACCGGGGAGATCATGGAGATGCTGGCAGAGCCAGGAAGCAGGAAGCTACATCCCCACAGACAGAGGTGACACGGGGCCCAGACCTGAGCCATCTGCTCCCTCCCGGGCACCCTTGTCCCCCAGATTAGCCGCTGGGACCCAGGCAGCACGCGTTGGTCTGGACGCCAGGACCCGGCTCCAGGCCACGTGCCAGGTGCTCCCAGGCAAGTCTCCGCACCTCCATGAGTCTCAGTCTCCACATCCAGAAAATGGACCCACAGCAGAGCGGCTGCAGCCTTTGTGAGCCCCACCCCCCACCCCTGGGCCCTGCCAGCGCTGCCCCAGGCCCTCCACCTGGTGGGGCTTCCTGTGTGGCCTCTGCCATGCGATACCGTAATTAGTTCAATTACCAGCAGACTTCATGTCTTTTTTTGTCTTTTTTTTCAAACTTAAAGTGGAAATTAAATTTTGCACCAGGTTTACAGACTGTTAACAGAATTCACTTAATCAAACCCCAACACCAAGTCCTTGAAAATGAGAATTAAAAAAGGTCTGCATTTGCATATTCATGTTTTTAATAGGGTTCAGACGGTATATTTGCAACTGATGAAAAGGATTAATTAAACCTAATTTGCATTGGTGGAGCATCTTAACCCCTTCCCTGCCAGCCCCAGGCTGCGATTGTCCAGACGGTCAGAGGGGCCAAACGCACAGCCTGGCAGGTGGCCAGAGACGTGGCTCTGGTGCCCCTTCCTGGCGGAGCCCGCGGGCCCCACCGCAGCCGAGCCGGCCTGGGCCCTCAGCCTGCACATCTGCTCCTGCGGCAGCTCTGACGGGGGCAGCGTGGTGGTTTTCACTTAAAAACAAACATATCTGGGGATTTCTTTTTTCTTATAACATTCATGACCTGTCATTGTAAAATATTTGGAAACTGTAAGAAAGTCTCAGGAAGAAAATGAAAATCACTTATGGCCCGTCACACAGAGATAATCACTGTATGGGATGGACACCTGTTTTCCGGACCCGCCCCGTGAGCGCCTGCGTGTGCTGCGTGGTGTGCACGTGTGCGTGCGCACCGCTGCCTCCTGGCCCCAGGCCTGCAGCTCCGAGCCGGCGTCTGCGTGGGCTGGTTTGTGGTATTTCAGTTTTCGCCAAAGATCCCAAACTTTCCGTGACAGGATTTCAGGAGTATGGCTCCCGCGGCGTGGAGAGCGCATGGATGCTCGCTTTATTGGATCTCTTCTGTCGGGAAATCAGAGTTTTCCCACTTGATGTGGTTGTGGTGATTTTTTAACAAAAACCAAACGTGCTGCCGGGCGCTTCCTCACTGTACCTTCGCGCACACCGCCCGGGAGCTCTCGGGCTCCAAGGGCGAGGATGCTTGGAGGCCCTTGGCCGAGGGGCCCCATGGCCTTGGTCAGTCTGCACGCCCAAGGGTGTCGTCCCCTGTTGCCCCAGGGACCCTGAGGCCGAGACATCAGCAGAGCCATGTCCCCGAGGCGTCCATGAGACAGGACCCAGGCAGGAAGAGACAGGCCCTGCGTTCGAGGACACTGCGGGTGTGTTTACACCGGGACACTCGGAACAACTCAGCTGGGCGCTGAGGCACCCCTGCCGGGGCCCCTCCTGCCCGGACTGGACATCTCGGGGTGTCGGGTGGTGGCAGCAGGGCGGGGTTGCCGTCGCCCAGGCTGTGGCGGCTTGAGCACAAGCACGCGGACAGCAGGCACAGAAAATTCACGGAGATGACTTCATCTGGAGGCCCAGACCGCGAGGTCAGCGTGTTGCACGTGGACGCACAAAGGGGAGTGCGGACCAGTCACGTTCGTTGCACTAACTGGTTCTGGGACTGGGCGCCCGGGGCTCCGTCTGACGCCTGGGGTGAGCCGTCCTCTGTGTGTGGGGGGGGCCGGGGCACCGCTCAGGGCCAGCTGATACCACAAACGAGCAGGAGCCGGACCCCAAGGCAGCGGCCAGGGCGGCCGAGGGGAGGGAGCAGACAGCTTGCACATGCAGAGGGCTGTGAGTCACAGCCCCGGGGGAGGCGGGTCCCCCTCCCAGGGGCAGGGTACTTGTCAGCACCCCCCCGAGGAGGAGCAGACCGTGGCTGTCCCCAGTGGGGCTCACGGTCAGGTCCACCAGGCCAAGTGCACGTCGATGGGCCCTGGACAGGGAGGAGCTGTCCGGGTGATGCTCCGATGCCGGAGGACCTGTGCCCCAAGGGGCGGGGAGGCTTGAGAAGAGCCCAGGCCTGCGGGCAAGGCCTCAGAGGGCGCGGATCGCGTGAGAGTCACAGACGGCGGAGAGCCACGTGCAGAGCCGGGAACTGTCTGGACCGGCGGCCAGGCAGACAAACTGTCAGCTTTTTCTCTCTCTCTCAGTGGGGACCGACTGAGACAGTCCAGTTCACCGTTTATCCCAGGTCTGCACGTGTGACAAAGGCGGACGGTCGTGCACCCACCACCATATGCCCCCAAATCCAGATAATTCATGTGCTGCCTTAGCTCGGGCGGGGACAACAGAACACCATAGCCCGGGCGGCTCAGACGGCGCTCCTTTCTCAGGGTTCCGGAGGCCGGGGGTCCCGGGTCAAGGGCTCGGCGGGCTCGGTTTCTGGCGAGGGCGGCCCAGCTCCCGTGTCCTCACATGGCACAGGGACCCCGGTGTCTCTCCCCGGTCTCGCAAGGCCACAGCCCTGTGCCCACATTTCACCTTAACCACCTCGTAAAGGCCCGACCCCAAAGGCAGTCACACACATGCGGGCAGCCCACAAACCTTCGGCCCCCAGCAGTAGGTTTTCCCTGGCTGGCAAGGCGTTTGGGGCAATTTAAGCAAATCTGGTATGTTTAGCTTGTGGTTTTAACAAAACATTTAGAAGCATTTGATTAAAGTTTATAATCAGTATCTAAATATCTGGGAAATTTTATTGGTTAATTTTTTTAGTTGAGATTGATTAATTGCACAAGTGTTTAAATATTTAGGGAAATCTGCATAATAGATTCCTAAGGTTAGAGCACTGATCGCCAGACGTCGCACAGAGAAGACGGAAGAGGCCCAGACAGGCAGAGGGGCGACGGGCTCACCCCGCACAGGGCGTCTCCTGTGGGAGAAGCCCGGCCCCCCAGCCCGGGGGCTGATGGGGGGGCGCCGACGCTGGGGCCTGCCCCCGCCCACCACCACCCACTCGTCCTCCGCCCTTCCTAGTTTCACGACTTAGGTCCAGGAAAACCTCCAAGTCTCCGGGAGCCTGCCGCTCAAAGGCTCTTGTCTTTCTTCAAGGAAAACAAGATGGGATGCAGACCTGGAGGCGGAGGCAGGGATTTCGGGCCATGAAGAGGCCGGAGCAGGACAGAGAGCCCAGCGCATCGGGGGCAGGAGGGAGCTGTGGAGACGCTGTGGAGATGCTGTCCTGACACAGCGGGTGAGGAGGTACCATGGTGGCAGGTGCGACCCTAGGAGAGGACGGGGCCCCAGGCAGTATCCCCTGGGGAGAGGGGGGCATCCCGGACGTCATTGGGGTGGACACCTTCCCAACTAAAGGAGACTGTGCGCTTCCAAAGGGCCTGCGCCTGGGAAGATCCCAAACCCAAGACTCTTGCGCGTCTGAGCCAGACAGTGGACCCTACAAAGGAGACCAGATCGAGGCTGGTTTCTACCCTGAATACCCGGGGCCGGGGACAGCGGGCAGCATGGGGTTTGATGGAAGGACGGGCTCTCAGGAGGCACACCCAGTTAGTGTCTTCCCCAAAGGCCTGTCCCAGTGGACCAAAATGTGGGACAAAACCGAGGGCCCAGAGAGTCACAGGCTCCGAAGGTGAGCACCCACGTTGGCTTCGGCTGAACCAGGTCTGAATGGTCCCGTAAGCCCGTCCACGACGCCCAGTGAAGCGTTATCATCACTCAGGAAAGTGCACACACCGGGGGTGATGCTCCGTGGTGCCTGGGCGTGTGGAAGGTTCTGCTTCTGTTTTTAATTAATTCGGCCGTGTAACAGGTGCCACATGCCAGGGACTGAGTCATCGGCCTGAGCCGTGGGGCCCCCCCACCCCGGTTGTCACGTCGATGCTGGGAAGCAGCCGGGCCCACTGCCCGCGCCCTGAGGTCTGCGTCCATCGGGCCTCTCACTCTGTCCAGTGCTGTCACATACACAGCGCTACACCTCGTGCGGCTAAGCGGTGCCGCCTTTACGCTTACCAGGTAATCGGCCAACTCTTCCGCCCTCAACGCGATGCTCCAAGGCATATCCGTAAAATCCCGTTGCGTAAACATACCCCCGAAACGCATGTCCGTTGACCCAGCAGATGGACATCAGGGCCACCTCCAGCGCTTTGCAGCTGAAAGAACCGATCTGCGGACACAGCAGCGCGTCTCCTTGGGTTCCGGAGCAAGCGTTTCTTGAGGATTTCACAGGAGATGGAGCTGCTGGTCGGGGCGTCTGCGAACGCTCAGCTTTGCAAGATGCAGCCTAATTATTGTCCAAAGTGCCCGGAGCAGTTTGCGTTTCCACCAGCACAAACCTGCACCACCAGCGACCACAGGTCTGGCCAGTCCCGCGGCTACAAGACGGCGAATCTGGGGTCTCTGTGCGCGTCTCCGCGAGTTTCCAGAGGAGCATCTTTCCACGTGTTTGCTTGTGAGAACCTCGTCCCCGTCTGCCACCGTCTCTGTGGCTGCGGGTCTTACTGATTTACGCCCCCGGTACGATCCCTTTGCTGGTTTGTGTGTGGAAACATCTCCTCCCACTTCATGGTTTGCTTTTTTTAGTCCCTTTGTGTGATTCTTTGATCAAGAGAGTTCTCAATGTTAACGGAGTTAAATTTCTCAACCTCGTATTTTACACCCAGCCTGTTTTGCGTCTTGGTGAAGGGAGCCTTCCCACCACACTGAGGTCATAAAGACGATCACCCACATTGTCTTCCACAAGTGATTTTTATTTGAGACAGAAATCCAATTTCATTTTTTCCGCATGAATAACTAATTGTCTCGGTAGCATTTGTTAAATGGTCTCCTGTCTCCCGAGTGGTCTTCCACCGTCTGCGTGGTCATAAATCAGGCTCCATGAGCCAGCAGGCCTGTTTCTGGGCCCCTGCTCTTCCCCCTTGGTCACTAAGCCCATCCCAAAATCAATGCCAAACTATCTTAATTACTGAGCTGCGCACACGGGAGGGGCGGGAGGGGGCTTCTGCGTTCTTGTGACGGTCTTTCCGCTGGTTTTTAAAGAGAATGCTTCAGCCTCGCTGTTACAGCCTGCCGGTGGACTAGAGGCGGCGCCTTTCTTCCGGGTAAGGAAGTTCTAATCCATCCCGATTTCCCCAAGAGTTTTATGAGGTAAATTGTTATCAAAGCGTAACAAATACGAATAAAGACGCACAGATCCTAAGTGAATTTTCTAGTTTTCCAACTTGAAACATTACCGGAGCATCAGACACCATCACGTGCCCCCTTCCTGTCACAACAGCCCCCGAAGGTGACCTCTCACGGCTGGAGAAGGTTTGCCCGTTTCTGAGTGAACTTGAGAGAAAGGAAATCAGACAGGACGTGTCCTTCTGTGTCTGATTCCCTCTGCTCAACACTGTGTGTGACACATGCAACCACATTGCTGCAAGAGGGTCTCTCTCCCAGCTTCTACTGGGGAAGGACATTCAGCAAAGGGGAGAGAATTTTACAGTAACACACCCACTCATCGCCTCCTGTCTTCCATTCGTGTTTTACCACACCTGGTCTGTTTCTTAGCTGTTCCTCCATCAGTCCATCAATTCTTACCTCTTAGGTTCAGAGTGAATGACAGACATCAACCCCCTTCTCACCAGATGCCACAGCCTCTGTGAGATGTACTCACTAGAGCTCAATCTGCAGTTTCACTTGAAGTAAACTCTACGTGTGGGGTGTAAATATCTTAAGTGACAGACGTGCCCAGCAGCACACAGAATGTGGCCATCATTCTAGAAAGTTCCCTCGTTCCTTCTGCGTCCCCAAGCGGCCTTCTCCTTGCCCCGAGAGGCAGCAGCCTTCTGGTGTGGCCTGGCTCTGCGTAAATAAACGGCCCGACACCGCATGGGCGTCCGGTGCGCAACGCCGCGGTGTCACAGGCTGTGGGCCGCGAAGGGCTGACCCCACGCGGGGCCGGCGCCCCCGACACCCCGGCTACTCTCGGTCGTCCCTTAGGGGAGAGCACGGAACAGACGGGGGTCTGGGTCACGGCTGTCGTCGCTGACGCCGGGTCCGCGGTGGGGACGCCCACGGTCCGTGCGTCCCACTGTCGATGGGCCTCCGGGGCTTCACGAGTGGGCCGCGGTCATCCGGCTCGTGGCTTCTGGGGACGCTCTCCGCGGGGCGCGTGCCCGGCGGTGGCCCCCGGTCAAGGGCGCGCGTGCTCGGCCTCAGCCAAAGCTAACGGACGGTGCGCCGGCACAGCGAGGGCCCCGTGACCCACGTCCCCCGTCGCCGGGGTCCCGCCGCCGCCTCGGTTTCCCGGCCGCGGGTCTCACTTCGTTTTCCAGGGACGGGACGCGGGCTGCGCACCCGGACGTCCTCTTCTCTGCGCCTCTTTCAGCCTTTCTTCTCGGTGCGGGGCGGGCATTGGGTGATGAGGGGTCGGTACTTCACGGAGGTGCGGGGGCCGAGCGCAGGCCCCGGCCCTGGGCAGTGCCCTCCCCGGGCTCCGCGCGTCCTCCGTCCCGCCGCCGGAAGCGGGGCCGGGCTTCCGGGAAGCTCCCCGGGGGAGGCGGGGCCCGCGGCGCGGAGCGAGCCGAGGTTCTCCGCGCCCCCGGCCGGCCGGCCGGCCGGCCCGGCCCGCTCCCGGACGCGTGTGGGGCGCGGCGGCCCGCCGGTCCTCGTCGTGGCGCCAGGGGACGCCGCCGCGCCCCTCCCCCTGGGTGTGAACGCTTCGCCGGACGTTCGCGTCGCAGGTGACTCCTCCGGGCGGCCTCCCGCGCGCGGCCGCGTGCCGCCCTCGAGCCTCTTGTCGCTCGACGGCGGCCGGCGCCTCCTGCGTGCTCTCCACGGCGGGGTGTCGGCCCGCGGCGGCGAGGAGCTCGTCCGCGCTTCCTTCCAGGCGCGCTCGGCCTCGCCCCGCGTCCAGCGGCGCGCCCCGCCCGGCCCGGCTCTGCGCGTGGGGCGAGCCCAGGCCGCGTCCCCTCCCGGGCGGGGGAGGGGGCCGGGCCGAGGGGGCGGGGGGCCCTTCCGCCCACCGCCCGCTCCCCGCCGTCGGTCACCGCGCCTTTCCCTTCGTCTCGAAATAAGGTATGTCGCGAATCCTGCTGAATTGGTGACTAGTCCTAACAGCTGGCGGATGACGTCGGCTTTGCTGTGCCCTCGTCTGCAGACGAGGACAGCTGGCTTTCTCGGGTCTGATGGTGGCGGGTCCTTGCCTCGCCCGCCGCCTGGCCGGGCGGCGCCGACGTGGGGGCTGTGCGCGCGCCCCCGTTGCTCCCGGGGGCAGCTGTCCCGCACCGCACCGCTGCTGCGACGGTACCTGCACGCTGTTTCGGTGCCCCGGCTCGACTTCGGGAACCGATGTGCTGCTCCCGGTTCCCGGAGTCTGCACCACGCACAGCGGCGTGCTTAGCCAGGGCCGTTGCCGCAGCTGCCGGGGAACCGCGCGGCTCCGCTCCGCGCCGCTGACTTGGTGAACTGCGCCGACTTTGCTAAGTGATGCGCCAACCTTCCTTTCCTGGGACAGGCCCCGCTTGTTCACAACACACGACCGTTTTTAGGCGTCACTGCATTCGATTTGCTGTTTTAAAAAAAATGGGGGGGGGGTCTGCATTCCTAAGGCATATTCTGAAATTTTCTTGGAATGTCTTTGTTTGATTTTGTCGTCAGAGTGATGATGACCTCACAGTGTGAGTGTGAAGTGATTCCTCCTCCTCTGCGTCTGCAGGTGTGGAGACCTGGTGAGATTTCTCCCTTAAGTATTTGGTAAAATTTGTTAGGGAAGCCATCTAGGCCTGGGGTTTTATTTCTGTGATGTTTGTATTTTATGTTTCATTTTTTATTGAAGCATAATTGATTTACAATGTTGTGTTTTTCTGGTGTACGGCATAATGATTCAGTTATATATATATATTATATTTTTTACATTTTCTATTATGGTTTATTATAGGATATTGAATATAGTTTCCTGTGCTGTACAGTGTGACCTTGTTTGTCTATTTTACATATAATAGTTTGTATTTGCAAATCCCAAACTCCTAATTTATCCCTCCCTCTGCACCTTTCCCCCTGGTAACCATATGTTTGTTCTCTATGTCTGTGAGTCTGTTTCTGTTTTGTAAATACATTCATTTGTATCATTTTTTTTAGATTCCGCATATAAGTGATATATGATATTTGTCTTTCTCTGTCTGACCTACTTCACTTAGTATGATCATCTCTAGGTCCATCCATGTTGTTGCAAATGGCATTGTTTTCTTTTTTATGGCTGAGTAGTATTCCATCATATGTATACACCACAGCTTCTTTATCAGGTCACCTGTCGATGGACATTTAGGTTGCTTCCACATCTTGGCTGTTGTAAATATTTATGATGTGGTTTCAAGTATGAATAGCTGTCAGACTGTCCTGTGTTTCTCTTGAGCGAGCTTTGGTGGGCCATGTCTGTCAAGGAACGTGGTCATCACAGGATTTACGAGGACGAAGTTGTTTGCGGTGTTCCCCCAGACGCTCATAGAGATTATAACGATGTCCCTTTTTTCATCTCTGATTTTGGTAATTTGTTATTTCTCCTCCTCCTGCTCCTCCTTCTTAGACTAAAGATTTATTAACTCTTTTGCCCTCAGAGAACCAGGATGTGGTTTCATTCATTTGCCTCTGTTGTTCATCTCTTTTCAGTTTCGCTCATTTCTGCTCTTCTTCGTATTTTTCTTCGTTAGTTCACTCTGTGGCTGCAGTCAGACGGAAGCTGCACAGGAATGTCAGCCGGGGGGGAGGTGTGTGATGGAGCTAGTGCAGGGGAGGCTCCGTACAGGTGGAGAGAGAGCTCTGACGGACACCCCGGGGCGGGGGAGCAGGGCACAGGCTGGGAGGGGGCTCCCCAGTGGCTGGTCACGCCTGCTGCTGTGCTGGGAGGAGCTGGTCCACAGCCCCGGGGAAGCGGGGCAGGCTCCTGGGATGCAGGCGGATGAAGCTAGTCAGGCCTAGAGCACGTGGCGTCTGCCCGGGGGATAGGGGGCACCAGGTGAACAGTCAGGCGGGCCGCAGGCTCTGCTAGAGCCCAGGGAGGTTTCTGAGGGGTGACCCGGCGCCCTTCTGCCCTTCCTCACTCTGCCCAACCGGCCTACCTGCCTACCTCGTGTCCGGACACTCGGTCAGGGCAGTGAACCGGGAACTCAAGGCTCACTTGAGAAGGCAGAAAATAAGAAAAGTTAGAGACACTCTGGACCCTGTAATTAGTCTGGTTTACTTTAAAGTCAAATATATGTTCTAGTTCTTTTTCATTTAAGCAGGGAATATACCTTTTGAGGGAGAGGTGATTAGGTTTATTTATTTTATTTTTTTAATGGAGGCGCTGGGGCACGCACCCCACCACTGAGCTACACCTGCCCTCCGGGATATACCTTTTGATCTCTAGGTAACATTTAGAAAAATTGACAATATATTGAAATACAACAAAAAACATCAGTATTTCTATTTGGGCTACATTCTCAAACTGCAATGCAGTATAACTTGTAATTAATCAGCATTTTATAATTGGACTTTTGAAGTCTTCTCCTAAATAAGTCTCGAGTCAAAGAGGAGATTTAAAGCTGCACTTAAATTCTCTAATGGTGACGAGAATGTTAAATGTTTCATTAGGGATTCCCCTAAGACTTGGAGAAAAAAAAAAGTATAGATTAAATAGGTCCACTATTTAACAAAATGTAATAAAAGCCGAGAACTTAGAAAGACATCAAGAAACAGAATTTATATTAAAAAACTGATTACTAGTGAAATGTATACATTCTAAAGCTGATTCTTGTAAATCAATATTAACCCACTGATGGCAGGTGACACGTGGGTTTTAATAAGCCATCCGGGTGATTCTGATGTGTGCTGAGGTTTGCAAATCACTGACAGTGTCTTTAAAGGCAGGTGCATTAGCCTAATCGAACCGCTGATTAGTGAACCCACCCTTTCTGGAAGTGCTGTATGTTCGGGCGTTGGGGACATCAGAAGCTGAATGCCTCCAGCTGTGGTCCCCGCACCAGCAGCACTGGTGGCACCTGAGCATTGTTAGAGATGCAGATTCTCCTGCCCCATGCCCACACCTTCCGAATCAAGGGCCCGAGAACCTCCTTTAACGGGCTCCCCAGGAGATGCTGATTAGACGCTGAGATTACTCCCTGCAAAATACGGAAAGAAGTCAGGACAAGCCTGCAGGGAAGGAGGGGGACTCCTGAGGCCTCACACCAGACAGGGGTGTGAGTCCCAGAGACTGCATATCCCCCGGGCTGGGCGTTCTGTGCCCAGAGGAGTTGGCCGCCCAGCCCGAGGACACAGGTGGGAGGGCATCAGAGACCCCCAGCCCGCCGGACTCGGATTCAGGAGTGCTTAGTGATTCTGAATGCGTGTGTGCCTATTAGCACAGTTCACATTTCACTAAGGAAATAAGTTACAGAACTGCAAGAAGTGACGGACAGACCCACTAGCACGTGGGGAGGTTTGAGCGCGCCTCTCGGTATTGGACGCAACAAGCAGATGCAGATCAGGGAGGATTTAGAAGATTTGAACAACAGAAGTAACTCATTTGGTCTAGAAGATATTTATAGAACTCTGCATGCAATAGTTGGAGAATTTACTTTCTTTTGAAGTGCACAGGGAACATTATAAAGTTGACTACATGTTAGGTCATAGGTCTCAGCAGACAGAATTGATGCGTAGGAAGAACGTTCTCAAGTCACAGCACGAGTAGACTAGAAATCCATGCCAGTTAGGGAAACTCTAATCCCTGAAAATCTTAATCTGGAAATTGAAAGATGTACTTCGAACTACTCATGGGCCAAAAGGTCTTATAATGGAAATTTAAAAATACTTAGGAATAATAATGAAATACCAGAATATGATAATGAATGTAATACTATGTGGTACTTAAAGGGTGATTTATAATCATAAATGCAAATTTTGGAAAGGAAAAACCCCAAAATTGATGAATTAAATATCTAACTTATGAAAGTTAGGAAAGAAAACAACAAAATTAATCTAAAGAGAATGGAGGAGAAAATTTTTTTAAAAAACAGAAATTAATGAACTAGAAAAGAAAGATGGAAGGGGGAGGATGACAAAGATAAAGTTGTTTTCTTAAAGACCAACACTGCTGATAACTGCTTGTAAGACTGATCGACTTTTAAAAAGATGGAAAACACCAATAAAACTGTTAGGATTGGGAAGGGGACATTACTGCAGATGACAGTAGAGATTTAAAAGTTAATAAGGGAATATTATGAACATCTTTTTGCCAATAAATTTAAAAGTAGAGATGAAATAGTCAAGTTCCCAGGAAAATACAAATTACCAAAACAGATTCGAAGCCCACCACCTGAACTGTGCTGTAATAACAACAGAAATTGAGTCAGTATTTCAGAAATGTTCCCATAATATAAAAACTGAGCTCAGCCTGTTTAATGGGCGAGTTCGAGCAGGACACTCAGGGCACAAGTGATTCCGGTCTTCTCCCAGCAAAGGGAGTGAGAGCAGTCGCTCCCCAGCCGGTCCTGTGAGGCTGAGAGGGCCGTTACGCCCCAGCAGAGGAGGGTGAGGAAAGGGAGCTTCAGGACAGGCTCTGACGAGCACACACGCAAAATCCTAAGAATTGTAGCAAAGCACGTTGGAGCATTAGGAACACATCACAGGCAGTGTGTCCCTGCGAGTGAAAGGGCGCCTTGACGGTGGAAGGCGTGTTTGCACCTTTCTCCACGGTAACGGAATAAAGGAGAAAAACCTCTGTCCATCTCAGTAGGTGAAGGAAGAGCATTCAGGAGAGAACATGACACCCACTCATGTTTAAAATGCCCAGAAACGTGGAGCCTAAGATTCCCTTCCCCCGAAACCTCAGCGACACCAGGAGTGGCAGGTCACCGGAAACACACGGGGGGGGGGGGTTCCCGGGACTGGAGAGACTGGTTCTAGAAGGGGTGTGAAAGGGTAGAGGACCAAGAACAGCCAGAGGGTCTTGAAGAAGACCTGGGTGGCGGGAGTCAGTAAGACACGCCGTGAATCGGTCGTGAAGTCCGCTGCGGGTGGGACGGCATTCTCGACCACGGGGACAGGGTGCAGTGACGTGCGTGCTAGACTTAACCTGTGCAGGCGTGACACGGGGCAAGGGTGGGTCTACAGATCAGCTGGGAAATGGACTGGTCAGCAGATGGTGCTGGGAATGCTGGTTGTCCCCGCGGGGTGGGGAGGGGTGATACTCAACACGTGAAGAGAGGACAAGGCCCAGCACGACAGAGAAGTGGATTGGCACACCAGCCAGAGTGGCGGCGAGAGCGTCTGGCCAGCCAGAGACAGCACGGGGAGAGTGAGGACAGGCCAGCCTGGAAGACACTTGCAGCCCACGTAGCCAGTGAAGGGTTAGCACTCAGGGTGAGGAACTTCTAAAATTAAAACAAACAAACAGAGACAACCCCGTGGAGAAGGGGAAAGAGGCAGGAACAGGCTTTCGTAGAAAAGCAGACGGGGCGGCCAGGGACCGTCCACCCAGCAGCGGTGGGGAGAGGTAGCTGAGAGCCTCTGGGCCGCCCTTGTCCATGCTAGACTGATGAAGCTGACAGAGCCCGAGACCGCCCGTGGCAGCAGGGTGCAGGCCAGCTGCAACGTGGGCACTTAGAGGAGTGCGAAGTGGTGCAGCTTCTGGCGTTTCACTTCGGTCACCCGGCCGTGTTGATGATGTGGCAGCGCTTGGCCCGGCAGCTGCGCTCCTGGGCGCCGCCCTGAGAGGAAGTTTTGCACGTGCTCCAGGGGCCCAGGCAGGAGGGCACAGCGTCGCCGTTCACAGGAGCAAAGCACTAGAAATACCTGCGTTTCCATCAGCAGTGCGGCGAGTAAGGATGCGGAGGTGCCGTGGACCGTAGCACACGGGGCAAGATGATGGACTGCGACCACACACCCCAGTAGGTGGATCTTAAAACTGGGGTAAAGGAGCAAGGTGTAGAAGAATACGTGTCCTGGGACACCATTTTTATGTCCGAAAATAATTTCAAAGTAAGTGCTGTGGTTGTGAACGCACAGACAGGTGGCACAACACTAGGAAAGACAGTAATGCTGATAAAATTCATTTCAGACTAGCAGTCAGCTCTGGTGGCTGGGGGTGGCCGGAGGGGACACACAGCACATTAGATTCCCAGGCGTGTGTTCTGTTACCAAACTGCATGACTGGCGGGGAGGGTGTAGCTCGGGTGGAGCATGCGCTTGACACGCACCAGATCCTGGGCTCAATCCCCAGCACCTCCATTAAGAATAAATAAAAGCTTAATTTCCTCCCCCCTCCAGAAAAGAATAAATGTCGTGATTTATATAGGTATTTTTAGGCTATTGTGTATGTATCAAATAGTTTTAATCCAAAAAGAAGAAAGATAGACTGGCAGGGTGATGCCACCATGTCCGACATTCCTCTCCCGGGAGCCCCAAGAGGAGAGGAGAAATGAGCACAGAAAAGTCCTTGAAGAAGGGAACCATGCCCCACACTTCTTAAGTTTGGTGACACGTTTATAGAGCCTGGGTCTATTCTATAGGAAAATGAAATCGGACTGGATAGTAGGCCCAAATATCAGACCTGAAACTGTATAACTTTTGGAAGAAACAACATGAGAAGATCTCTGTGACCTCAGATTTAGGCTGAGTTCTTTTTGTTTTTGCGTTTGGTGGGGGTTTTTGTTTTGTTTTGAAGGGGGAGGTAATTAAGTTTGTGTTTGTTTTTGATAGTGGAGGTACTGGGGATTGAACCCAGGACCTCATGCATGCTAAGCTCGCGCCCTACCACTGAGCTACACCCTTCCCCACCAGGCAGAGCTCTTTGCTGTGACACAAAAACCACAGTCCATACCAAAAAAAAAAAAATTGGTGAATTGGACCAAATCAAAGTTAAGAACGTTATCTCTGTGAAACTGTTCAGAAAATGAACAGATAACTCAGACTCCAAGAAAGGAGAACACATTTGCAAATCACATCTCTAACAAACAGCTTGGAACCCAAATTCTCAAAACCCAGCAATAAAAAAACCCCCAAATTTTCAAATGGGTGAAATATTTCAAACTACGTGTTTCCAAAGAGAGAATGTGGACAGTAAATAAGCACATGAAAACGAAGCACGTTAGCCCTTAGGGAGACGCAGGCTAAAATGACGGGGAGGCGGCCCTACCTGTTCGTAAGATGGTGAAACCAGGAGCTGGCAGTCGTGAGGCCGTGCCTCTTCTGTGTCGTCGGGGGAAAGCAAGGTGTCACCACCACTTGGGACGACAGCTCTTGAACGTACAACGTTTAAGTTCTTAAACACAGCTTCTGAAGCGTACAATGACCGTATAAGCTAGTCTGTCCCATCAGAAACATCTACCCTAGGAAACTGAAAAATTGTGGCCACTCAAAAAGCTGTACCAGGAATGTTCTAGAAGCGCTACTCTTCATTGCCAAAGCCAGAGACACCTGCGTGTCCTTCAGCTGGTGAACAGGGGAGTGAGCCGTGCTCATCCACACAGTGGAGTAGCGTGCTCAGCACCGGAAAGGACCGACCAACACCGCGGGGCAATCCCAAGTGCCTTGTGCTCGCGGGACGCGGCCTCTGAAGCTGAGATTCTGTGATACAGAGCAGTCGTGCCCTGGAGCCCTGGTGGGCGACAGGAAGGGTTACTCCAGGGACCAGCTCCAGGGAGCAGGCACCCTGATTTGGGAGGTGGTCCCATGACTCTGTGTTGGTCAAATTCTCAGAATCGTATGTCAGAAAAACTCAGTTTTACTGCACCTGAGCTAAAACATAAA
The DNA here is from genome assembly GCF_048564905.1 of Vicugna pacos. Classification (NCBI taxonomy): domain Eukaryota; kingdom Metazoa; phylum Chordata; class Mammalia; order Artiodactyla; family Camelidae; genus Vicugna; species Vicugna pacos. The sequence continues at coordinate 46,197,563 of NC_133004.1, forward strand.
TGTAGAAACGAATTCCAACACGAACCGTGTTTTGCGTATCAGCACTAACCCTTGGAATAGCACGCGGACTAAGAACCCATTGGAAATAATGGCCCAAAGTTGGAAACGCCGAGGGTCTCGCGGGAGGAAGGGTACGACTTCTGAGTGGACGTTCCCGAGCATCTCTGCTGTCGCTCTTGGCGGACGCAGCGCAGACACGGAGCAGGTGCACCGGCCGGCGCTCCCCGGCCTCCATGCGGACTGTCTGCTGGGCAGCTCGCTCCACGCAGCCACGGACCCCTCCTCTCCCACCACCTCCCAGGGAAGCCGCTGGGCTCTCTGGGGACAGTGGCTCGTCCGTGCATCTGTCCCTGTGCCGGGAAGTGCCGGCCTCCAGGTGCCACCGCGGGTGGGGGAGGGGTACGCCCCGTGGAGGATTTAAAATCAGTGACAAAGCTGATTAGGGTCCATCTGCTTTCTCGCCTCCCCTGGTGATGCCAGTGGCACCGCTGACCCACACACCCTCCTGGCCGACTGTTAATAATCTGTGTATGTTACTGGATGAATTGTGTCCCCCCCCCCTCAGGAAGACAGCAATGTCCTGACTCCAGCGCCTGCGAATGCACCCCGATTTACAACGAGTCTCTGCAGACAGAGTTAAGATGAGGTCATTTGGGGGGGCCCCTGATCCCGGGTGCAGGGAGAAGGCCGTAGGAAGGTGACGGCAGAGATGGGGTGACGCACCCACCAGCCAAAGAGCCTGAGGGCTGCCAGCAAACCTCCAGCAGCGCGGGGGGAGGCCTGCAGTGGGTCCCCCCTCACGGCCCCCGGAGGACCCGCCGGCCAAGGAAACAGACGTTTCTGTGGCCTAAGCCGCCCGGGGCGTGGTCCTTTGTCATGCCCCCCATCCCAGACTCGCTGTGCAAGCTCCCAGGGGGCACAGCCTCGTGTCTTAGTCTTTAACAGACGCCGTTTTCTACCCGAAGTCGTGCGGAGGACAAGCTCCCGGGCCGCCGGTGGCCCCCGCAGCCATGCACGTGGATGTCGCAGTGACTCCACGCAGGCGGGGGCGCCCATGGCTCACAGTCCACCCCCTCCCTGTTTCAACAGCAGCTTCAAGTAAGCCCCAGAGCACGGGAGGCCGGGTTTAAAGCTGCTGTAACAAGTTCCCGCAACTGAGTGGCTCAAAACAACACATTTACTACAGGCCAGGTCAGAGGTCAGGACTAGGTCTCGCGGGGGCTGAAATCCAGGTGTCCGCTGGGCTGTGTCCCCCAGAGGCTCCAGGAGAGAAGCCATTTCCCGGCCTTTCCAGCTTCTAGAGGTGCCCCTGTCCCGTGACTGGTGGCCCCAGCCTACATCTTCACATCCAGCAAGTGGGGAGGGGCTGGGCGAGGGGTGGAGCAGCCCGAGGTGGGGTCTTCATAGAGACCAAGCACCCCTGTCCCCCAAAGGCAGTGAACACCCTACAGCTCTGGGCTCTGGACACAGTGTGGCCCAGCAGTGACAAGGCCCAGTGTACCCAGTGTGTCCTCCAGAACGAGCGTGGCTGTCCTCCAGCAGGGCACAGGGCTCATCACCCCGCTCTGCCCCGGGCCGGTTTCCATTAAGGTCCGTCCTGCATGACCCCTGGCCCCGAGACTCCTGTCCAGATCGGGGAGGAAATGTAGGCCTGCTGCCGCCCCGCTGTGCGGGCACTCTGTGCTCCGGCCTCCTCGTGTGTGACAGGGGAGGGTGTAGCTCAGCGGTAGCCTGCTTAGTGTGCGCAGGGTCCTGGGTTCAGTCCCCAGTACTGCTGTTAAACACCTAATTACCTCCCCCTCAAAAAAAATCATTTTTGAAAGGGTTGGGTGATGACTCCTGCCTTCTGGGTAAATGCAGCTGGTCCACTCCCGTGGGGCTGTCCCTTTTGACTGGTCAGCACAGGAGGCCGGCCTGTTATCAAATGCCTTGAACTCCCCTCCCCTTCCATTCCACTGCGCAGGGTTATTGTGGCGCTGGCATGGGTCAGCTCTCGTTACAGTCGGAAGACAGCGCCCAGGACATGGAAGCGCTCAGCAAGCGTCATGTTGTTGTGTTCCTCAGACCCAGCAACTCCAGAGGAAGGAAGCCCTTCTCTCCCAGCACCCGCGCGTCAGGCCGCCCTGGAGAAGCGAGCTGACCAGTGTGGCCGGGGGGCAGGGGCTTTTGATTGGCTGGCATTGGGTCTCGTTGTCCACCCCTCTGGAGGGCTAGTACCCCGGAATATGTGTCTCCCGGGAAAGGGGGCTCTCAGACCTGAGAAGAGGGCACGGGGGACGGGAACTGGGTGCTGGGCAGGCCCTCCCTGCCTCCCTCCATCCGTCTCACACACACAGAAGTGTCTTTGACACCAGGCCTTATAAAAAAGACTGAATAAAAGGAGAGAGCGGTGATGTCGCTGTAGCAGGAGACCTGATGCTGTGAGGATGCAGTTCTCCTCCAAGTCAGTCTAAATGTAAAGCAGCCCCGCACAAAAGCCCGGCCCAGCTCCTGGAATAGGGTTCGGTGATCCTGGCGTTGCTCTGACGAGTGTGGGGTGAGGACAGCCGAGGAGAATTTGAAAATAGGGAAGAAGAATGAAGGGGCTTGCCCTGTGAGCTACGGCACCGCATCCCCATGCTCGCTAACCCAGCGTGAGTCTGAGGGGAGCAGATCCGCCAGTGGCGGGGCGTCGGGTGGGAGACAGACACAAGGGGAGGCGGGCGCTCGAGTCAGCGCTCCCAGGTGCGGCGCGGCAACGGTGTGGAGCATCTGGTCGACCATCGGGAGCAGCGTTCCAAGCTCCTGCTTCCTATTCCAGGCAAAGTAAACGCCAGAGTCTTAAATACTCAAGATAAAAAGATACATTGAAAACCGAAAGAAGATAGGGGATTGTTTTAGATCGGGGGTGGCTCAAGAGTCACGGCGTCACAGAAGCAGAGCCCGCGGGAAGCAGGCCTGCGGGAGCCTCGCTTTGTGCCGCGTGGTGGCTACAGGTCCACGCGGACTGTCCTGCGTCTGGACACCCCGGCACCTGACTCTGCTGCGCGGTCTGCAGTTCCAGGGCCACGTCACCGTTTGTCCCTTCAGCTGTCGTGAGCATTCTTGTGAAAAACGAAATCTTATAAAGAGGAAAAGATGGATATATTCTGTTAACATGATGGATATATTCTTGTAAAGAGAACGGAGTTATAAAAAGAATAGGATCTTATAAAGAGGAAAAGATGGGTATATTTTGCTAAAAAGACGAATATATTCTTGCAAAAACAGTAGAATCTCATAAAGAAATAAAGATGGGTATAATTCGCCAAAGAAGCATTCAGAACATCTTCAAGTCACACCGATCACATGGTCATGAAAACTGGAGCCACTTTTGGGGGGGGGCAGCTGCCGTAGGGGCCCCCCCCGGCCCCCCGGGGCCTTGCTGGCCACCTGTCTGTGTGCCGCCCCAGAGCTGCTGCGGGTAATGACACTAAACCTCTCACCTGCAGCCTCGTCCGGCGGATGGCCCCTGGGGCCTTGGACGCTGTGGCTCGTGGCCGGCCAGCTCCTGACGGTTCAAAGCAGAGTTCAAACTCCCTGCTCCCTTGTCACAGGGCAGGACAGACCCTGCGATACCATCCATGCTTCGGAGCTCCCGTGGCATCAGGCAGAGGCTGCGGTCCTGGTGAAGCCACACCCTGGTGGAACCGCCTCCCCTCCCCTCCCCTGCCACCCTCAGGTCCCTCCGGGGACACCCCTTTATGACGTGCTGAGAGGTCCTGCTTCAGGCTCTGCTTCTAGAGACCCAACCTGAAGCCGTTAGCACTGGAGGTGGCCCTGCAGTGGTGAAGGGGGAGGTGCCGGCACTGGGTCACCCACCAGGCAGATGACAAAGGGACCCCTCCCTGGTCACGGGTGGAGCGTGCGTCTCCAGGATGCTGTTGCCATGCGGCTACCCAGGCTTCGGTCTGCGGGGTGGCCTGGGGTGCACGTGGAGGAGATTGGGGGTATCACTGGGGGCTGGGAGGTGCAGGGGCCCCTGTAAGGATCAGGTCTGTGGGCAGAAGCCGGAGGGCCAGTCGTGGTGGACTTCAGTGCAAGGCGAGAGGATGGGGAAGTCAGGTTGCTTGGCCAGGTCCCACCCTGAGCCACTGTCAGACCCAGAACCCGCCAGGTCGAGAGGAGAGGGCCCTGGGACACCACAGCCTGTCCCACAGGACCCATGCCGTTTACCCAGGTAGCAGTCCTCTGGGGAAGATACGGATCCTTCAAGACGCTGGTCCCCCGGGACCCAAGGGCCGGGCGCAGGCGGAGTCCTGGCCGCCCCCGTCCGCTGGGCTGCCCTGCAGACAGCACAGCCGGGCGGCTTCGGCAGCAGAAACGTGTCTCCTCCCAAATCTGGAAGCTGGGACCCACGGCCGAGGCGTCGGCGGCTGGCTGGTTTCTCGCAGGGCCCCTCCTCGCCGTGTAGCCGCCGTCTCCTCCCTGCGTCTGGACGAGCTTTTCCCTCTGTGTCCTAATCTCCTCTTCTTACAAGGACACCAGTCATACTGAATTGGCGCCCGTCCTAATGACCTGATTTTACCTCAGTTCCCTCCTTAAAGGCTCCGTTTCCAAATACAGTCACCTCCTGAGGTCTTGGGGGTCAGGGCTGCCACATGGCAGCTGGGGGGGCAAAATTCAGCCCATCACTCTGGTCCAGGGGGCCATTTCCAGGTTTCTGAGTGTGTCACTGGGACAGGCTGGATGAGCATGCAGACTGGGACCTTGGCCTGTGGAATGAGTTATCGGAGGAAGAAAGGCCAGTGGAGGCCTGTGAAGCCGGGTCCCTTGGCCAAGACAGTCAAAAAGGACATCACATCCCGGGTGGGGTGGAGGAAATCCTGACTGCCCTCAGACTCAAAGGGTGCAGCTGCGTATTCCCGTGGCGTCCCATTTCCTGTGCTCGCCTGGCTCTGCAGGACCAGACGGGCCGCGGTGGACGACTGTGGCCACTGCAGACTCAGTCAAGCAGAAACCCCAGTGGCAGCTGCTCTGAAGTGTCTGCCGTGATCACGAGAACGGACAGATGCAGCCTCTGGGCCACAGCTCGCGGCTCTCACGTGGTCAGTACGTCCTTCTAAGTGCCCTTCTGCAGGGAGGACTCAGAGCGGTTCTGGTCCACTGGGTGGACGACACTAGACTTTCCTGCTGTCTGACCCAGCACAGCTGGAAGGGACGTGCGGGTCCTGGACGTTCCACAGAGCATCTCGCTAGTTGGACTTGAGAAACAAGAGGTAGCAGACAGGCTGAGAGCTGTGGGCAGACATGTGTTCCAGAAAGTGGAGGGGTCTACCAGGTCGCACTGGAGGAGGAGGCCCAGTGGTCAGGGCATGCGGGATGCGCCCTGCTGGATAAGGTGATTGCCTCTGGAACCTTCCACCACGAGGAAAGCGGCACGGGCTTCACTGCTTGGAGAGGCGGCCTGTTCTGCACGGGGACACTGTTCTGACAAGTGACATGGAAAGCTGCCTGTTTTAAGTGGGGCTTCACGTGGGGACCCTGAAATAGCTCTGGGCAGTGGTGCAAGGGGTCTGGCAACTTGGGCCATTGGACCCGGCAGATTCCGTGTGCTCAAGGCGTCCGTGGTAGGTGGACATGATCTACGAATGAGCACCAGGCCACCTGCAACGCGGAGTCACGGAGAGACCAGGAGCTGAGCCCCGGAGCGAGGCCACGCTGTCTGCAGGGAGCCGCACCCCGGCGCAGGCCGCAGGTCTGGGCGGCCCACTCTTCCCGGGGCAGACTGGGCGTCTAACCGTGGGGCACTGAGGGGTTACGCTCTCAAAACTTCCCTCCAGTGGGCACTGATGGGTCATTATTACCCCGTCCAGCTTTAACGTAATGAGAATTTTAAGCAGTGGTGGCCCGAAAACGTATTGTAACCAGAGGCCCAGCCCGCTCAGGGCTGAGGGTCTGAGTCACCCCCTGGGGGAGCCATGTGGACCGGCTTACGTGCTGGTTGAGGCTCTGGGGGTCCAGGACAGGTTGAGGCGGGGATGGAGGAGATGGTGAGTGTCATTGTGGGCTCGCGAACCGCTGCGCCCCCCCCCCCAAGTAAGTGTTGCAGCAGTTACTGCCCGCCCAAGTCCAGGAGAAGCTGTGAGGGAGGAGACAGATCTAATGTGAGAGGTCAGTGCAGGGGATGGGACAAGGGGCGATCCACGCCAGACGCCGCCGGCCTCGCCCCAATGCTGCGGGCACTTCCTCCCCACCCGCCTGACTCCAGCTGCAGCCAGGCCGCCGCCAGCGCCCACGCCTACACCTGCCGCCTTTTCGGAGGGAAAGCCCGGCGGGCGTCTGATCTGCACCGCCCCTCGTGGTGGGGCTCGGGGATTGTGCCCCCTCCCCCGGGGCAGCTGGTGACCAGTGCCCGACAGACTCCGGGTGCCAAAGCCAGGCCCTTGCCTCCAGACAGGACAAGCTCCATCAGCCTTTCGCAACTCAAGTTGCAGGGTGGAATGACGTCCTACAGAAAATGCCTTCCGAGTGTCTGTTTCTCACGTTCCTCAAGAATGGTTCACAGCTGGTACGTTCTAGACACCTGGGAGAGAAGAGAATTCGTTGCTCACGGTGCACATCCCGGGGCTAAAGATGAGCAGGGCTCACTGATTGTCAGACAAAGAAGCAAAGCGACCAAGAGACTGTCCCTCACGTTTAGAAATTCAGTCCCGGGAGAGGAGGAACCACAGAGACCTGGCCTTAGGGACGCCAGGCACGGCTGCAGAGAAGGACACTTCATTGAAAACAGAGATTAAGTGAAGGCGCTCCTAAGGAGCAGGCAGACTCCTGGCGCGTTTCTTCCTGGGTGTGAGCACTCAGGAGATGGGAGGGGCACGTTTTGGAGAAACTGGCCCAAGATGAAAGATCTGTGTGCTGGTAGCTGGTGTCTCGCAACAAAAGCGTCCTGCCGGGTCATCCTGCATGGCCCCCAGATTGGCACGCCCTGCCTGGGCACAAAGATCCCAGCGAGTTTGTCAAGGCGCCACTTCTTTTCACTCTTTTTATTGATGTCAGTTCACCCTTCCTGGTGCAGGCATCACTCTTAAGTATAAACAGAGAGCCAAGACCCCCCAGCCATCCGAGGAATTATCTAACGGCAGAAACCAATGCAAGCATCGAAGGAGCCCATTTCAAATTAAAATTACAGTTAATGTTTTTAGAGAGTTCAGAAGGAAGCTTTTCCACTGTGGCTAGTCAGGTTTTACCTGCTGCCACGGGCAGCCTGGTGGCTTGCAGTCAGCATCCATGTGTCTGAGTGGGCCGTCGTGTTTTTGGTTGGCCAGTTCCATGCTCTTCCAGTCATTAAGGGTTCTGAACATCACTGCTCTTTGTATGCTAAAAAGAAACTTTCAAAAATCAAAAATGATATACATACAATAAAAAAAATCACTTGTCATCCCAAGAGCCAGAATGATCACAACTTGATGAGAAAGAAGCAACCAGCACACACCAGCACCACGGTGGCTCAGACGCCGCACCTCCTGGCAGACATTTCAGAGCAGCCCGCAAAGCCTGCCTCCACAAACCGTGATGAACGTGTACTCTTGAAGCAGACAAAAAAGCAGGGCTCAGCGAGGAAAGACTCAAGGGGAAAGTATAGAACTGAAAAACGCAAGGACAAAAACCAGAAGTTCCCTGGAAAGGCTGAATCGTTGGTTGGGGACAACAGAGGAAGGAATCGGTGAACTCACAGACGCGTTGTGAAGTTCCCAGATCTGGACGACAGAGAGAAGGCAGACTGGAAACAGACAGACCCTTAGGAAACTGTGGGAAAATAACAAAAGTTCAAATATTTGTGTCAGCAGGGAAAAAATATTTTTCTTTGTTTTTTTTTAATTGTGATGTAATTGGCACTGTATTAAATTCAGGTGTCCAACATAATGATCCAATGTTTACACACAGCAAAATGAGCACCACGGTAAGTCTAGTAAACATCTGTCACCACATAGTTACAAGTTCTTTTTCTTTTGATGAGGACTTTGAGGATGATTCTCTTCGCAACTTTCAAATATGCAGTGCAGCGTTATTAACTGTAGTCACCATGCCGTTCATAACATTCCCAGGACTTATTTCATAACTGGAAGGTTTTACTTTTTGACCACCTCCACCCTTTTCCTCAGCCCCCACCAGCCTCCCCCAGTCTGTTCTCTGTATCTATGAGTGTGATTTTATTTTTCAGATTCTACATATAAGTGAGATCATGCCTGTCTTTCTCTGTCTGACTTATTTCACTTAGCGTAATACTCTCAAAGTCCAACCATGGGGTTGCAAATGGCAAGATTTCCTTCTTTTTAACAGCTGAGTAATATTCCAGCGTGTGTATACATACCATGCTTGCTTTATCCAGTCATTAGGTTGCTTCTGTGTCCTGACTACTGTAAATAATGCTGCAATGAACACGGGGGGGGGGAAGCAAATCTTTTTGAGTTTGTGTTTTCATTTTCTTTGAATATATGTCAAGAAGTGGGATTGCTGGATCATATGGTCGTTCTATTTTCATTTTTTTGAGGAAACTGCATACTGTTTTCCATAGTGGCTGCACCAATTTACATTCCCACCAACAATGTAGGAGGGTTCCCTTTTCTCCACACACTCTCCATAGCATTTATCATTTGTGGACTTTAATGATCCCTGCCCCATTTTTAAATAAGATTTTTTTTTTTTTGCTATTGAGCTGTGTGAGTTCTTTATATATTTGGAGTGTTAACCCTTTATCAGATACATGATTTGCAGTATTTTCTCCCACTTGGTAGGTTGCCTTTTCAGTTTGTTGATATTTTCTTCAGCTTTGCAGCAGCTTTTTAGTTTGATGTCATCCCACTTACTTATTTTTGCTCTTGTTGACTTTGCTTTTGGTGTCAAATCTGAAAAATCATCACCAAGACCTATGTCAAGGAACTTAGCACCTATGTTTCTTCCAGGAGGTTTATAGCTTCAGGTCTTACACGCAAGTCTTTAATCCATTTTGAGTTAGTTTTTGTGTATGGCGTAAGGTAGTGGTTCAGTTTCATCCGTTTCTTTCTTTCTTTCTTTCTTCTTTCTCTCTTTCTCTCTTTCTCTCTTTCTCTCTTTCTCTCTTTTTTGCATGATGTTGTCCAAATAGTTTTCCCAACACTATTTTATTGAAGAGTCCATCCTTTCCCCACTGTATATTCTTGGCTCCTTTGCCATAAATTGACCATAAATTTATTTCTGGGCTCTCTGTTCTGTTCCTTTGATCTGTGTATCTGTTTTTATGCCATACCATAATGTTCTGATTACTGTAGCTTTATAATATAATTTGAAATCAGGGTATATGATGCCTCCAGCTTTGCTCTTCTTTCTCAAGGTTGCTTTGGCTATTTGGTGTCTTTTGTGATTCCATACAAGTTTTAGAATTGTTTGTTCTATTTCTATAAAAAATAAAATTGAAATTTTGATAGGGGTTGCATTGAACCTGTAGATGACTTTGGGTAGTGGACCTTATAACAATACTAGTTCTTCCGACCCATGAGCATGGAATCTCTCCCCATCTGTTTGTCTTCTTCAGTTTCTTTCGTCAAGGTCTTACAGCTTTCAGTACACAGGTCTTTCACTTCGTTAGTTAAATTATTCCGAGCTATTTCTATTCCTTTTTATGCAATTGTAAATGGGATTATTTTCCATTATTAGTGTGTCAAAACACAACAGAGTTTTGTATTTTGATTTCTACATCCTGCAACTTTATTGAACTCATATACTGGCTCTCACCGTTTTGGGTGGCGTCTGTAGGGTTTTGTACATACAGGAACATGTCATCTGCAAAAGGTGACAGTTTTACTTCTTCCTCTCCAATTTGTATGCTTTTTTTCTTTTTCTTGCCTAATTGCTCTGGCTAGAACTTGTAATGCTATGTTGAATGAAAGTAGCAAGAGTTGGCATCCTTGTCTTGTTCCTGACCTTGGAGGAAAAGCTTTCAGCTTTTCATCATGGAGTATGATGTTCACTGTGGGCTTGTCATATGAGGCCTTTATTATGTTTTGTATGTTCCCTCTATACCCACTTTGTTGAGAGTTTTGATCATAAATAGATGTTGAATTTTGTCTAATGTGTTTTCTGCATCTGTTGAGATGATCGTATGACCTTTATTCTTCAGTTTGTTAGTGTGGTGTGTGTAGCACATGGATTGATTTGAAGATGTTGAGCCATCCTTGCACCCCTGGAATAGGTCGCACTTGATCGTGGTGTATAATCCTTTTACTGCATTGTTGGATTCAGTTTACTAATATCTTGTTGAGGATGTTTGCATCTATTTCATCAGGAATATTATCTTGTAATTTCCTTGTGGCATCTTTGGTTTTGGTATCAGGGTAATGCTGGCCTTGTAAAATGAGTTTGGAAGTATTCCCCCCTCTTCAAATTTTTGAAAGTGTTGAGAAGGATGGAAATTAAGTCTTGTTTGAACGTTTGATGACATTCGCCAGTGCAGTCACCTGCCACTGGACTTCTGTTTGTTGGGGGGCTTTTGATTCCTGACTCAGTCTCTTTAGTATGACTTAGTCTGTTCAGGTCTTCTGTTTCCAATTCAGCCTTGAGAGGTTCTATGTTTGTAGGAATTTACCGTTTCTTTTAGGTTATCCAACTTGTTGCCATATGCTTGTTCATGGTAGTCTTTTATGATCCTTTGCATTTCTGTGATGTTGGTTGCAACATCCTTTTCGTTTCTGATTTAATTTGAGTCCTCTTGTTTTCCTTGGTGAGCCTAGCTGAAGGTTTGCCAATTCATCCTAAGAAACCAGCTCTTAGTTTCATTGATCTTTTCTGTTGCCTTTTAGTCTCTGTTTCGCTTGTTTCTTCCTCTGGCTTCTGTTGTTTCCTTCCTTCTACCAGCTTTGGGCTTTGTTCTTTTTTTTCTAGTTTCTTGAGGTGTAAAGGTAGTTTGAGATTTTTCTTACTTCTTGATGTGAGCGTTTGTTGCCGTGAACGTCCTTCTTAGAACTGCTGTGGCTGTACCCCATGAATTTTGTATGTTGTGCCTCTGTTTTCGTTGTCTCAAGGTATTTAACACTTTTCTTCTGATTTCTTCTTCAACCCACTGGTTTTTCAGTAGCATGTTGTTTAATCTCCACGTATTTGTTATTTTCCAGTTTTCTTCTTGTAATTGATTTCTAGTTTCATATCGTGGTAGGAAAAGATGTTTGAAATTTCTGTTTACTGTCTTAAATTTATTAAGACTTATTTTGTGGCCTAATCAATGCTCTATCCAGGAGAATGTTCCACGTGTACTAGGGAAGAATGTATATTCTGTTGCTTTTGGCTGGAATCTCCTGCATTTGTCTGTTAAGTCCATCTGGTCTAATGTATCACTGAGTCCAGTACTTCCTTACTGAGCGTCTGGATGACCTGTCCTTGGGCGAAAGTGAATTGCTAACGTTCTGTACTGTTCTAGTTTCTTTGTCTGTTTCTCCCTATAGGTTTGTTAACATTTGCTTTTTATGTTTAGGTGCTCCTATGTTGGGTGCATAAATATGTATAAATTTTAAATTCTCTTGTTAAGGTGACCCCTTTATCATCACGTAACGACCTTTTTGCCTCTCTTATACAGTCTTTGTCTGAACGTGTACTTTCTCTAATGTCAGTAAGCGTTCTTGCATTTCCTTTGGTTTCCATCTGCATGGAGTATCCGTCTCCATCCCTTCCCTTTCAGTCTGTGTGTCACTGACAGCAGAAGTGAGTGTCCTGCGGGCAGCACGTAGATGTGCCGCCTTCTTCTGTCCTGTCAACCACTCTGTCTTCTAACTGGTCTGTTTATGTTTAAAGTGATGACTTACCTTTTTGTTAATTGCGTTCTGGCGGGTTTACAGTTCCTGTTCCTTCTCCGCTGGCTCTCTTTCACGATTTGATTCTCTGTAGTCTTGTGCTTAGATTTCTTTGCTTTTATCTCTTGTGTATTCACTTTAGGTTTTTACTTTGTAGTTACCATGAGGCTTACATAAAACAACTTATATTTATAACAGTCTATTTTAAGTTGATAACAATTTAAGTTTGCAAATGTAGAGCTTTTGAATGCATTCACTCCCCCACCCAACACCATGCTTTGTTTTTGGTGTCATAATTTGTATCTTTTTATCTCGTGTCCCTTAACAGATTACTGTAGTGAGAGTTATTTTTGCTGCTTCTGTATGTTAACCTTCATACTAGCTGTAGAAGTGATTAACCCACTGTCTTTACAACATTAGATTATTATGAGTTTCACTGCATATTGACTTTACCAGTGAGCTTTAGGCTCTCAAGTGTTTTCCTGTTACTAATTATTGACCTTTTGTTCCAGCTCAGAGGCATTGGCTTAACATTTTGCGTGGGGCTGGTCTAATAGTGGGGCCCTCCTTCCGCTTCCTCTTACCCGGAACTCTCTCTCCCTCCTGCAGTCCTGAATGGCAGCTTTTCCAGGTGGAGTGTTCTTTCAGCACTCTGAATACATCACGCCACTGCCTCTGCCTGTAAAGTTTCTGCCGAGAAATCTGCTGGTAGTGTCGTGGCCATCAGGGTAGCAAGCTATTTTCCTCATAATGTTTTTAAGATTCTCTCCTTGTCTTTAGTTTGGACATTTTAAGCATAATGTATTTTTGGTGTAGGTCTCTTTAGCTTTATCTTGTTTGGAGCTTGTTGGGATTCCTGGATCTGGATGGCTCTTCCTTTCCCCAGGTTAGGAGGTGCACAGCCAGCATGCCTTCCAGCGTGCGTCCTGCCCCTTCCTCTGCCTTCTCCTCCTTCAGCCCCCAGAACTGGATGTGGGTCTGTTTGTGAACTGTCTTCACTCTCTTTCTTCTTTGTGTTTTTGCTGCTCTGGTTGGGTGCGTGTCCCTGCTGTGTCTTCAGGCTCACCGAGCCTTCCCTCGGCGTCCTCTGGCCTGCGTGCTGGCCGCCTCTGCCGCGCTTGGCGGCTCGGTTGCGACCTTTGGTTCTGTGGCTCCTGTCCGCTGCTTTCTTTTATTTACTGTCTCTGTGTTGACATCCTCACCATGTTCACCACTCTTCTGAGCCTGGGGAGCATGAGAGCATCTTTATGACTTACCTTGAACTCTTTTTAGGTCAATCACTTATCTCTGTTTCATTAAGGTCTTTTTTTGAGGTTTTTATAGTCTTTCATTTGGAATATATTTTTCTGTTTCTTCATTTTACTTGACTCTGTGTGTTGGCTTCAGTGCATTAGGTCAAACAGCCACGTCTCTGGTCTTGAAGGAGTGGCCTTGTGTGGGAGGTTGCTTTTGCTGTTCAGCCTGCCCTGGCTCTCGGTTGCCTCCCAAAGGTTTGTGATTGAACAAGGATACTTCTTCATTTTCAGTGGCTTGAAAAAAAATGTTTGAATGTCTAAAAGCGTTCCAAATTTGGTGAAAGGCCTAAACTTATAAGATGCTGAGCAAACTCCAAAATAGAAAAAGAATCCTTCCTGAGCTATGTCATAATTAAACTTCCAAAAACTAGACACACACAAAACCTTGAAAAGCAACACGCTGAACAGCGTCAGATTCCTGCTCTGAGACCCTGGATGCCAGAAGGCGGGGCTTTCAAATGGTGACGTAGAGTAGTTGTCCCCCGTGAATTCTGTGTCCAGCAAAAGTAACCTTCAGGAATTTAGAGGAAATAAAGATAGTCTCAGGTGAAGGAAAACTGGGAGAATTTGTTACCAGCGGATTTTTAAATAATTACCTAAAAGAAGTGCTCCAGGCAGAAAAAAGAATTGGCAGAAGAGGGCGTGCAGCGCAAGGAAGGAGGGAAGGGCGACGGGGAGGGGAAGCCAGAGGCGCTGTGTGGCGCAGACCGGCCTCCGCCGCGTGGGTTTGAAAAACTACATTTGATGCTTGATGCAAAAAGTGTAGCCCCGATTTGACACAGTGTTCAGTGCGCGTGGAGGAGACACGCATTAGGACAGTTACATTCTGAAAGGATGGGGCAGTCAAGGACCTGATGGAAGCACGTTTTCTGCACGCCGCTCGAAGTGACGGCATGTGGACACCAGGAGGCCGTGCTGAGCTTGAACGGGTACTGTCATGTCCAGAGGCAGCTGTTGCTGAGAATGCTCGGCAGTGAGAGACACTCAAGCATCAGAGAGTGAGTAAATGGAATTCTTTAAAGTGTTCAAATAACCTACATGAAGGCTAGGAACAGGGAGACAGAGGGAACAAAAAGAAGACAAACAGTAAAATGTCAGCCTAACACATCAGTAATCACCACAAGTGGAAACGGTCTAAATGCATCAATTAAAAGACGGAGAAAAAAATCGCCCAACGGTAAGCTGCCGAAGGACGCTCACCGCAGATACACTGCGTGGGCAGCTTGAACATAAAAGGACGATGAAAGGGAACCATGCAGCCATTAATTTTGGAAAATCAGACGTGGATGTATCAATACCAGATAAAACACACTTCAGGGAAAAAGTCATCAGGCACAGAAGGAGACGCTATTACAAGTGGGCTCATCAGGGTTGCGGCGAACGAGACCAACATACAGGAACCAGCCACGTTCAGAAAAGGGGAATGAAGGGCCTCAGTGGCAAACTCTTCTTTTTTGCGGATGAGCTGTGTTCCACTGCATGTTCATGCCGCGCCTTCTTCTTCCACTCGTTTACTGATGTGCACTTAGGATGCTGCCGTATCTTGGCAATTATAAATAATGTTGCTGCTGATAGCAGGGTGCATGTCTCTCTTTGAATTAATGTTTTTGTTTCTTGGGTATATGCCCAGGAATGGAATTGCTGGGCCATGTGGTAGTTCTATTTTTAGGGCTTTGAGAAACCTCCATGTTGTTTTCCACGGTGGCCGCACCAGTTTGCATTCCCATCAGCAGCGTCCCGGGGCTCCCTTTTCCCCACCTCCTTGCCGGCATTTGTTATTTGCGTGCTTTTTGGTGACGGCCACTCCGACAGGTGCGAGATGGTGTCTCATTGTGGTTTTGATCTGCATCTCCCTGGTATGAGTGGTGTTGAGCAGGTTTTCATGTTCCTGTTGGCCATCTGCGTTTCCTCTTTGGGAAAAATGTCTGTTCAGTTCTTCTACCCGTATGTTAAATGGGTTGTTTGTTTGTTTGCTTTTTTAATTGAAGTACAGTTGATTTAAAATGTTGTGTTAGTTTCTGGCGTACAGCATGGACGGACTCGGAGGGCATCACGCTGAGTGAAATAAGTCAGACAGAGAAAGACAGATACTGTAAGGCATCACTTACATGTGGAATCTAAAAAATACGACAAACTAGTGAGCGTAACAGAAAAGAAGCAGACTCACCGATGCAGAGAAGGAGCGAGAGGTGCCCAGTGGGCAGGACGGAGCGGGAGGCGGAGGCGGCGCGCACCGTCAGGTGTGAAGTGAGCGCAAGGCTGCGCGTGCGACGTGGGGAGGAGCCAGTGCTGCGTAGCGACTGTAGGTGGAGTACGTGTAGCCTTAAAAACTGGGACTCGCGATATTGTGTGCGTGTGACATGCAATATTGTACCTCAACTCTACTGCAGTTAAAAACTATGACACTGCAAATAAGTAAATAAATTTTAAAAATCACATTCTACACACTAGCAGTGAACACATGGAAACTGAAATTTAAAATACTGCACCACTGGGGGAGGGTGTAGCTCAATTGGTGGAGCACGTGCTTGGCATTCACAAGGTCCTGGGTTCAGTCCCCAGTACCGCCTCTCTGAATAAATAAGTAAACCTAATTACCTGCCTCCCCTGCCAAAAATAAAACAAAAAAGTTAAAAATAATAATAAAATAAAATACAGCACCATTTCTAATTTCTTATAAAAAAAAAAACCCTTAGGTATGAATTGGGTCTGTAGGCTGAAAATAACAAAATGCTGATTAAAAAAAAGTAAAGAATATTCAAATAATTAGACCATATTCATGAGTTGGAAGACTCAATATAGATTCTGCTGGAATTTGTCTATAACTTTATCATAATTACTATAATAAACCCAGTGAAATGTTTGGTAAATACAGACAGGCCTATTCTAAAGTTTACATAGAAAAGCAAAGGAACTAAAATAGCTAAAATGATTTTGAAAAAGAGCAATAAAGCGGGAGAGGCCACTCTAGTCAGCGTTACTGCTTAGCTGCAGTCACTAAGGCAGCGTGACACTGGTGAAAGGGTGAAGTACACTGAGTGACAGCACAGAACAGAGGCCCCCACAAACACACCGCACCGGAGTTCTACAAAGGGGCGAAAGCCGCCCGATGAAGCAGGGGCGTCTTTCAACAAGTGGTGTCAGAGCAACTGGACAGCCGCAGGCAAAGGCAAGCCAGCAGAAAGCTCCGAACCCCAGGCCTTTGCCCTAGGCTTTGCATCTTACACAGAAATTAAATCAAAATAGGGTATGAGTTTAAATGTAGAAAGTAAAACTATAGATCTTCTAAAAGAATACCTAGCAGGGCCAGACAAGGATTTCTTAAATATGACACCAGAAGCTCAATCTACGAAATGAAATAATGAATTTGACTTCAACAAAATAAAAAAATTTTGCATTGGGAAAGACCATTAAGAGGACGGAAAGACAAGCTATAGGCTGGGAGAAAATGCTTGCAAACCACATATCTGACAGAGGTCTTGTACCTAGAAAATGTGAAGAACTCTCAAAACTCAGTAAAAACAAAACATTCAGAACATAGGTAAAAAATGAGGAAATGTTTCATCAGTGGAGAGGCTAGTAGCAAGTAAGCACATGAAAAGACATTCGGCAGCATTAGACATTAGGGAAATACAAAGTAAAGCCGCAGTGAGGTATCACTGTGCGCCGTTTGAACAACCAAAACTTTAAAATAGCAATAATACCAAATGTCGGTGAAGGTGTAGAGAAGTTGTGTCTCCCGTCCAGTGCTGGTGGGAGTGTAAATGGTGCAGTCGCTCTGAAAACAGTGAGCAGTCCCTCCCAGTGCTAAGCATGCGCTGACACGCGGCCCAGCAGTCGCACTTCTGAGCACTTACCCCAGAGAAAGGAGAGCTGAAGTTCACGTGCAGACCCTACACGAGGGCTTCCACAGCAGCTGTATTTGTAACACCCTGAACTGAAAGCCGCCCAGATGGCCTTCAGTGGGTGAATGGCAGACAGACTTTGGTGTATCAGCCACACAACAGATACTCCAGCAATGAAAGGAGCAAACCGTAAATACAGTGACACCTTGGGTGGTTCTCAAGGAAATTATGCAGAATGAAAAAGGCCAGTATCGAAAGATTACATATCAGATGCTTCATTTATATGACGTTCTCAAAAGGACAGGGAGAGAGGACAGATTAGTGGTGCCAGGGGACGGGGTGGAGCTGGGAGCAGGGCGGCTGCGAACGGCACCACGAGGGAGGTCTTTGTGGCGGGGGGCAGCTCTGTATCTTGACTGGTGGTGGTGGTGGTTACACACGCCTGCACATGGTGGGTGAAGCTGCAGAGACTTCACACGCGCACAAGTGAGTGCACGTGAAAGCTGCTGAAAACCCAGCACCTGTAGTCTAGTTGCCGCGATTGTACCGATGCGTCAGACAGCTACCTGGGGTGGGTGCTGGGCTACAGGCGCGCGCAGTGTTATCACTGCAGGAAGGTGAGTGGCTCCGTGTGCTGTTTTGTGTCTTCTGTGACTCTATAATTATGCCAGATTTTTAAAGAAACCAAAAAGTAGAACAAAAAGGCAATGTAGTGGAGTGAGAAAAGATGCCGAGAAGGTGGCCGTGATCGAAGGAGAACGCTCTCAGGCTCTGCCCCCGCCCCCGCCCCCGCGGCGGTCCTCGCTTGGAAGCAGGTGGGCCAGCTGTCCGCGGTGCTAGCCAAGCCCACCCCCTCCGTTCCGAGCGCACCTCGCCCCTTCTTACAGAGACGCGTTCCTGCGACTGCCCCTCTCTCTCCTGTGCGTCGTCCATGCTGTCTTCCCCACTGGACCCAGAAACATACTGTCGTGTGTCCCCTCCCTGTGCACCGCCGCTGACCCCCATCAAGGGCAACGGAGGCCCCAGAGGATGGTCTGCAGTTGCAGAAGGTAAAGAGGTGCTTCTCTGCACATGTGGTGGTTGCGTATAAGCCCAAGGCGGCCGCATTTATAGAGAGAGAGGCCTGGAAGGGCAGATAACAGAGTATTAACCACGATGATCTCGAGGGGTGAGATCGAGAGCTTTCTGTGTTCTTCTTTACGTTTAGCTGTTTTCTAAAGTTCACGTAATAAGGGGTTCCTTTTGAGATAAGGAAAAAATCAATACAAGTTATTATTCTATAAAATGCCATCAGGGGCCCCCATGGTCCTCAGCCCAACTCCAGTTCCTTTGCACTTGCGAGGCAGACCTTCCGAGCCTGGCTCAGAGGACCCCCGCCCCGCCCCAGCCCCCAGCCCACCATGACCCCGGCTCTGGCCTCCAGCTGCACCTCCTGGCCTCTCGGGCTGGAGGCTGGGCTGGGCTGCCTTGGCCCCTGCAGGGTCCTCCAGGTTCCTCCGGGAGGAGGTCCCTGGCCTGCGCCCACCTCCCCAGCCAACGTGCCAACTCCTGTTTGTCCTTCTAGGTCTTGAGCGAGGACAAGTCTCTTGCTCCGCAAGGTAAGTGATGGCTTTGTGCTCTCCGGGCGTCTGGGTCAGTGGTTCAGCCAGCGGTGGGCCCCGCAGGGGACCAAAGGGAGGGAGGGGCCCTGGGCTTGGGCACGCATCCCCGCTCCCTCTGTGGGATCGCCCCAGGCTGGCGGTCCTCACTGCAGGCCCCCCCGCGGGGCCCCGGCGGGCTCTCTGCACGGTCCCTCTCCTCCAGCGCCGCCCCTCGCCCCCGGGGCCAAGGTGTGTTGCCCGCTCGGCTGCCACTGTCCCTCGAGGGCCCCCGCTCTCTGGAAGCGGCCCCTTTAGGCAAACCCCTTGGCATCGCCCTGTCTGGGGTGCTACCCCTCCTGCTGGGGCTGTGACTGGTACGCTCCAAGGGACGGGGCAGGTTTGCTGGTGTCCCCAGCCTGTCTGGCATGCAGTAGGCACTCTGCCGCTGTATGTTGAGTGAATGAATGAATGAGTGAATGGAACTCCAGGATCTTGGACTTTCTGCTCCTGGTACTCTGTGGTCCGCCCTGGAGGGAGGACGCATGGGCTCAGCCGCTTGTTTGGCTTCTGTTCTCAGATGATCCTAATTCTTCTCGCCTTTCTGTGTCCCTGCCTTTGCCCCTGTGGGTGGGTGACACATCTGCCCCTCGACTTTGAGCTCAGCCATGCAACTTGCTCTGACTGCGGAGGGTGGGGGCGGCTTGCTCTCTCGGCTGTCAGCTGGACCGGTGTGCTGAAGGATGAGGGTCACCTGGAGCAGAGCTGTCCCCCCGCACCCCCGTCCCCACCAGCCTCCCCAGACACGTGGGCGGGCTGAGATCAGCAGATCCACACCGGTCGCAGTAACGTGTGTGCGGTGGTGGTTTGCTATCAGCGGTGTTATCAGGCCAGCGGGGAACAGAGGAGACCACCAGGGTGCGTGTAGCCTCTGGTCCCAAGTGCCCTCTGACACTGTTGGGGGCCCAGTGCAGTGGGGGAGGGGCAGGGGCCAGCATCTCCCTGAGACACAGACAGGTCAGTGGTTTTGTGAGGTCACGTGGTCACGAGTGGCAGAGCCTGGTCTGAGCCCAAGCTTTTGGCTTCCAAATGCCACGTCTCACAAACAGACAGGAGTGGCCCTGGGGGAAGCCAGGTGCCAGTACCAACCCAGCCCAGGAAAGGACTCGTTCTTGTAGACCTTCCTTTCGTGCTCTGAGCTCACTTCTGAGCCCACAAGGATGTTGACCTCTCTCCACCTTGTAGCGTGCACCCTCCTTCCTCACCGTGGTTCCCCTTATCCAGACCAAATGCCACCCCTTCCAGGAAGTCTTCCAGGCTCTTCCTAGGCAGGAGTTTCCATCCTTCCCCAGGCCTCGTGGGCCCAGCACCACCCTGAGCTGGGTACACTTGCCCCTACTTCAAGTGCCCTGCTGGCCCGTGAGCTTCTCCGGGGCAGGGGCAGGGTCAGACCCCTTGCTGGGCTCCAGGCATGCTTGGCGCATGGCTCTGCTCACAGTAGGTGCTCAGTAAATGTGTACTTCTTCTCCATGTGTGTTTACCCTTGTCACCTCCACTGTGACCTCCTTTAAGCCAGGGCACAGTGACATACGGGTCCTGTGTCCCAGGACTGGCCCAGTTAGAGCCGCCTCTGTCCAGCCCTGGGTGTTCCGGGGAGGGTCTGAGCTGGAAGGGGCGTTCTTGGCTGCTCAGGACCCCGGGCCCTCCCCTTCTTTCTCCGCGTCCCTCCCCATGTGCTGCCTCTCCCCCCGTAACCCCTGCTTGGAGCAGGGCTCGGCAGTGACATGACGTGTCCCCCCCACACACCTGGCCTGCCTGGCCAGTTGTGCTGCCTGCCCAGGACCGGCACCTCTGCTCTCTGATCATCATTCTTTGATTCCCTGTAAACAGCCAACTTTATCTCCTTGGTGACAGGGAGCAGCAGCTGAGGAGGCCTGGCCCCACGTCTGTCCCATGGCCAGGGCTGTCATCACTGACCATGACCTTGGGCAAGGCAGGTCCCTCTCTGGGCCTCCACCCACCCTGGGCACAGCCTCGTTGTCTCCAGCCACTCATACGTCGGGTCCCCCTTGTGCTGTCCTGCTGGGACCCCAGGGTGGAGGGCGAGCAGTTGCCTAGGGCTGGCGTAGCCCAGGGCCTGGGGGGGCAGGGAGTGCAGCGTCCTCAGAAACGACCTTTAGAGGGGCTCGGTTCAGGGCGGCTGGTCAGAGCCCCGCTGGGGCACGCACCTGGTGCCGAGGCCCATCCACGGGACCTCCTGTGTATACAGAGCTCTCCTGAGTGCAGGGGCCGGAACCGGGCGGGCCAGCCTGGAGGAGGCAGACTGGTCTGTCCCAGTGCTGCGTAGCCGCGGGGCCAGGGAGTCAAAGCTGGGCCCTGGGGCGAGCTGCAAGCTTCTGTACGGTCCGAAAGGTCCCTAAGGTCAAATAGCTGCTGAGGAGGGGTGTGCAAGGAGAGGCTGCTGGCCCCCAGCCGCTTCCAGCCCCACCCACCGCTCCCTCCCCCTAGGGCCCCTGCTGGTCAGGCTGGAGGCTGGCTCTTTCTTAGTGACCCACCAGGTCCTGAGAACCCCTGAGCATCTCTGCCTCTGGGCTGCATCGCAGCCTCGTGCCTGCCTTCCTGGGTCTCTGTCAGGAACGGGTTTGCCCTGGGTGGAGGGAGCAGGCTAGGTGGGAAGCGACCACACAAGACTTGATGCGTCGGTGAGAGGGAGGGGCCGGGCGACGCCCCTTCCCTGTGTGGCTCCACCCCCCCCCCGAAGGTGGCTCTGCAGGACCCAGGACTGGGGGTGGGTGCAGGGCCCCCACTCTGCTGGCACAAGCCGCAGAAATAGCATCTCTCCCCGAAAGCCTTGCTCGCTCCTGAGGGCAGACGAGAGGGCACCTGAGGCCTTGGCGGGAAGCCCCTGGGGAGCCAGCCGCCAAGAGGGACTTCCTATGGGCTGGGGGTCGGAGTCCAGTCTTCCTGGGAGATTTTGGACCACCTGGCACCATTCCTACATGAGTGTTTGAGCTCTCAAACCGCTCAGTCTGAATGCGGGGCCACACCAGGACAGCTGGGGGATGGGCACGATGCTTGTAGGGTCGAGAGGCCGGCTCGGGGGCCCAGCATCCCCAGGGGCCTGCGGCTTCGGGGTCTCAGGGCACTTTCCCCATAGGTGGCCGTCCAGCCCTCTCACGTTCACCCCACCACTCACATTCAAACCCCCACCATGCACACCCACCTGTCAGCTCTGCACCCACTCACACACACTCGCTTCCCAGGTCTGCGCACAGACCCCAGTCACACACGCACGCACACACCTCACCCCCAGCTCCTTCTGGCCCATGGGCCCCTGTGCACCCCCCACCCGAGGTCACCTGGGGTCACTCCTGTTCTCAGTGGTGACCCACCGGTAATCCCAGCCCCACCCCTAAACCAGACGTAAGAGGAACCGCAAATCCTTCCTGAAGTCCCAGAGTGGAAACCCGGCGCAGACAAGCATTGGGATGGTTTTTCCTTTGCAGTTTTTCTTTTTAGTAGACAGTCTTTTTTTTTTCTTTCTCGTTTTACAGCAAACATTGCAAATATAGAAATATTTTTCTATACAATAGGACGACGACAGTGTACAGTGGGGGCGGGGCTGGCACACACCCTCCCAGCCCACGCCCCGCCCGGCCACCCCCAGCCGTCCGCAGGCACAGCCCTCCCCCACCCCGAGTCCCGCGGGGCTCCAGGAAGGGTCCCAGAGGCCCCCTGGGCCACCTCCATCCACTCTGTCCCTCTTCAGTGGCCTCTGGAGGTGGCAACAAAGAGACGGACTGAACAGAGTCCACAGAAAGCCACGGACAGAGATCATGCGAGGAGCCACGTGGCCACAGTAGCCACGTCCCCGTCTAGTGTTTTATATCTTTTTAAGAGAACTTTACTTTTTTTTTTAAAAACGGAGGAAAATTGAGAGAGAGGAAAAGAAAAAAGGCAGAGAAGAATCAAAGATAAAAGACAATGAAAAAAATCCCCTCCCCCACCCCACCCCTAAGACACAGTTTTCCGAAGTCGCGTGTGTGCGCGCGCACAGTGTGTGTGTGGACAGGCCGCTCACACCGGTGAGAGTGTCTCAGGGCAGTTGCCCGCGCCCGGCCACGGGTCACGTCCCGTCCTTACCATCGGTGCCCCCTCCCCGCCTTCTCTGCAAGCCCTGGGCTAGTGTGTGTGTGTGTGGGTGGGCGTGGGTGTGTCTGTGTGTGCGTGTGCGTGTGTGTGTTGGGTTTCTGTGAGAGTCTCTGGGCTACAGACAGTGGGTCTTGTCCTTTTTGGTCCAGCGGCAGCTCAGGTTCCGGGGGGGATGTGGGCGCCGCGCGGGCTCAGGCCTTGTGCTGGGCCGGTGCGCCCTGCGTCCCGGGTTTCGGGGAGGGCGCGGGCTCAGGACTTGTGCTGCGCCGACACGCCCTTCCAGTAGTCCAGGATGTCGTGCAGATCCTCATCTTTGGCGAACTGGACCTTCTTGCGCAGGGCGTGGCCGGCCGCCATGAACTCCTCGTCGTCCTTGTGCCGCCGGCGGCTCAGTCTGAAGCGCCCCCAGATGCTCTGGGAGGCCCTGCAGGTGTACTCGGGGCTGGAGGAGTAGCTCAGGTGGTGGTACTGCGGGGACAGCTGCGAGTAGGCCAGGTCGCGGGGCCGAGGCCGGGTCAGCGGCTCCAGGATGGATGCCTTGCGGCCGCCCAGGCTCTCGTGGGGTGGGGGCGCGGGGGGCGTGGGCGGCTCGGCGGGGTGCGAGCCGGGGTACGAGTGCCGGTGCTCGCCGTACTGGCGGCTCTTCTCGGCCTCAGCCCGCAGCACAGCGGCCGCGGGCGTCACAGTGAGGATGGCGTCAGCCGCGGGTGAGCTCTTCTCAATGTACTTGGCCTCGGCTGCCGCCGCTGCCGCCACCGCCTTATGCGGCCCGGCGGCCTCGGCACGGAAGGGCCGCGGGCTGCGCACTGAGCCACTGGACGAGGTGCTGGCGCGCGGGGGCCCGGGGGCCGCCTCCGTGCTGTGGTGCCGCTGCAGGCCGTGGCTGAAGCTGTCCTTGTAGATGGGCGACAGGAAGCCATGCGTGCCGGCCAGCGGCTCGGACAGCAGCACCAGCTGCGGGTCAGCCGCTCCCGCGGCCCCGGGCTTGCCGCCCTGGAAGGCGGCGGCCTCGGACTTGAGGGCGTCGATGCAGTTGTTGATGATCTGGTTGACCTTGTCCACCTCCTTGGCGATGGTGGAGATCTCTGCCGCTGAACCCTGGCTGTCAGGGCCGGGCCGGCCCAGCTCGCGGTCCCCGCGCTCGGCCTGGCCCCCCGCGCGCACCTCCATGTAGCTGGCCTTGGGCGTCTCCCCGCTCCCTGCCAGCTTGTGCTGCTCCAGCTCGCCGGGGGCTGCCGGCAGGTAGGGGATGCGGGCCACGGCCTCGGGGCCCCGGAGCGGGCCCAGCCCAGGCGCCTCCAGCTCGGGGCCGTACTTGAGCTCCAGGATGGTCTTCTTGAGGCTGCCGGCCGCGGCCGCCGCAGCCGCCTTCTTGTGCTTCTCCCCCTGGCGCCTCCGCCGGCGCAGGCAGTAGTAGACGGCGCCGAGCACCAGCACCATGCCGAAGAGGCAGCCCAGGACGGTCATGATGTAGTGGGTGGCCGTGGGCGGGCTGGGCCCCGGGCCCGGCGGGCCGGGCGGCTTGGGCAGGCAGATGGTGAGGCAGGTGTGGTTGTGGTGCAGCCCAGAGCTGCTGGACACCACGCAGTAGGTGTAGTTGGTGAGCGCGTACAGGTTGAGCAGGTGGATGTCCTCCTGGGCCTTGGTCAGCTTGGACACGGTGGACGACTTGCTGTTGTTGAAGTGCTCCAGCGTGTACATGCGGTTGAACGGGCTGGGCAGCTGGACCGTGATGGTGGCCGAGTTCTGCGTCAGCTGCTTGACCTTGATGAGCGGGCGGGCCTCAGCCTGTGTGGCGAGCGTGGGCAGGGCCACCAGCGGCGTGGTGCCATCGCCGGAGAAGCACTCGTCGTCGGCGCAGGGGGCCTCGCTGGGCTCGGAGGGCGGCGGAGGGGGCGGCGGCGGGGAGCGGCCCGGCGCCAGGCGGGTCTCGGCTGTGTAGGAGCCGTCGGTGCACACAGACTGCAGCTTGCTGAGGACGCTGCGCTGGCC
This sequence comes from Vicugna pacos, assembly GCF_048564905.1. Classification (NCBI taxonomy): domain Eukaryota; kingdom Metazoa; phylum Chordata; class Mammalia; order Artiodactyla; family Camelidae; genus Vicugna; species Vicugna pacos. The sequence goes on from NC_133004.1 coordinate 46,222,204, forward strand.
GTGGCGGCCCTGGCCCAGCAGGAAGTAGCCCGAGTAGAGGGGCGGCGACTCGCACTGCATGCGGTCGTAGGCCTGCGTGGCGTTGGCAAAGGCCGCCAGCCAGCGCAGGAAGCCCAGGAGCTCACAGGAGCAGTAGAAGGGGTTGCTGTACAGCTCGCACACGGACAGCTTGGCCAGGCCGGCGAAGGTGGCGCCATGCAGCCGCTGGATGCGGTTCATGGACAGGTCGAGGTTGACGATGTTGGGGCACTCCCAGAGGGCGCCGGGCGTCACCACCTCGATGAGGTTGGCCTGCAGGTACAGGTACTCCAGCTTGCCCAGGCCGCGCAGCGCGCCCGCCGTCAGGTTGCGCAGGCGGTTGTAGCCCAGCTGCAGCACCTGCAGGTTGAACTGGCCGGAGAAGGCGCCGTCCTCGATGTAGCCAATCTCGTTCTTGGTGAGGTTGAGGTACGTGAGGTTGCCGAAGCGGCTGAGCACGCCATGCGGCAGGCTGCGAATGCGGTTCTCGTTCAGCCGCAGGTCCACCACGCTGCTGTTGATCTGCTGCGGGACGGCCTCGTAGGGCGGCTGGTTCTGGCTGCAGATGGCCAGCCACACGAAGCCCTTGTCGCCCTCGATCAGCCAGCAGTCGCCGCGGGCCAGCCCGCCTGCATGCAGCAGGGCGGCCGCCACCACGCACACCCACAGCGCGGCCCCCCGGCACCTGGCCATCGGGGCCAGCCCCGTGGGGGACCCCGCGCGCCCCGGGTGGGCGCTGGGCGGCAGCCCCGGAAGGGACAGAAGAGAGGGCGCCTGCGCTCTCAGGAGTGCCCTGTCCCAAGCCACATGGCCGCCCGGGGCGGTGCGAGCACTGGGTGCGGGGGCGCCCCCCTCACGGCCAGCAGCCTCTCGCCGTTCACCCACGTCCGGCCGGAACCGCGGCCGCCTTCCCCATCAGCCTGGGCTTCCTGACGGCTCCAGCCGCTCCTGCTGTAAAGACAAAGGGGAGAGAGAGAGAGCGGTCAGGAGGCACTGGGCTTCCCCGGGTGCCGCAGCCAAGCAGCCCAGTGCATCGTGGAGGTGCGTTCGGGGCAGCTGCGATGAGGCAGGACACGCAGGAAGGGCTCAGTCCGTGCCCTCGGGCTTGTCTCTGACTCTCGCGGGTGGGAAGCGTAGGGTCAGCCTGAGCCCCGCTGCTGCCTCCTCTCAAAGCAGACGCAACCCCTGCTCGGCCGTATCACGGCAGCCACGGGGAATTGACCACCAGGTGCCCCATTTGTCAGTTGGGGAAACCGAGGCCCAGGGACAAGACTAAAGTTGCTTGGTGGATGAGTGACGAGGCTGCTCCGGCCGGTCACACGGGTGTGACAAATGCCCTGTTCCCTCCTGAAGACCTTGGAGGGCCTGGCCGAGGCACTGCAGCCACCTGCAGAGGGCGCTCGGAGCCCCGGCCAAAGGGTCCTCAGCTGGCCGTGGAGATCCTCCCTCGAGCTTCTCAAGTGAGGCACCAGGACAGCCAGCTCCTGGTCTGTGCCCTCCGGGCCGAGTGGCCCAGCACAGCATGGGCCAGCTTCCTTGGATGAGCCGGCTGGCTGGTCTCTGCAGTTCTCCATCTTGCTCTGGGGACCTGAAGGGTGTCCGGAAGGAGAGAGGGCACCCCCGCCTCCTCCGCAGGCTCCAGCAAGGACACTTCTGCAGCCCCGGGACCCGGCAGCGACAAGAACACGCCGCTCGCTGCTCATACGTCCCCACCAGACCCTGAGCTGCTCCAGGGCAGCAGGCATCCACGGGGCAGCACTGGGGGATGGAGCCGGGTGCGTGCTGGGTGTTGTGGCTGGAGGTCGCTGCGGGTTTTCCCTCCCCTGGCCCACGCCCCCCCCGACCGAGGGACTCACCCCTCTGCCCTCGTATTTCTTCCACAGGACAGATGAGTAAGTGTGTGTTTGCTTGTTACTGTTTGGATTTACAGCCGCCCCTGTAACCGCTCTGTGGCCTGGCAGGCGGCCAGCTGAGTGTATTTCACTGATACTGACGTTTGCACCTAGTCTGCACTGAGGCGGTTTAAATTGGGAGGAAAAAATAATGATGTGCAATGGATCCCCCCACCTCCGCCTCAGTTTTGATCTGGTTCCTGGGGGAGTCTCTGATTCAAGGACAGGGGAGAGATCAGAAGAGGTCTGGGTGAGCCTTGGCGGATCACATCAAGGGCGTGGCCCCAGGTTGCTGTGTGACATCCCGCAATGCACTGGGCCTCTCTGGGCCCAACCGGTATGTCTCCAGGGGCAGGTCAGGCTTTGCTTAGGTCTCCCTCCCCTAAGGAGGGAGCCTACAGGGAGAAGCTGGGGTCCCTGCTGGTCCATCCTGTGATCCCACGGGGAGTAGCACTGCTGGCCTGTGCGCCCCTCCCTCCCCACCGTGTACCTGCCCCATCCGCCCAGGATGCCAGACACCCTGCTCCCAGGAGGTCGAGAGCAGGCCGACCAGTGGGGGCAGCTGGGCAGGCCCGTCGCCATTCATCTGACTGCAGGTGCCTCTGAGGCAGAGTTTGGGGGACAGCGGTGGGGGCACCATCAGAGTCTGGCTCCTGCCTCCAGGCCTCTGGACTGGGGGGAGGGGAGCAGCAGGACCATCGAGGAAGTGTGGCGCCTCGGCAAGGCTGATGGTAATCACCTTTAATCTCTTGCTCAAAATAACCCAAAGTCAAGTTAAGGAGGATTACAGGGCCTAAAGAGCCCTTATCACAGGCGAGCGCGGGCAGTGGGGGGGACAGGCCCGGAGCGCCCAGCCTCGCTCCCTGCCCCACTCCCAGGGCACCTGGGCACCAGGCGGCCGCTGCTGGGTCGGCTAAGGGTGGCTGCAGGGCTGCGTGTGCATGGGGGCGCCAGCTTGGTCTGTGTACCTGCGTGCCTTCGGATTAGCTCCACCCAGGCACGGAGGGTGTGCAGGCTGGGCCGGCCCCAGCCTCTTCCCCTCCCCGTCCTGACTGGTGCCACCACGTACCCCCAACCCCCCGCCCCGTGCGAGAGTTTGGGAGCCTGTGCCCTGGCACCCTGTGGGTACCTCTGGGCTGGCCTGGTGCCAGGCCCAGGGGGACAGAGCCCTACCCACTTACCTGGCCACTTTGCTGTCCCCCTGCCGGTGTGGCCACCACCCTCAGAAACAGTCACCTCTGCCCCTCACGATCTCAGCCTTGCTGGGACCCCCAAGCTCCTGTCCCACATGCCACATTACACAGGGGACCCTGTCTAAGTGCACATAGGCGTCAGCCTGCCCTCCCGGTGGGGACGGCGCCTGTGGCAGGTCCAGCAGATGCCTCCTCCGTCCAGCTGCAGGGCCTGGGCTCCCTGAGCCCCCTCGGGGCCACTGTGTCGGCCCTGACCCCCCCCCACAGTGTGGGGGCTGGAAGCCCCCTGAGGTCTGGGAGCCCCATTGAAACCACTGCCCAGGGAACTGGCAGATGCACCCCAGAAAGGTTCTGAATGGACACCAGGGACAGCCCTTTTCTCGTGGGCTCACAAGTCACTGGGTCACTTAGGAACCCCGTCCCACGGCTCACCCCTCCCGTGTTCGTACACTCTGCCCCTTGTATACCACGCGCCGCTCACTAAGCGGCTGTTTCCAGGATTCCTGCAGTGCAGGTGCGGGGACGGCGGGGTACAGGGACCTGCCCCCCAAGACCCAGGATCCTGTCACGGGGGAGGCACAGGCCCTGGGTCCCTGCCCGCACCTGCCCCCGCCAGCCTCCGGCCCCACGCTTCACCTGTGTCCCCGCGGCCTCCCTCCCACTCCCCCACCCGCACGCAGTGCCCGCAGACTCTGTGATGGTGCAGGCGGCGTTCACACGTGCGCCATCCAGCGGGCAGCCGCTGGGCTCGTGCGGCTACTGGGCACTTGCTGGTGGCTGCTGCATCAGACACAGTTCTAGAACCTTCCGCAGAGACAACTTGACCTGAACACCTGAGGCCATGCCTCTCTCCCTGCCTCTTACGCAGATTTCCTCAAGACAACTGCCCACAGGTCCATCTCCACCCCCAGCCCCTCCAGGGCACCCCCCACGCCCTGCGCTGGATCCATCAAGGTCACCGGTGACCTCTGTCTCACCAGCGCCAAAGGGCACAGTCCTATTTTTATCCCTTGCAGCCCCTCGGCAGCACGTGGCCCAGGTAACTGGCCGCTCCTTCCAGAACCACTTTCTGCTCCGGGTCTCTGAGCCACCGCCTCTCCTCCACTGGCTGCTGGCCCCTCTCCCGCACCCTGACCTCTGACGGTCCCTGTGGCTCCGTCCTCAGCCTGCCTCACATGGGTAGGTTGCTCCCTGCCCGTGGCTTTAATGCTCTCTCCGTGCGACTGGCCTATCCCACCAACCTGGACCTCAGACTCACAGACGCAGTTGCTTCCTCTCCAAGTCCCTCCGCTTTTCCCGCCTCACCCTCCACCACGTGCCTCAAACCCAAAATCAGTGTGTGACCTCGACTCCCTCTCGCGGCCCCAACACCAGTCCTCCAGCAGCAGTGCCAGCGCCACCTCCAGACGCATCTGCCATCTGCACTTCCCACCACTCCCGCCGTGGCCACCCTGGTCCAAGCCACCTCCATCCCGCGCTGCGAAGAAGCCCGTGGCTCCCACCTCATCTCCCGGGACCATCCCCCCTCCCCCCCCCCGCAGCCAGAGGGACCTTGGAGAGCCGTCACAGGAGCCCACCGTCCCCACCCAGAGCCCCGATGGCAGCCGCTCTCCCGCACGGGGACCTGCCAGCCCCCCAGCCTCACCTCTCCTCACCCCGAGGCCCTCAGCCCCTGCCCCTCCTCCTCCTGGCTGCCAGGCCCCACCCTGCCGTGCCCTCTCCTGGAAGCTCTTCCTTTCTGCTGTCTGATCAGAAGAGGCCTGCCCTTTCCTCTCACCCAAATCCTGGAGATTCAGACTACACGGGGCACCAGCTGGGGCTCGTCTGCAAAACAGGGGTAAAAACGCCAGCTGGTGGTTTCTCACAAACGTGTCTCCTTTTGTGTGTGTCAGGCCAGTGGGAGTGGTCACCGCCGTCCGGAGGGCCACAGTTGCCCCAGCCACCCCTGCTCTGCAAATCCCCACCCACCAATGGAGCAGAGATGTGTGTCTGTCTGACATCCTCACTCCGCACAACACCCACCTGAACACCCAGGGGCTCTGCTCCCCCAGTGCCCCCGACCTGGATGGACAGAGCCCCAAGCACGCGGCCCTGGTGGCCTTGCTGGACACCAGGCTGCACTGGGGTCTCTGCCCAGATTCCCCATGACAGCCCCTTGAGGTGACATGACGATGACCTCACTCCTTAGAGGGAGAACCACAGCCTGGGGCCCACCGGGCCACGTCACCAGGAGGACCTGGATGTGACCCCGGGCTCTGACAGTGAGTTCCTGTCACCGAGGGGAGACAACCTGTCTCCCCATCTTTCATATGGGGTTATTTCCCACCTGGCAGGTTGGACTTGGCCTGGTCACCGCTTGCCACACCTCTGCCCTCCGTCAGCAGAACAGCTCAGGGTCTCAGGTCACAGCTGGCGAGGCAGGGGCTCCCCCAGACGCAGGGCTGCCTGAAGTGGCCGGGTCCATGTGTGCAAGCGTGCCGGTGTTTGCCCCATGTGTATACAAGTGCGCACACCTGGGGGTCTAGCAGTGCCCGGGTGTCAGGGGGTTACTGGAAGTAGTGTGGCCTAAGGCCACTGAAGACCTGGGGGAGGGGAGGGAGGCTGTCCCTGGCCGTCGGCACCACAGCAGTCGTGCCTAGCAGGTCACTTGCGGAGCCATCCGCCTTTAAACCTTGCCAGCGCCCTACACAGCGAGGGACAGGGACACCACGGCCTCCGGGCGCCAGGTGAGAAGCCCGGGGCCCCGCAAGCGAAAGTGCCTGTCAAGCACCGAGTCGAGCCAGGTGGGGCGAGCCCGCCGGAGCCATTCAGCTGGCGTCTCAGCAAGCACCTGCCGGGAGGGGTGGGCACACGGAGGCCCAGCTGCCCTGGCAGCATCTGGCCCTGCCCAGGCCTGCAGGGAGAGGTAGGCGCTCACTGGGCCTCCGTGTGGTGGGTCCTAGCAGACGGGTAGGAGTTCATGAGGCAAAGAAGCTGGGCGCCAGATGTCCTAGAGACAGGTGTGTGCAGCAGTGTGGCGGCAGGAGGCCCTGCCCTCCAGGGAGCGCGGGCATCCTGCACGTGGGCGGTGGTACCAGGGTGATGCCCCGGCGGGAGGCGGGGCCAGCGCGAAAGGGCCCCGAGCGCCAGGGCAGGAGCCTGGTCTCTGTGGCCCCTCCCGAGGGGCCCAGCACTGGGGCAGGGTACGAGCCCCAGCCAGAGGAGACGCCCAAGCCCTGGGGCTTCCCCAGTCCCCCTCCAGGCCTCAGCATCCCCGCCTGCCACCTTCAGCGGGGGACCAGGTGCCCCCGAAGGGCCCATGACATCTCCTGACTGCGTGCACGCACGCACGCATGCCCGCTGCAGGGAACACACGCCCCTGTCGCCGAGGGGACGACGGGGCTGGCACCCCAGCAGCGCTGCAGCCTGCGTCGCCACTAATGAAGTCAAGAAATATGGTGGTTCCAGGCTTTTAAACTTCCTATGGCTGGATCTGCATAATCCCCGCGGCCGTGCTGGGATGGAGCACATCTGCCTAAAAATACTGTGCCTCCCCCGGTCGCCCGGCCCAGACGAGAGGCCAGGGCTGGGCTGGGGCCAGGCTGAGGCCGGGCTGTGGATTTTGCTGACGGGGAGAACTTTCCACCTCCAGAGGGAGGCATGCCAAGGGCTGGGCACCCGGGGGAGGCAGGGACGTGGGGGAAGTTACAGATGGTAACGCCTCACCTCTCCAGCGCTCTGCCGATAGACCACGTTTACGAACGTTCGCCTGCCTCTGCAGCCCACTCTGCCGCAGAGCCTGCGGCCTGCCGGGCACGTGAGGGCAGCCTGCCCGCCTGAAAGGGGCCCAGAGCCACCTCGGCCTGTAGAGCCCTGGGCCAGGGTGTGAGCGTTGGCTCCACCACGCTCTGGCTGTGTGGCCTTGGGCAAGTCACACCTCTCTGTTTCCACCTCCGTCAAATGGAGATGGATCGGCATGGTAGCGCCCCCGACAGGGTTACAGCGAGGCCGACATGACTAGGTCGTGGAGGCTTCCAGCGGGCTCCGTGGTGCTCTGTCAACCTTCATCTCCTCCCCTGCAGCCCCCTGGCCTCGTGGACAGGGGAGGGATTCCGGGCGGTGTGGGTGGAACAAGCAGGCCGGCTGGACATCCTCACGAGTTCTACTTCAGCAAGCCGCCCTCCCAGGTGCACACACAGGAGGACCAGTGGGGGCTGCCCCGGGCTCCCCCCCCACCGAGAACCTGGCCCCCTTCCCGCTCCCTCCCTACGTGTCCAAGGAGGCTGGCGCGGGCGCCTGCTGCAGGCGGTCCAGCAGTGCTGACTCAGCAGGGCTGGACGCTCAGGACTTGGCCACAGGGTTGGGTCCATTGGGGCCCAGGACGGTGCCGAGGGCCTGACACACCTGCCAGGTGACCTTGGGTGGCCCACAGGGTCCCGCTGAGCCTTGGGGGCCCTCACCCTGCCCGTCCAGAGGCTGCACAAACACAGGCGACCTCTTGTTTCCCCCAGGATTCTCATGGACCTGTGCCTACTGCGTACTGATCTTCTCCCAGGCCCAAGGAGGCAAGTTCAGTTAGATGGATGAGAAAACAGAGAGGGAAAGCCCTTTGCTCGGCCGGAAAGTCACACTTCTCCCCAAGTGAGGTCAGTGGAACACAGCCGCCTCCACCCCTGCCTGTTAAAAACGCAGGTTCGTGCCCCGCCCGAGTCCCCGAGTCCCCAAGCCTGGAGCCCACACGGGGCTGTGCGCAGTGGCCCCGGCTCCCCCAAAGTCCTGGCCCCAGAAGGTGGACTGGGGCACCCCATCCAGCAGATGCTGCAGGGAGGACTGGATGGACGGGGGCTGGAGTCCTGCCTGCCCTGGGATGTCGCGAGGCCGCTCCCCCCACCTCCAGGCCCACAGCGCCAGGCTGCTCCAGAGTTAATTAGGGACCCAAACGTTTAATGGTCTGTTACGTTTCCACTGGGCATCTTTTTAAATTAAAAAACATGACGTATGGCATCGCTGGAGGGAGAAATCACTTTGGGACGGTTTCCGGCGCAGGCGGGGGTGCGGGGAGGAGGGAGGCCGGCTGGCCTCCAGGGATGACGGAGGACACCCGACCCTCTCCAGGAGCCCTGGTCCACCGCCTGCGTGAGCACGTCACCGAAGCCAGGTGGGGGCCTGGGTGTCCAAAGGATGCCTGGCACTGTTCCCCATCATGCCCCCGTAACCCTGGCAGCCGGGAAGTTCCCTCTTTAGTCTGACCTGAACCTCTGCAGTTGCTCTGAGGGACAGCCGGGTTGAGACGACTCTCCCCAGCAGAATCCTGAAGTCCAAGAGCCCTTCCTGATCACCCCGGGCTCGGGGACTCTGTCTCCTCCCTGAGCGCTGATCCCAGCCCGAGGGGAGGGCAGGACCCCGACACAGGATGACAGAGGACACGGAGGCACAGCAGCCTTGTCCCGCACGCCACCACCCGGGCCACCCGCACGACGCAGGGACTGCTCCCCACCCGCTCACCCGGCCGGGCCTCTGCGCGCGCGGGTCCCCGCCCCACGTCGCCGCTGCTGTAATTATTTAATCA